>NC_052535.1:42907713-43211529 GCF_016699485.2 Gallus gallus | reverse complement strand
ACCTATTTTCAGCTAAAGAGATTGAGTGCATTCTTTATGTTAAGTCATTCTTATGAGGATCCTTTGAAGAGAAGAAATTTAAGGACACAGTTGCACGAAAGGAACAACTGAAACATTGGTGGTTTTGCGTTTACAGTAGAGTGAGCAGGATTTGGGAATTTTCTAGACTTCAAGTATGACAAAAAGATTGTTTACATGTGGAAGAAAAGAGACATTTTGAAATAATTCGTGATCAGTTTTATGTAACTTTGGTAGACCTTCTCTGTGGAAGAAATAAAGAATAACAGACAGGATTCTTATTGTTTACTTTCAGTGATGCATCTATTGGGAATGGTTCCACATGGAAGTAGGCAGTCTTTCCTGAAACACAGTTTTAGAGAAAATTTTGCAGTTTTATAGAAAACTTTAAAATGCACCCTCCTCTAATATAGGTACTTCAACCAGTTCATGACAATCCTTCTAACAGTTTTCAGTCTGATTTCCTTTCCGATACCTGTTTCGTATTTTGTGCTCTCACAGTCTTTGCTGCAGTCTTGCTTGATTTACATCACCTGAGAGCAAAGATGGCTCACTGGGTAAAATCAGGGCCTCACGGAAGCCAGTGGCAGAGCTCCCATTGACTCTAGCATTGCTAAAATTTCATTCTCCCCTGTTTAAACAAAGTTCTGTCCCCCACACTAGCTGTGTCTCATACTTCGGAAAAGCTCTAGAGCCAAATCAGCATTTTCACAACTGTTTCATAACCTAAAATAGGCTGAAATATTTAAAGAGTGTGGGGAAGGAAGATAAATTATTTGAAGATACACCAAGTAAGTATGGACTGAACTTTAGAAAGGTAACATTTATAGGCTGCCTGTATGGAAAAACATCCTGACTGTACATTAATCAATCCTGAATAGAATATTAAACAAGGCCAACAGTTCAGGATGCCTAAAATTAGGTATCTAAATACGCACTTGAGGATTCAGTTTTAAGACTACCTGATTTGAAAAACAAACTGTTTCTAATCCAAATTTATATTTCCTTGTTTTCTTGCTGACATCAGGAGCTAAGGAAAGCTACTGTTCTAATGGAATCAGCGTGGGATAACAACAAGATCTCATCCAGTTTCAAAATTAATACAGCAAGACAACTTCTGCCATTTAAAAATAGGATTTCTCAGATTATTTCTCAAGGAATTCTCCAGACATCAACACACATACACTAAAACTCAGAAACCTAGAGAAATGCTATGTTTCTATGCATCAAAAATACTATGTGGAATATATATAAAAAAAAAAAAAAGAAGAAGAAAAAGAAAAAAAAAAGGAGAACTATAACCTCCTTAAAAATTTATTTTTAATCTCTGCTATATAAAGAAACATCAAACTTGAAAGCATGATGTGGCTTCTCTGGAATTAGATGTCCTCATTCTTGAGCATAAATACTATTTTAGATCTCCTTTTTAAAGCACATATTAAACATATTGCTATATACAATATATTAAAGAGATTTCCCATTTCAATAATAAAAATAACTCATATTAGTTTTAAAGTTGCAAGATGTTAACATCAGATGGGAAACAGTTTAAAAGACAAGTGCTAAAAATAACCTTTAAAATACAGTGCACATTGATGTTTCAAAGATGAGTGAAAGTTACACTTGGCAAGGGCGTAGGATCCTTTCATACGCTGGATATGTTTAGCTTTGGTATTTTCTTAACAAATGGTTAGTATTGGGCCCTATGTCCCTGGAGGAAAGACATCATCCTGCAGTGACATGTTTCTATACAAACATACTCAAACCAAGGTCATCACTCACCTTCCTAAACCCTCGGCAACACAGGCCAACAACTTAATTTACAGAGAGAAGTTGTGTGAAGTGTGGGACTAGCAGGGTCCAGTCAAGGTCTGCCACTGAATTAAGGGAACAGATGGAGTGACTCAAGCTAGAATAGCATTTTTTTTTCCTACTTCACCCATATATTTTCACATGCATCCCTAATTCGTGCTTAACCCTTTCTCATCTGAGGAGGTGTGTAATCTGAAAGAAATGAACACCAACTCACTTTGCTATACTCCTTCCACACAGGGTCTGATATTCCCTCAGACAGTATTCAGACATACCAGAGAAAACAAGTAACACTACTTTGATTTGAAATTCTGACCTTTCCCTTATAATTTTCTGTATAACAGTTTGTGCTACTGAGTAATAAAATCCTTGTTTTACTCTTAGAAGTGTTAAGCAAATGAGAATCTTCTTTCTGACATCTTTGGTGTTTTTTTGTTTGCTTTTCTTTCTTGCTGTTGTGTTTGTTTTGTGGTTTTTTTTTTTGTTTGTTTGTTTGATTGATTGATCAATCCAAGCTCTTAATTATTAGTTTGATTCACAAAGCAAATACAACCAGAACAATCCTGTGTTCTTCACACCAGAGGATACAAATAAGAGGAAGTAAATGAAGACCTGGGAGATTAAGTTCTACTTCTGGTCCCGCGTTAACTGCCCATCTAAATACTAAACCATTCCCTAACTTTATGCCATGTAACTATGTCATTTTCAATGGAAACATGGTGGCACAAGATTAGATTAGTGCAAAGGTGGGTCTAAATTTCTAAAGTTATTGGATTATGAATCATGCATTGAACTTACTGTTGGCTACTTTTGATTTGAACACATTCACTCAGTTTTTCAAGACCGAATGAATAAAGAGCTTTTTTCCTTGCCTTATTTCAACATTCACAGATGGGAAGTCACATATGTTGTCATTAAGTTGGAAGAAAAAATAAAAACAACAGACATTTCTTTTTCTGAATGTCCACTTAGAGGAAATCTGATGCATTTTGTTTTATTTTATACATACTGTACACAAATGCAAAGATCACTGGATTCACTCCCACATAGCTTAATGATGAAGGAAATAATAGCCTTAAAATGAGTGTTTAATCATAACATTTTTAACAATCACAGGAGTTCTTTTAGAAACAGTACTTTTTTGTTTCTTCTTTTACTTATTTTTCATAATTGACCAAAACTGTGGACTCTGATTCTCTTCACGGGGTTGGTAAGGCAGGTGCAGCTTAGGCATGATTTCAGTTGTTCCCTTTTCCTTTGTATCTGACAGCTATATAACTGAGTTCCAAGGATTTGTGATGCTTCATGTTGGCAGCCATTGGCTACTACTGAAAAGTGGAATTACGTTGTGATTTTTTTAGGGTTACTTTATAAGGTTACTTATAGTTACTGATAAAGAGAGTCCAGAAATAAATAAATTACTAGAAACATATTTCTTATGTCCCGGTAAAGCTATAAAAGGTATCTCCTCTTGCAAAGAAGAAATAGCACCATTCAGTGAATTAAAATGCATGTTTCAAGTATTGTATTTTTCTTAAATTACACTTTACTTTTACCTTTAATACTAGATAAAACTAAAAATCAAAGTAATAATTTGTCAGTTCAATAAGGGTCAGTTATCTGAGTCTGTGAGTTTTATATACTGACACTGAAAGATGGCAGACACCCAGCAATTTCAGTGGTTTCGCTGGATACGAGGAATGAACTCAGATTTACACTTCAGGTATTTTGCTTGATCTTGGCATCCAGCGTGACATAGCTTCCCTGAAGAGGGTGATACCTTTTGCTCAGTGAATATTAGCAATATATAGCCACTTCTCATCTTCTGTCAAGAGAATGCAATCTTTCACAACATGAAACAGGACTCTGGAAAATGGAGACTTCTGTTAATAAGCAGTTAAAGGTAGAGTCGGTTGTTGCCTTATTGCGTATCTGGCCCTCCTCAGGAAAGTCTGTCTGTATAAACTTACAGTGCCTGACTGCAAAAAATAAAAAAATTTAAAAAAAAATCAGGACTTGCCATCCCTTTCTTATATTCCTGTAACATCTGCTACTGGTCACCATTACAGACTGAGGCTTTGATCTAAGCCAGTAGGGCTATTCCTACGTCCTATAACTGCCTTCATTAATTAAAGCCATAGCTATTCCCCTTGCCATTACTGTTGGTCACGCTGTTCAGCATTTTTATACAACACTGTATGTAGTTATCTATATGAAGTATAATATGTAGACATATATTATAGGAAATTAATTTTTCACTCTCTAGTGAGCTCTATGTACTTTATAAAGGGACAACATTATTCAATATCATTGAATTATTGTTTTAAAGTATGTTGTGGAATTACCCAATAGTGAAAATGTTATGAGAAGACAAAACTAAGTCTACCCACTGCATATTATGACAGTTCCACAATTTGTACTGACAATAGTCAGAGAGCTCCATCTTAATTTTCTCAATAATGCACAGTAAAATGTACGTTAATAAGGACTTACCTCTCAGAATCTTTACATCTTTGAAATGTGTTATCCATATGTGGTCCATTCTTGGACTGTACGTGCTCCTTGTGCCTGAAACTAGCCATGAGCACGCGCACAATAAAAATGGACTCCATGTGGACAATTACCCAATGAAGAGAAGAAATTTATTTAGGCTGCAAAGTCAAACAGGGAAAAAAATAAGAAATGGCAAATTTACTGTTGTCTGTGCAATGGTGACCTCAGTGGAGAAATGCATTATTTACTGTCACGGCGCAATAAGTTGAATTCCCTGTCTCAAATAAAAGAACTCCTATCTTCTAAATGTCCTCTTGCCAAGTTCTGAAAATACATGCAGCTCAGACAGTGCCAGAAGTAGAATTCTGAAATTACTATTGCAAAAGTCAAAGGAAATAGCTTGTATCCTGTGGGGGGAGAGAGTAAAAGCCCCTACAGTAACCTTCTCTCCCTCTTTTTCTTGAATTTATGTTGCCTTGATTTGCATTCTGTTGTTTTTCAGACACATACTATTTATTTTATATGTCTTTTCCTTCCTTGCATCCTGCTTCCTAGCTAGATCATCTGGTGAATTCTCAGCCACCAAGAAATGGGTTTTCTGGGAGGAGAAGGAACTGGCCACCCTTTACTCAAAATATTACTTATGCATTTCTCAAGTGGAGCCTTTTTCTAGATAAGATTTTTCCACGTGTGGTGTAATTTCTTCTTTGTGGTAGTACCAGAATTATTCTTATCTCAATTTTTAATCTCTCTCTTTTTTTTTTTTTGTCAATAAAATATCTGATTTTTACTCCATTTATATTCTAACCTTCCATCACATTGCTATTTCTCTGCACTGCTTGCTAGCTAAAACATAATCTATTCTTCCTTTTTTCTTCCTCTAGTACCATGTCTAAGAGTAACCTCTCAGAAGTCTAATATTTTTTATTATATCACCTACATAAAGAAGTTAAGCTGCATTTCTCATGGCAAGGAAACCTATCTTGTATTATCATTATCATAAATTAGTATGCTCATGTATATATAATAGAGATAAATATTAAACAGTTAGAGTTATTTTACAATGGAATAGTTTAGTCTTTCATAAAAGCATCAAGTAACAAACATGAAGACATTTTGAAATGAAAATTTACAATAAGATGAGAAGGGTAAGGGAAAACTGAGATTTATCATAAAAGCATGAAACATGGAATTTCCGTTCTTAGTAATTTATTTTCGCAGTTTTATATTAGGGTCTTAACAATATTGGTTGTATGGGTTTTGCTTATGTTTCATTGTTGTTTTTGTTTGGTTTTTTTAAGAAATGAATGATACAGTCTTACTAGGTGGGTAAGATGTCCACTCCATGTAGACATTCAGTTCCTAATCCCTTCTTTGTATAATGCAGGTGACATTGTTCACACTCATAATCACATCAGTTTACTTGCACATCTGTCACAGGCTCACAAATAAGATAGCTGCCTGAAAATATTAGGCGTGCAGTGACACTTGCATTTCAATCAAGAACATGAGAGAAAAGCTTGAGCTCAAGATGGGATGTTGGATCACACAGACCACTGTTATTTAGGAAGGTGCAGCATTTCAACCAGTTCCTTCTGAATGGACTACCACTGAGATTAAGGTAGCCTGAGTCCACCAAAAGGATAGCTGATTTTGGCTAAGGGGTAGCAAGGGAGAGAGCAAGCACAGAAGACATCACTCCATCTGATAAATGTTTTCTGGTTATTTCTCTTGTTATTAGAAGTTAGGGCTCATTTCATATTTGAATTTGTCTCTTTAGCTTCCAGTTCTTGAAATTAGAAGTGTATTTCTGTAATATGTGAAAAAGATTACAAACATTTAGTTTCTCTCAATGAAGGAAATAGCGTCACATAGTCAGATTGCCAAAAATCTTGTTTTTTAATTTTTTGGGGGGTAGAGAGCAGTACAGATTGAACATTCTAAGTTTCTTTTTGTGAAATGTTTCCTTTGTAATGTTATCTTATGCTCTCTTTCATTTTTCAATAGCTCTAAAAAAAGCAAACATCAGCGGGGCTGGTTACAGTATTCCAGTATCAGTATTCTCTCTGTTCACACAAAAGCTGAGTAGCTCAATTCACCACAAGTTTGTACAAGACTAACGTTGATTTGCATATTCATTTTGATTCCCAAACCTTTTTCTAGAGCCACTAATTTACAAAACATTCCATTCTATTCTGGAAATACGCCTTGTTTCTTGGCTAATCTTTTAAATCCTGCATGTCAGTATGGTGCTTACACTTACATTGCATTGCCTTTAGAGAGATGCTTAGCAGCTGTGTAAAATATCTCTTGTGTGAATCTAAATGAGGGGTGTTGCCTTATATCTAGGAGCTTTTACTTAATTATTTAGCCGCTATCAGACTATCAGTATCTAACTTGGTAATAAAAGGCCTTCGTTGTCACCTTGGCATTTGTGAGACAGTCAGTGGACAAAATAGGGCAATAAATGAATAGATAAAGAAATAAAAAGAGGAAGGTCTAGAAGACGCAATATGACTTACTATTACCATTACTATTGCTGTCCATGGGCAACTCAACAAAATACATAGCTAAGACCAATAGATACATATATATTTCTAAATTACTATATTTCCTGAGTGCACTTGGGCTTTGCTGAGCATCCAAGTAAGAATCCAATCCCAGTTAGATGCCTCATGTTCTCAGCTAGTATCAGGATCTAGCTAAGCAAAGGAGCAATGTTTTTCCTTGTTACATCTTTAAAGTACATTTATCATGCAGCTTATACTCTGGCAGAAAAACCATTCCTAATCTGTTTTAAAACAAATAGATTGTGTACAGCTGTCCCTATATCCAAGGCAAAATGATGATTTAATGTTGATTAAGAGAGAAGGTCTTTGAAGTAAGAGAGGCAGGAGCCCGTAGTATGTCTTTAGTGATCATTATCAGTCTTTCCCTGAAGGGTGACTTGGTGCCAAAAGCACTTTCCACAATCTGGATGAGGTGGATTCAGGAGCAAATGCTTTGTAAATGTAAAAAGACCTTCTTATTCACAGGCCTCTGATGTCTTATTCCTTTAGCTGCATTAATGTCTGAGAATAAGCAGATGCAGCATTTTTTTCTGGTTAACTACAAAAAGGGGCAAGATCCACTGCTACACTGCACTGTGGGCATTATTTATGCATCACAAGAAGAGTAACTGAGAATGCATCCTGCAGTAAAATCAAAGAAAAGTTGTTGGGTTTGTTTGTTTTTCTTTTCATATGAACAGCTGCTATAGCAAAAAAGAAAACCTTTAGAGTCAGCTTTTTAAAACTAAACACATTTGTGAATCGATACATAAAATATAGAAAAAACAATCAAGTCTCCTCTCTCGCTTGTTTGTCCTGAAGTTATGTGCTAAACACTAGTTACAATGTGTGTGTGTGTGTGTGTGAATCTACACATCAACATTATGTATACACACACATGCACATACTTACACTGCAGTTTACAAGATAGTGAGCAGTAAGTCATTCATATTTGCATCCATCTGTCTACAATTTTGTTAAAAAATTCATGGTACCAGTGACAGATAAGAGGAATCCTAGCTGTTGTAAAGAGTGTAATTCTCATGTAGCTGAAGGGCTGATGGCAAGAAAGAGAGGACACTAGGGAAATTATGTTTCCTTGGCTGACAATTACTGTTTACACTCATTTAGCTTACATATACACACTCCAAAATAAAACAAAACAAACAAACAAACAAAAAGCCTATCAGTAATTTTCCTGTTAAACCTTTTTTTTCCTGTCTGAGTTGCCAGTTCAACAAACCCAAAAATCCAGCATTACCTGTTTATTTCTTAGTTTCTTTCTTTCTTACTAGTCACTGTATTTGCTCTTGCTGAGCAAGGCTTACTCTCAAAGACTTCATAGCTACTGTCCATAGCATCTTCATTACTGACATGCTTCTTCACATACCATAATACTGTGCAAAAGCAAAAATATAATGATTTTAATCGTACAGTACTATTCCATGAGTATAACCACCGAAATCTTTGTTTCCACTGCTGAGAAAGGACGCTTTGCTGTTGACTTCAGGGGGAGGGTGGGGAAGAAAATTGGTCCTTTGATGGAGAAGGGCTTTATGTAATTGTCTGTAATTTAAAAATTATGTAAATGTTTTACTGTGAGAGATGCCAGATTGACAATTCTGGGAATTTAAATAGAGAGAAATAGAGTTGGTTTCTCAACATTGCTCCATTATTGTGTTGCAAATCATGCCAGGAGGGAGATATGTCTTAAATATACATAACCAAGTGCAGAAGAGCCCTTCTAGACCCATATTGTAAAATTTTAATTCTTTCTCAACCTCCTCCCCAAAAATAACCAAAACCAGACAAGTTTTTGGCTGAAAATGTTTTGTTTAGGGGCATTTTCATGAAAAGTTGAAATCATAAACTGTTTTTCCATAGAAAAAAGAGTTTTTATATGAAATTTTCAGTTATCCATATTAACTTCAAACCTTTTCTCCCTGTAAACATAAAAATTCATCATACTCCATTTTTTTTCTTTTTTATTTGGCTCATTTTTCAGTCTGAGTTTGCATTCTCTAACAAAAAACATCAGAACATTAAAACACTAGTTGCTTACTAAGATAATTCTCACATTGCTTTTCAAAGCAACTCTTAAGCTCTTATTAGAGAGTTAGGTAGAGTGTGGCATGGATAATTCAATAGTTAATATAGTATCAAAACACACATTTTAGCAGTCTTCTGTGAAATCTGTAACTAGGAATTTGACAGCTAAAGATTTTGGTGAGATCAGGATCACAAGGAAAGTTCGGATCATGCTCCAAGCCAACCTAATCCTTGACCAGTGTTAAAACAGATGAAGGTAGCAATTAATCTGAACCACAGAGTTTAGCTGAGTTTGAAAAACAATAAAAATTATGCAATGAAGTTTGCCTTATAAATTATGCCTAAATTTAGCTGCAGAATGACTTGGCAATCTTCATAGCAGGGAGTCATTATTAGATTGGCTAAAGACAATTTTCTTATCTGTTTTATATATGAATTCTTCTGGTTGTGGAATGACAGCCTGTGAACATGTCATTCCAAAGATTTTTTTTTTCCCTGAATCTTTTCTCACAAATATATCAGGACGTTTTTTTTAGCAAAGCGTTAAGTTGAAAAGACAAAGTGTTAAGTAAGAAAAGTTGGTTTTGACATTTTCCACCTCCTGCATGTTTCTGTTTTGTTCCAGAGGGCAATAAAAAATGAATAACTTGCAGGTTTGGGGTTTATTTCTTTTCAAAAAAAAAAAAAAAAAAAAAAAAGTGACATTCTGCAAAACATGCACAATTTGGGGAAAAACATTTCAAAAGATGTAAGAGCCTTGGAACAACTTATTTTTTCTACTTTATAGCTTGCTAGTAATAATAGTAATTTTGCAAATTATGAAGTGGCAGTTGCAGCATCAAGGACAGAACAGTATCATATATAGGTCTAAAATGTAATTGATGAAACAGAACAAGAAGCAACTCAAAGAAAAACATCTAGTGGCATAGAACTGGGAGTTCTGCAGTCCCTATGCAGTTCTGCCAAAAGACCTGATCCTGTAAAAAAAAATTTTCATTTACTGTTTACTTATTTTCGGCCTACTATCATATGTGTTAGATGGTAGATGTTTAGTACATACAGTCCAGAAACTTTTTTATACCTATGTTCACACTCCCTGTGTAAGCTCATGCATCATTAATTGATTTTAGACTATTATTTAGTCTTCATGACTTTGGGACTTCTCATTCTCAAATTTCACATTTCTTTGCTTGCTTAAAAAAACCTTTTTGCTCAATGTCGCAATTGTTTAGTATTACAATTCTCTAAGTTCTGGGCTGAAATAAGTAAAAAATTTGCTCATGTTAGAACAAAGGAAAAAATGGTAACTTTGGTCTCTAAAGAAAAAAAATCTTAACAGGCCATTGCAAATGAAATGAACATCATCTCTTTTCTTTAAGCATTATGTCAGTGTATTGTCAACTCAGAATGTTAACCTGAATTGCTCCTTAATTTTGAAACCCAATAATTGTGTTAGCGTTCTTCCATTTTTGATGACAAGGAACACCATGATTTCGGAAATAATGAGGTTTCAAGGTCCCAAAGATATACTAGCCCAAATCCAGCATTTGAAAAAAAGCTAATTAGATTTAAAAAATTCATGATCCATTCTTTAATAAACTATTGGTTGATATAATAATTTGGCAAACAACAGGACCATTCATAAACAGATAATTAACTCCAACTAAAAATTAATTAAGACTTAGCAGAGTGTGGAAGACTATGTCTTCCATCAGAAACTCCAGTATCTTGCAGAGGAGAATGGCACTGCAAACAGCAAACACACACGTAGTCAGCAAAAATAGACGTTGTAACAAATCCGCAAGTGTTGGAATGACTGTGGGAGCGCCAAAGCACTATCAATGAAAAAAAACAACCAACTGTGGGAAAAAAAAAAAAAAAAAAAGGGAAGAAAAGAAAAAGAAATAATTGCCAAAGGATTGTATGTGCAGGGGAATTTAAAATTTGACTGTGGGTGTATGTATATATATATATAGAGAGAGAGAGAGAGAGAGAGACAATGGAACAAGAAGGATAAGTCATCTTTATCTCCATATTCTCTACTTTTTCCCTCACTTTCCCCACTGACAGTATCCTAGGGATACACCTCATTCACTGAATTTTACTGGTGATTTTGCTGCTAAATAAAAAACTGCCTAAAACACCTTGAGTTATTAACTCTACTAACATCTTTTGCTTTATCTGTGGAATTACTAATAAAAGTAGAAACATAGGCTGAAGTATAATGGTTACGAATCAGTTAAAGAAAATGAGCCAAAAATAACATCTGCACCAGCAAATCTGCACTGCTTAGCATACGGTTTTAATTTAAAAATATTTACTCCTAAATTTTGAGAGCTGTGAGAGGTTTTAGATGTGTGCTTCTCATTAAAATGATGCTGGCAGATAGTGTAGGCCAAATATTGGTTCTGGAGAAAGAAAGGTTTAGAAAAGAGCTAATATTAGGCCTTACTGAGCCATTGACTTTTATATTTATTTATTTATTTATTTTGTAGGCAGAAGTCTCCACTGAGTTCTAACTGAATTCATGGCAACAATTTTGTGTTAATAATTGAAACTCCCACTTCACTGTTTGTCAGAGAAATGTTCAACTGTGGTATGAGTTGATACCTGGGCATCATATAACAATTAACTTGAGATAGACCAGTTTCATTCTTTTGTTGAAGTTTTCACAAAATGCAGTTGCTGTATGTTAAAGATATGAATTTTATATGTAGCACTAATAACTTGCAACTTTAACTACAGACGCTAGTTATTAAGAATGATTTGATTTGCTTGACTGTGCTCACCCTTTATGGAGGGGGACAGATTTCTAGCAGTCCCAAATGTTAGCAGCAGTATGCTCACCGAACAGAATGGGAATAGAGCAATAAGATGGAGTTGTCCATACCAGAGGTTTGGGAGGGACATAATGTGCAAATGTGTGACTTCACAGCTATTTGCATCTCCCTGTCCAAACCCACAAGCAGGAATCTTTCTTATAGGTCACAAGAATCAGCTTTGAAAGGGTCACCAGTGCTGTCCTTGTCTTGACAAGATCCCATTCATCTACCACCTGCTGCACCTCTTCCCATACCAAAGGATTTGGCTCCTTAAAATTCATAGTCCCCTTCCTCACAGTGGCCTCTCATGACTGTAGTGAAAGTCACTCAGGACACTCTTAGGTCTTTCAAGAGATGCAGCAGAGCCGGAAATATCTCCTATCGGATTTTCCCTTTATTTAATGGCTAAGTTAAAGCCATGTTTAAAGATTCCTTTAAAATACCTACCATTTTCATGCTGGCTTGTAGCCTGCTGGAATCCCTACCCTTTTACTTTAAAACGACTTTTTAATTAAAAGGAAAATATGGGAGAAGTAAAACCAAATTGACAATGCTATAAAAACATTTTTATGTGATTAGGTAATTTTAAAAATTTCTCCAAGTAAACATTTCTAAGATTTTGGTAATTTTCTTTCCTTTTTTTGTGGTATTTATTTTTTCTATAAGCTCTTTGGATAAAAATTATTTTTAATTGTCCAGTGATAAAAGCTGTCCTGCAACAGAAAAGTTCACATCTGCTTCAACAGCAGACATATAAAACCTGTGTGACAAACACCATCATTAAACAATCTGATTTTCTTGTTGGGAGGGTTTAATGCAGTTGGGTGTAGTATTAAAACGTAGAATTTGATAGCGCGTCTTAAAATTTTAATGATGTGTTCATGAATATAAAACATGCTTCCACCAGTGACTTTATGACTTCTCCTCTGCATAATTAGTGGTATCTGTTTTATGAGCTTACTGTTGTTGCCTTGATCCCACGAAAATGTGAAACCACTGTAATAATTTACACCATTCCAGAGTTTTAAAGATACAAGCTGGGATTCCTTCCTCTTCTACCCTTCCATATTCCCTGGCTCTTCGTACTGAAGCAGAACTTTAAGTGGCCTCCATGAAAGCTGGGAGAGAAACTCAAGGACAATGTGTAAGTAGTTGTAATAACACTGTACTTGTTGCCTCAGGTTAAATCTGCTTTGTTTAATTCTGTTGAAGGATGAGATAAGTTTCTCACTCCAAAGTTAGTAAATATACATCAATTCATTTGTAGAAGTTTTTTAAACAAGTAAGTTAATTGGCAATTTTAGTGTCCAAGATAGAAGGCAAGTAACTTCAAGTGAAAAAATAATTTTTCAGATAATAATGATTCTGTGATCACAATTACCTAAGTTCTGAACTATCATTTATTACAATCTGTTGCCATTTTTCCTCCCCTAGACTTCAGAGAAGCACCAGACCCACACAAATAAAACGTCACTTGATTTATAAGATGAAATGCAGAGTTTACTTACAAACCTGGACCAAATATTGGCAAGAAGAACAGTAGTAGAGGTTCTGTTGCTTCCTTGTATCTTTGGTTTCACATTCATAAATCAAGGATGGCACTGGTTAAAAAATAGTGCTTTCCTGTGGCATTTTACAGGCATGACTAATTATTCCTACTTAATTCAGAGAAGATAGTGAAGGAGTGTGCAATATTTTCAGACACATATTCTACATGAATACACATGCTCCTGTAGGTTACTCAAACGCCAAAAAGTTGCCCTTGCCTCAGCTTTGTGCAAGGGCCAGCCACAGCCTGATTCTTAGTTGCCTCCCTTCAGAATTTAAACAACAAAACAAAGGGGAAAAAATGAAAGTGCTTTGACCACTATGAAGCAAAGACAGAGTTTCTACTTTCGGACAGAAGGGGGGAGTTTCTAGGAAGCAGTAAAAAAGCCATTCACCCCCCACCAAAAAAAGTAAAAGTAAATGCTGAAAATAGACCAGGCACCTAGTGATGGTTTGGTTTGTAGCAAACACTCTTTGATACAGTGAACAACCTAACAACCTTGGTTTCTTACCAGTGAAAAATCACTTGTCATTAGATACAGCCAATAGACGCAGAGGTATGAGGCTGTGCTCAGTGGAAATAGCCCTTTCTGTGAAATACATGAAGTAATAAAGAAATAAATAAATAAATAAATAAATAAATAAATGTCTGGATAATATTCATTTTCCAAAAACTGAATTTTCCTCTACAGAACACTATTTTGGTTGCTTATGTCACTGCGAAGTTATCATTCATATGTGAGAGGTGTAAATGGAGAAATATCACTTTTATAGGTGCTGTTGGAACAAGTAGCACTTCCTATTATTCTCTGGAATCACTCCTTTGGTTGAGATATGATCCATCCAGCTCCTGAAAAGAAACATTATGTAGCCAGAAAAAACTGGCGACAAAAAGAATTTGGACACAAGGGATCTGGATTACCATGCTCATGAGACAATGCAGAGTTATAAACAGACATCGACAAAATGTTCAATAATTTCGAAATAATGAAAAATCCCACAAAATGTGATATTTCAAAGTTTCTTGGGACTTAGTATGAAAACAATATCAGTACATCAGAACACCTCTAGGGACCAAAATCTCACCGTCACTCAGATCTAATGAAAACAGGAATCTAAGATCTGCTTATCTCAGCTCTTCCCACTTGATAAACATCAAGCAGTCCTGGCTGAAAGATCCTTGCTTCTAACTGCCTTTCAAAGAGTCTGCTTCAGAAGGTCTTATCTCACCCTGCTATTACTCCCTGCAGCATGGTTGTGTAGAGGGAACTCTGATTTAAATCAGTCCCTTCACTACAGGGCTAACCGGTTAAAGAGTTAAATTAATCTCAGTATTTGGCTCTCAAATACAGTTCCAGTTTTGCACTCCCTACTTGAATTTTACTGGATTTTCTTCTAAAGAACATTTCTTTGTTGCTTACTTCAGTGGGAGGTTATCTCTTCCCTTTGAAGGTTATATTGTGATTGGCAGAGGGTCAGGAAACTTCAGTCACATTGGCCTGTTACGGAAATACTTTGCAAAATAAATGTGAAAGACAAATGCTAAGTAAAGATACTCCTTAATCAGCAACAGTTCCATAAGGCTTCAGACCAAGTGAGGTATTCACAAATGTTTTGTTTACACAGACTATGACTATAGACAATGGGAGATTTTCTGTTGACTTCAATAGTCATACTTAAGATTTATAAGAAATACTCGCTCTGCTGGCAGGATGTTCACAAAACAACAGCCTCAAAAACAAGTGTACTGTATGGCCACTGTGAAGATAGCATGTAGGTTAGCAGACTTTTGTTATTAGACAGTGCTGGTGAATTCTTTTGTTTTGCTTCACACTCATTCAACGTGTGCTAAAATAAAAGAAATAGACATGTTAATACATGTCAGAATCAACATGATCAGAAAAGTACCATTTGAAATATGTTCTCACATTTCAGAATAGCTGGGACTTCTAATATTCTAATACACTCTAAGATATGAAAATTTCTAGCTTTCTAATTCCACAGTCCATTTTTATTTAAGCATACTGAAAAAAAGTCCAAGACAGAAACTGAAAGATGAAATTTAATTACATTATATAATCCAAAGCAGATATACTTTTGTTTCAAAGTACTTGGGGAATGAGCATTACACTTTCTGATGTGTAGCTCCAAATGCAAGTGAACAGTATTAGAAGCATTATTGATGATAACAAAACTAGCTAAGAGCCTATTCTTTCTGAGTAAATCCATTTTACTCTCATTAGTAGCAAAGGGAGTTGTCTGTAATCAGCAGAAGGGCGTGCATCCTCTGGATTTAAAGATCGAGCTGTGCTCATTTGATTCAACTGACATCAGTAGCCACGTTTGCAGGGAGCCCAATTAGCAGCTGGTTGTAACATACCGTACCATATGTGCTGGATCTCAACAGCACAAGCGAGAGCTTAAGGATGAAGGGTCAGACTTAACTGTTTGTTGTTTTTATAAAAATAAATTTCCTTTAGGCATTTTAAAAGAAAAATGTTAGCAAACACCAGAATAGCATAATTTAAGCACACAGTGGCTCATGTATTTCACTTCCAGTAGATTTTACAGGATATTTCATATATTTCAGTGTTCTACCCAGTATCCCTTATTCCCCTCTGCTGCTACCAGGTATGGTTAGTACAACCATCGCTACCAGGAAATCTATGGTTCCCTTTTCTGCCTGCACAGTGTTTTGAGATGTGCCTAAACCTGAGTCATAAACATAAACCTTCACAAAGCATAGGTCTGTTACCAAGTTATGATTTGTTTGGCAGCAAAATGAGAAAAGAAACATTTATTTTTTGTTTCATCTACTTACTGTCTTAATCTCAGCTCCAAATTACTGCCTCCTCAGTTGTGCCAGTGCAACTGCTAATGTCTCTGTGCTCTAGGTCAGACCAGCAGAGTGGTATAAAATGTTACAAAAGACCCACAAAAAAAGAAACGGCAGTAATTTTCCCTTTCGTTGACTGTCACATTTCTCATGTATTTGTTAGCTGGACAATAGTTTTGGAAAATCATTCCTTTGGAAATGTTTCCATTTTTTGTAGTTACATTTCCATTTCATACTTGTAGTTAACAGCATAGCTCATTTTTCTCATTGCATTCCACATTTTGGGGATTGTAAGTAAAGGAATAACACAAGGGCAAAATTCCAGCAGGATCCAAAGGAGAAATCCAAGAGTCTTACTGGCTTTGGCTGAATCAGTAAATATAGAAGACAGGCAGTGGTACTGACCTGCAGTTTCCACTAGGGACAGCTGAGGAGTCTCACACTGGCTGGAGAGGCAGATTGCTGCCTTCCACCAGCTGTACAAGCCCAGCTGCTGGCATCACTGGGTTCTCAGCAACAGGCTTAGGCTTGATCCTTCACTTATTAGAGAAACATGTCATTCCATGGGATAAATTTTCAGCACTTCCATAAGAGATATAAGAAAATACTGTATTCCTAGCAAGATTTAGAGCTTCCAAAAACACCTAAAAATTTAATACTAGATAGAGATCACCTATTTGTGATCAAAACTGCAGTGTGCTAATTCTTATTGTGTTCCACTTATTCTGTCCTCCTGCTTTCTCAGTAGGTCATTAAGGTTCACAGATGCACAACATCCAAAATTAGGGAATTGCTGGAATGCACATAGCGTCATACTTGCAGTGCTCTTCACTTGGATGAGATTTGCCTGGAATAAGGATGAGGACAAGACGTTAAGCTTCTCATCCAAAATGAATCTACTAAATTGGCTACAGAGCTGTTGTGGCAAACTGGACATTTCATCACATACTCAAGGCTTTCTGAAGGCAAGGAAAGTCTGAGTGACTAAATAAAAGATTCTGGCAGCGTGTGGACATGAATGGAAAACAAGACTGTAGTCCCATGCAGGAGTTACGACACAGCACTAAGGCCCAAAGCCCAAAAAGCAGGCCTGGATCCTTGCCTGAAGGCAAAAGCATGAGAAGAAGGCAAATAAGTACAACTTTCAGCAGAAGTATGACACCTTAAAGAATGTAATTGCTTTCTTCAGAAAGTTGTACAGAGCAAAAAATAGCTTAACTTATAAATCCAGTCCCATACAGAATTAGAGGGATGAAGGGGATTGATACACCTGCCTCCTGTAATTTCTTCCTGAAAGCTAGATTGTTGCTGGCTCACATGTAGGACTCATGACATGAGACAGCAGCAGGATTTGTGTTGTAAAGGAACAGTCTGAAAAAGTACATAGTGGACATACAAGCTTTTTTTTTCTTTTTTTTTTCTTTCTTTTTTTTTTTTTTTCTGTGATGCTCTACAAGCAGATCTGGATAAAGGGACCTTAACACAACAAAGAGACTAGACCCATTGTAAATATGTTTCCCTTCTGAAAGTACTTTTTTTTTTTCCATCATTACTGGTATGCGCCATGAAGCAAGAAATAAATGGAGAAATATTAGGTGATAATCTAGCTCAAGACTAATCGAGAGAGGTTTGAAGTCACTGATGACAATTTTGCATGGAGCTGCTGAATATAGGGAGCCCTACCTTCTTCAGATTGTCTGTTATTAAGGAATTTGACTACTATCAAGTCATTTGAACTCTGTGAAACTCAGTCACAGAGAACTGAAAGCCATACACACACACTACAGAGAGAAACTAAGGCACAGAGGAAGACTGTCTCTCATTATAATATTTGTATTCCCGTTTTTCTAATAATTACTAATAGAGAGGGCATTAACCTCAATATTTGTGGTGTTTTTATCAGAATCTGAAAGTTCTTTGTAAATTTTAAAACCTTAGAATTTGTGAAACAAAAATATTTTGAATACTGTCTGAGACATTTGGGCAGGACTGTGACAATCACTTATAGATTTTGGTATCTTCAAGGATAAATTAACTCCATAGCTTCGAACTGTGGTGAGGATCCTGCCTGCTGGTAGCTATGGAGTACTACATTTGCTTCTTTCCCAAACAGCCTCAAGTTTTTTATTTACTCAGCTTTATTTTCCCCCCTTTTCAAGCAATCAGCAAATAAGCAATTATTCACAGAAAAAAAAACATTTCAAACAAATGGTTTCAAAGGTAATGTGCACTTCAGGTAGGAGAAAGGGGAAGGACAGGTAATGCTGGCAACTTAGAAATATTATATTTCATTGTAGTTCCAGTATAAGCTCTATGTTGTTTGTAAGGCAGTCAGATTAAAAGCAAAGGTGGCATGGTTGACCTAAATTCCAAGGCATCGTTGAAAAAACAGAAAGCTCATTTCAAACATTGTTTATAACCGTAGAGGAGCCGTCAGTTCAGTATGCGTTTTAAAAGTTCTGATTCATAACACATGACAACTGACAATTTCTATTAATATCATAATAGTATTATCAGAGTATATAAATATAGGCTTCCCAATTAATCTGGTGTGAAGGTATGTTTATCTTGTTACGCATCCCAGGCAGCTCTTGCAATGCCAGACATTCAGACCATCTCAATAAACAAGTAGCAGATACTTGTCGGAGGCAGCCTTTGAAACCTTCATGACAACCTGGGTTCACCCAGCTGTTTGTAAAAGCCCGGATCAGTTTGCATGAGTTTCCTCACTCATGCTTAGGGAGAGAATATGTTCAATTGTCTTATAATTTCCAGATGTC
This sequence comes from Gallus gallus, assembly GCF_016699485.2. NCBI lineage: Eukaryota > Metazoa > Chordata > Aves > Galliformes > Phasianidae > Gallus > Gallus gallus. The sequence goes on along the minus strand of NC_052535.1, from coordinate 43,192,622 downwards.
TGCAGACATAGTACCCAATCTTTGCCCTATTGCAGCCTCTCTGGCTGAAAAGAAAAACTTTCTAACCTATACAAGAAAGACATTGTATTTTTTGCTTGTTCAGAATTTCTGCTTGTGCTGTGTTTATATGTAGTATGTAGTAGCACACATTCACTATACATAAATACACATACACATGCATACATACACTTTTTGTGTATGTCTAAGTGAATCGGGCTGTGCTCTGCTTCATTCTACCTTTTTCACAGCATTGAAATAAACTAATTCTCATTAGCATTTTAAAATAAATCTTTGTGAATACAATTATGAGGAACGACCCTACCAATTACTGATGACCATAAAACATTGAAGTATTCTATATTCCACCTATGTGGGGAAATTCATTCATGTTTCTCAGTTTTCTGAGTGATTGACGCTCAGAAGATGAATAGTAAGCAGACTAGGTTTCATGTGCTCCTCTCAACATTCTCTACTTTTTCATTAATCTCAATAGGTTGAAGTGGGCTAGTCTGTCATGATTTGTACAGGAAGAAATATCTTATTTAAAGAAACAACTGTGCTTAACTCATCTGACTTAAAATTACGGGACAATTTCTCCATCAGTTATACACATGCAACTTTTATCAGTTTCTGAGGAAGCATATGGCTCTAAGCTCAGCTCTCAGATTTTAATTGCTGCCAAACACACACGCACACACACACGCATATACACACAATCTTCCTTCCCTTAGTTCAAAGCTAGGAATGAAATGGTTCTGAGATTTCAAACATTTTCCTGCTCTGACTCAGGGCAAAAAGTTGGAATCTCATAAATTTTCATCAGTGTGCCTTCCAGGAAAGCTTGGCTTAATTAAAACATTTTGGTAAGATTTGGGCTTTTAAAATTACTTTTAGACATTGTGATTTGTTGATGTTTCTTCTATTAAATAGTCCTAAAATGAGGACAAAATATATATATACATTGCCCACTTTGATTTCCTCCAGTTCTTTTTATTTGAAAAGACATAAATTGTAGTTGATCATTTCTGCTTTTTTTTTTCTTTCTTTCTTTTTTTTCATGTAGATGAATTAGCACTTCCTTTTAAAGAAGCTCCACAGAAAATCCCCCAGTCAGCTGCTACTTCTACACTGGATGAAGCTGAAGATTCAGACCTGCCATTTCTATGCGTGAAAGGGATTAAGGCGATTTCTCTTTCAGTGCTGGGAACAGAAACATGTTTACAGAGCTGGGAGGCAGCACGGTGCAATGAGTGCAGCAGGGGAAAGACTGTAGTCTGCATTCTCTTCCTTATTCTGCCACTGCCCTGACGCATAATCCTTAGCAGATTGCGTGTTTTTAATGCCTAAAGGTCAGATCTAGATGCTAAGAGTGTTTTGCTGACAAAAGGACTCCTATTGTGCATATAACGTTCACTGGAAAAACTGTTCTTTTGCCAGTATAATTTATTCCAGTCCTTCACAGTTCACAAGTGTGGTTTCCAGGGACTGTACCTTTTCTCTGCTCCAGAAGAAGTTATCCAGGCAGAATTTTGTGCTGCACATGTAATTTAACTTTCCTCTCCTAAAGCATGAGAGGAATGAGAACTTGGAAAAGCATTTGTGCACAGTGTTATCTGTGCTGCTGCTTAATTATCATGTTTCTTGGCAGCACAGGGTGCAAGTTGCTGATTTCCCAAAGTGACACCTGTCACAGTTGACCACTGACAGCAATTGGAGCAGCAGCAGCTGAGTAGAGCTATAGGGACTTGGGAAGTTCGAGCATGCTACCATAAAAGACAACAGTATACAAGTTGCCTTTGGTTTGCATGGAGTCAATATCCTGGCAGCCCTGGGAAAGCAGCAGTGTGTATGGTTTTCCTGCTATTTTTGTCATGCTAGGAAGACCTTCAGAGCAGTTACATCAATTTTATATTGTTTTGCTGGTTCTTTTGAGGAAATATCGGCTCAAGGAACAGAACCAGGGCTCTTCCACACCTCTTAAAATACAGCATTTAGAGAAGTTTCCAGTAGAGGAATGAGTGTTGTCAACTAGTTAGCACAAGCCTTTGGAAAAATCCCTGAACTCTCTGCAGGCAGAGTAATTGCACACAAATGCATTCGGGAATCCTATGGAAAATGTAGTCCAGTGACCTGGCATGGTTACAGCACAATTTAGCAAGTATGTTAGAACAAATTACTCCTTTTAACCATAAGCCATTCTGCTTCACGCTTTTAATGAAGGCCTGTGCCACACACTAGAATACTTCTCACCTCATTACTACTCATAAAAAGCAATGATCCATTCAAAGGCTCCTCATATCTCCCATATGAGATGTAAAAGAGCCCACTCTTTCTCAGTCTGGCACAAGAGAGAAAAACGACTTCTCTCTCCAGCCTTTGATGTTGATCATTAGGATGTTTACTAGATAAAAGAACCAAAAAAATTTATCTGTGTAACTTCACTGCTGTCGTATGCCTGTGTCCTGCCCCCCTACCCGCAGTTCCCCACTTGTAGACGTAAAACTCTTATTGCTGTTTAGGAAAGCAAAAGAGTTTTAAGATTTCTCATAAGCAATTATTTTGCTCTGTGTGTATGTATTTATCTTTTTATATATAAAAACTATATAACTAAAGGAAAAAACGGTGAAGAAAAAGAAATATCAAGTGAACTCAAATATAATAAGGCAGTAAAACATAAACTATGTGCTGAATAGAAATTAAATGAGACATGCTGTCCGATAAGCAAGTTTAAAAAAAATAATCATGCCTGAATTTAAGCAAGTTATTACCCAAACACACGCATACATACCACACACGTACTGCATACCGTTGTGTGCATTTAAAAATACAAGGGCAAAGGTGCAAACTGTGTTTTTTTCCACGAGGAACATTCTTATTTGTTAGATGTAAGTCAATATCTAGCGCTTTATTTTTTCTTTTGTTAGAATATTCCAACAGAGGGCTTTATCCTGGCAGCAGTTCTACCGTTTCAGTACATCATGGAAGACCACTTTGGAACAGATTCTGCACCTCCCACTCCAGCACCAGGATGACAAGTGACCCGTTCACAGGCATCACACTGGGTAACAATGGGGAGCCCAATGTCCTGTCTGCCAATCTGCTGCAGGTTTACTTCCTCTCCCTCCAGCTCCCAAAATGAGTGGGTGAGGTGTAGTTTGAATGTATCAGGAAGATACTCAGTTCTGGCACTGACACTGGAGACAATCCAACCCCAAATCTGTCAGCACAATTAGATGTAGATTCAAGCTCTGTCAAAGGAACCCAGGGTACTTGAATAACTTCTAACTAGTAAGGTTCTTTGTATTTGAATGATGTCCACTGAACATCAAGCTTGAAAATTCCCTATAACAAATACGAAATACTGAAATGCCTAAGGTGCCGGATAGGGTGGGACACATCTTAGCCTGCTGTAGCTATGGCCAGGTTTGTTCTGAGTACTACCAAACCATGGAGGGCTTCTCTTCACCTGGCAGGCAGGATCTAGAACCATCAGAGATTAAGATCTGCCATTCTCAGTGAGACCAGCAGTTTTTTTAACCTCATATTCTGCTCCAGTGAGCAGAGTGTGCTGCTTCAAAGGAAAACACGATTGCCCATAACCACCCAGTGTAATACCCTGAGTAATAACCCGCCTGCAGGAAAAGTTTCCCTCCTAATCTCAAGCAGTTAGTTATGCCAGGAAGCTTGAGTATTTTAAATCCTCTGTATCTTATCCTAGGTAAGTATGGATGTTTTATTATCTGTATAAACGTCTAATCATATTTAAGCTCTGGAAAGCCTATCTTCAAAGTGTTGTAACGACATTAACTGATCATCCCTTAAAAGGGGAGGTGGGTAAGTACGTTGTTGCCATCTCTCCCTTTTCTTAAATATACAAAAAGTAAAGTATGGAGTGCCTCAATTCTGTGCCCAAAGCCAAACAATGACTGAATATAAAAGCCAGAGTTAAAATACCAGAGTACATGATTCATAGCCCTCTATACATGCAATAGGACACAAAGTTCACATATATATTTTCCACATTCAACTGGGAAAAATGAGGGCAGAATATTCTTGATTATTTTCTGATTATTGACAACTTTTTATGCAATTCATTAAAAATTTATTTTGGTAATAGCCTGACTATGACACCGTGACTTCCTTCCCTAGAAGCAGCCCAGAAAGACTGCATTAAATCTGTGGTGACTCTTCATGATTTCGTGGCAGGCAGTGGTAACAGGGTATGAAGCATTACAAGGTGTATTTTGAATATGTATGGCCTGGTGTTTCGTTTCTGCCTAGTGCCTCTCACAACAGGGCCTTGGTGAGCTCTGAAATTCTGTAAACAATAATAATACAAAAATAAGCATGGAAAATATAAAGAATCCACCTAATTTTAACTTTCTTAACTCTTTCAGGGAAGAGCATGCAGTCATCTAAAGCACACGTGACAATATAAAATACCAAGAGACACTAAAGCCATGTTGCTTCTAAACTAAGTTGGAATTCTCCAGGCCTTTGGTCAGAAATATGAGCTTGGCTTGAAATATTTTGAATTTTGTACAGCTGCATCAAAGAAACAGAAATACCCAAGGAGTATCAGAAAAAAAAAAAAAACACTTCTACATGCAGGTAACCTCTGGAACAACAGCCACACAGCTTTGTTTTATTTGGCAGCTTAAATCAATGCAGATATGGGAGTCCTCTAAGGGAGTAAGCTATCTCAAAAAAAAAAATCCTACTAGAAAGTACTGGAAGGGAGGAAGAAGACTGTATTGGCATTGGAAATGTTGACAGTGTTATTCAAACTTTTCAGTATTCTCTTACATGCATAAATTTGACTTTTGTTTATAAATGCCCTTTAGATATAATTCACAACTCCTGTTAACTCAACCTGCTGAGTGTAAAATCTGTCCAAAAACATCAGAGAACAATTTGGTCTGCCATAAATACTCCTTGATAACAAACACACTCATGGAATTTACATCTGCATTTGAAAATCTGCATTTATTTCATAATCTGGTAATGAGAATGACAAAGACACAAAGAGCATAAACTTGAATCATTTCCAATCTCAACTGTCAATCTTCAGTAAAAGAAAAGAAAATCCCCCCATACCAGTGCAGCTGTGGTGTTCCTCTCTGGTTTTGCTATCTATTGGAGGGCATAAATTACTGGGCTGATGAAAATGTTTAAGAAGAAAAAAAAATACATTAAATATTTCTTTTGACCTTCACAGTAGCCCAGTTGTGTAGAATCCCTAGAACAAGTACTTTACAAACTTGTTTTTTTCAAAAGCAGTACAGTAAGGTCTCAGTCTATCTGTTTTACAGTTGACATATGTGTATATTATTTTGTAACAAAGAAATCTGTCAGCTGTATTGGACTGTTTATTACTTTGACAAGTTGATTTTGACTTTTTCTGCATGATTTGTCAAGATTAACCTTTATTTACAGGGTTTTATGTTCTAAGATGAGGTGAAAGTAAGAACAGCAAATACATCTTTTTCCTTGACATCTCCAATAATTTTACCTGGTCAAATGTTTGGATACATGGAGCTGCAGTAAAAATGCATGATTAGTACACTCCCTTGTGGATTATGAACAGAAAGCATGTGCTGGGCTTGCACACAGCCTGTGATTTACTCACAGCCACATACAAAGGTATTCGTTCTTTCACTCCAGTGTCTTTAGTGTCCTTTTCTCACTAAAGAAGACAGATACCAATAGATAATGAAACAAGTCTGTTCTGCAAAATACAGATCTGGCTTTTAAAGCAAACATACTGACCTAAGCACTTAGAAGACAACTTTCAAAAATGTTCTTGTAAGAGGAAAATATGCCGTGATTACAAAGTTATGTATGTGGCCCTCATTATAAAAAGTGTCATGGTGATGGATTTTGTATTGGATAAAAGTATTAGCAGAAATAGTTCTGTAATATATTTTAAGGGTAATGAGCTTAAGGTTCCAAGCATGGTGTAAAATGATAATTCAGTGCATTACGATCAAGACAAGATGAATTTTGACAAATGTTGGACAGAAATTTTGTACTCCTTAAAAGAGGGCAGAGTAAATTCAGGGCTATCAATTGAAGCACCTATAGGGCAGCTGTTCAATTCAACCCACCCGGTGAGAGTCTAAACAACAGGTTTTTATCATGAGTTTTGCTATTTTAAAACATATATGCCAAAAGCATCTTTTGCATCAGATTCCTGTTCATCGTAAAGTTACTAGATTTACTTAGTACGTGACAACAGCAGTAAGACATTAACTCAAACAAATGCAGCTCAGCCTCACATGCTCATTTTAATGACTTTTTATCAAATTCCTGAGTTCACTTCAGTCTGATGAGCTTTCCAGTTTGGTGCAGTGCTGAGAAGTGTTTTGGGAGCAGTGTGTGCACAGCAAAAAGCAAATTGCAGCCTCAGTAGATGGCACCCTTCTCTCTGACTGCAAGGTCTTCAGACTATGGGAGGCACAACAGAACTACACAGCCGAGGCTATCGTGGCTTTTCAGCAAGTCCTGAAACAGCCCCTGAGGGTCAGCCTGTCCCACATGCAATGTGCAAGCAATGTGAGAAACTCCTTCCATGTCCATGAAGACCAGTGGAGGTCCGTGCAGCTGCTCACAAGGCAGAAATATAGCCCCAGGGAGAAGGCCTTGCTAGAGGCCTTTGGGGACACTAATAATGGCTATGCAGCATGAAGCACGTGGCTTAGCAAAACATGTATGCATATATATATACCTATATATATATATATGCGAGATATATATTCATTTAATAACTGATATATATCAGGATTCAGGCCTTACTGAGTCATACTGACATACATTTTAAATACTACTCAATGCTGTGAGTGTAAGGAGACAGCAGTACATCACCTTGCTTGCAGCCCCGGTTCGCTGGTTACAAGAGCTAGCAACCTTTGAAAAAGGGCTGAATTATTAAGATAATGTTGGAGTTTACTGGTGGTTAAAGGAAGTCTTCTACTAATCGCTGACTTAATGAAGAATTGAAATTAGATTTTCTTTAAACAAAAATCTTTTTAGAAATTCAATAGATATGCAATTTATAATATTTTTTTCCTGCTGATTTTATTGCACACCAGGCACAGTTCTGTAGTTTTTTGGTTTTTTTTAATCTGAGACACTATTGAGCTAATGCCTTCCTGAAGGAGGTGTATGAAATAATCAATAGTTTGTGATCATCTGGTTTTAGTAAGAAGTGCCACATCAGTTTACATGTAAGTTGAGCACATTTTCGAAATACAGAAGGGGCACTTTTGTGGCAGTATTTTCTACAGTCATGAAATACTCGAGTGCTCTGCATTCTGGCTTCTTTCTTTGATCTGCTCTGCCTGGGTCAGAAAAGCTTCACCTGGAGCAGATCAAAGAAAGTCTGAGCAATGCTTCTTCTTCCCTGACCTATCTTTCCTACACTTCCCTCTTCTCTATGGTGCTTGAAATCACAAAAAGAAAGGAAACGAAGGCATCCCTCCCCCACAGGCTGCATCTCCTCCAATCCCCAACACAGATTTTTACATCTTTATCAGAGTAGCCTAAGTGCAAGGCTTAAAATCTCAGAATGTTGGTTAAAAATCTCAGACTGTTTTAACGAAAGTGACCATGCAATCTGGTCTTTTTTATTTTATATCCTTTTATTTCTTTATTTATTGTATAATCTTTTCCAATGAAACATAAAGACACTCTAAATGACTTTGCAGATGCAAATGTTCTACTAGAAAATCAAATTGAATATATTTTGGTGAGAAGGGAGTAATACAAAATTTTTCAAACAAAACAAATTGTTGCAGAGATTGACCAGAAAATAATACATATGATGAACAAATTCCTTCCTAGGAAATACATTGATAAAAACAATTCTGGAATATCTTTGTACTCACTATTTTGACTGATAATTAAAAGAGAAGTTTATTTGAATGAAAAAAAAAAAAAAAAAAAAGGCATTCAGTACCACTAAGGTGCTTCTGATCTATAAAAATGTTAGAAAATTTTGTAAAATTACTTTGAAATGTTTTTGCTTCAGTTATCTGATAGCTTGATTGCTGATGATGGATACTGGCATTTCTCCGGCTTCAAGCATGCATCAGCCTGACACGGCAGCGCAGGACAGCTGTGTCTGCTGGGCCAGCAATGAAGCAGTTAACCATGTGAGGGTGGAACTGCCTACCGAGGTGGGAGCTGTCAAAAGGTTTGTCACAGTTTTAGTGAGGGGAATGGCAAGGAATGGACCTTGCTTTAGCTTGGCTGGTGAGGAAGGCAGGCTTTCTCTATATCAGTAAGTGGCTGCATTTCTAGATGTCATTTGAAAGCATCTGGCAATACTAATGTGCAAAGAATTTATAAGCAATGGTTAAGATGCATAAATCACAAAGAAAAGTGATTAAAAGTAACTTTTAAATTACTTGTATCCAACATCTCAAACTTCAGATTATTTTAAGAATCCTTCAGGAGTTATGAATTGAAGCCAGTGGACAAATATTTCCTCCTATTTGAGCCAGTGTAAAACTTGGGCAACTCCACTGTAACCAATACCAGAATTTGGTACTTCTCAACACTGGAGACATTCAGTCTGAATGGATATTGTGAGAGTAAGCATCATTAACTTTGCATATTTGAGACAACAACTAGGAACAAAGGAATTGCAAGCATAGGAATGAAATTGCATGCTCCATAGTGATATAAAAGCCATTCCCAGATGTATCATTTTAAAAAATACTTCAGACATCTCTTGTCTTGAAGCTGCAGACTCATTTACAAGTTGGGACACCAGGCAAGTGGTACTTGGACTGCTACTGTCAATTTTTGCAAAGCTGATAGTTCAGCCTCCCCTTTTCCTGAACAATTTATTCTGGCTTCCCTGTGTCTGTGAGGGATGGAGGAGGTAGAGCTGTTTCCATACCTGATCTGAAATATGTCCAAAAGCAAAGTTTGTACTGAAATTTAACTAAAAGTTGATTGAAAATAGTGGGATCAGCACTAATTAGGGAACTCAGGCTGACTTCTACTGTGAAAATCCCTGGATCTTGCTAGTTCAATAGAAATGTTTTTCTATGAGCTGAGTTTGTTCCTTTTTTACTATGAGTAATTCCAAAGGACATAAACTACCACATTTCTTAGAATAAATTTAATAAACAATATTTTGACATCTATGGAAAACATATCACTGACGTGAAACTTCATTTCCACTTAAGAAATACTATTTATACCAATGTATGAATTAATTATTTAGATTCTGAGTGAAAACCTAGCAAGAGCTGCAGTGAAAAAGAGTACCTTATAATGATCAATCAAAAAATATTTCCACAGCAATCATTCTGTTACAAATATTTTTCATTTATTTTCTATCAAGAAATGTGAAGCTTTCTATTCCATCTGTTTCTTACAGTTAAAGAATGATTTCAGCTGTTCTATTAACACCATTTAAAGGCCCCAGGAAGATCTCACTTGTCCTCAATGTTAAGATATTTTACCTAAGTTTGATAAGGAACACTTTGCATTTGTCTGAAATTGGATATGCAATTGGATATGCAAGCCTAATAGTAACATATTCTCTTTACTTACATGCATTTCATTAAAACGCATATATACACATTTGGTAAGTGTGGGATAACATGGTTTCACTGTCAGTTCTACCTCAGAACTGTGAAACTGCAAATTTCTATTAAAGAAACCGTGTGCTTATTGCAGGAAACAGCAAGCACAGAAAAATATGCATGTTTATGCATATGAGCATTGCTGAGAGTAAGTATCAAATCCGCAACAACTCCCTGCCAGGCAGTACTCTCATCTTGACCCATAGCTATGGACAGAACAAGCTCTTTCTTGTTCTGGTTTAGTCAGTTTTGCAATTCCAGGTCTCCAGCAGTCCAAGCTCACCTGGAAATACTAGGGCTCATCTCCAGGTCTTGAACCTTCTCAGGGTTCAAGAGGTGGACAGCAATCCAGCGCTGCCTCTCAGCAAGTGCCCTACCTACTCAGCTGCAGCTAACAAAATATTCTGGGCAACATTTTTGACCCTCCTTCCGGAGAAACCTGTGGTTCTGTTTTCTAAACTTAAGTGGCTGTCATATGAAGCAGTTAAAATGTCACTTTAGTGTTTTTGTTTGTTACGGTAATCGGTACAGTTCAATGGCAGTGCAACAATTCAGATCTCTAGATTCAAGTATTCAGATTTTGTGAAGCCTGGTCTTCTCTGGAGTTTCCCTTTGGACTTCGGGTTGTGTCCACTGGCTGGCAGCAGGAGGCAAGCAGGGGCTTGTACCATTTCCAGTCCCCACGAGCGCAGGGGCTACCTTTGATTCCTGATGTGGGTCTACTGCTGCCATTGTGTATTTTACGATAAACTGTTTACATAGCAGCCTTTTGTTACAGGTTTTAAATCTTCTCAGGCTGCCAGTTTGAGGCTGAGGCTGCCAGCTGGCAGACAGAGAGGTGCTTGTGCTCCAACTGTTGGAGGTAATTAACAGCCCGAACTGTCAGAAGGTGACAGCCGGCAGAAAGTTCCTGCCCTGGGGTCACAGCTGGATTCCGGCAACTTGCTCCTTGATTTACCAGTAAAACTAATAATGTAAGTAATATCGGTATTAAATTATAAAACAAGGGGGTCTGAGCCCGAGTTAGATTTTCTACCTCCAAATGAACTGGCAAAGAAAATTATCATTAATACTTTGAAGCAAATAAGAAAGATTAACTCACTTTCTTTGGGAAAAAAATTACAGCCCACTAAAAATCGGAGGGACATAAATATTAGGACGATTGCAGACCATAATACTGTTCAGCTGACATTTACCTGAAATTTTAGAAAATTAAACTAAAATCTAGTATTAGTAATCTGGGCAATGATTATTGGCCACAAACTTTTAATTTAAGTACTATACTCAAAATGTCACATTAGATTTAAATTTGCAGCAAATAACTGGCTATGAATGGAAATGTAGAAAATGTTTTGCTGAAATAAATACTTATTTCTTTTTAAAAATATATTGTTAATTTATCAGACATCAAGGCATGTGTTTAACTTCAACGTTAAGCAAGAGCATAAATACAGTGGAGTCAACAAGTCATAAAGTGTTCCTTTTTTTTTTTTTTTTTTTTTTTTAACTGGAAAACAAAATATTAGTTCTTGCTCCTTTCAGTCCACGACAGAAAATGTACATACATGGACAGTCAAATGTTGAGATGCAAACAATATTAGCATTTGTATGCCTTTGTCTTTTGAAATGTAAGTATTACATGTAAGTAATGTATTACTTTAATACATGGGGAATGATACTTCTGATGCAGTTTATGTTGCTTGGGATTAGAAATGTTCTTACAGTCTTGAATTTCATCTCATAATGTTAAATATATAAGCCTGTACCTTTGATGATCTGGTTATTCAGGATAGACAGATGTTCTGCTCTATATATGTCCGTAAAAGAAATCGTGACTCTAGACCTACAGAACACTTCAGCAGAAGTAATTTGAAGAGTTCAAAAGTTTTGCTCTACATAATTTCTGACATATTTCTAAATGGCCAAATGCCACAGAAATTACAATTTGATAACATGTTTTCCTAAGTTTCTTCATTTAATGAGCTCTTATCTGATGCGTCAGGGTTTTTCAGTTGTGAGGAAAAGAGATGACTAAGCTCAAGAACGTCATAGCCATTCATTGCATTATGAAGAAACTAAAAGTTCTTAAGAAAATAAGACAAAACTGATTTATATTTTAAAAATGAGAGTTTTGAGAGCAATGAGATTTTTTTTTTTTCCAGTAGGTGAAAGGAGAACAATGATATTCTTAACAATTTTTATTGTCCAAAGAGGTATTCCTTTTGTAGAAAATATTTCCTCACATTTAACTAGCCTGATATGGTGAAAGAACTTTTCATACCAGTGGGTCTTTTATCTTTATGATATCCTACAGCTATCTTCATCTGCCATAAGGTGGTGTAAATTGGCTTCAGGGAAGCTATCATGATTGATGTTTGCTGAACATTTGGCCAAGATGTTAATTTGTATCGAACTGTCAGTTACAGGAAATTAAAATTCTTGATCTCTATTTTGGATCTTACAGTGGTTTATCCTGCGTTCCCAGGAAGCTTTAAGATATCTTTCTATATCCTTGAATGATAGCCAGCAAAGCAGCACAGTGATATTTTCTTACAGTACCTTCACACACACATTTGACAACTAAGTTCCAATTGTGCTGTCCCTTTTGACCTAAACATTGATGTGTGAATAATGATAAATTAGGCTCTTCCTGTTTATGAAGTGCTTTGAAATGCAAGAAAAGTACTACTAAAAATAAAATTTCCTGAAATAATAAGCTTTTAAGTAGTAACTCTGTATCAAAAATATGTATACATTTCAGAAACCACCAGAAATTCTAACACACAGTGCACCAAGGAAATAGACAAAAAGAGAAGTTAAAAGTGTGGATTTACCTGGCTATTACACATCTGTTTTTGTTGCCTGTTGTGCTCTGGCGTCTTGTGTCTTTCACCATACAGATGGGAAGATAGGACAGCTCCCTCTTGGTTGGGGAGGTCTCTTTCCAGCCTGAAGTCAGGCCTTCATTAGAGTTCACAGCCCTGGATCTGGCTGATTCAAGGTACACACAGAAAACTTCTGGATGCGTGCTGGAGTTTAAGCAGATTCATATGTTCCATGAAAAACTATTGATTCTGCACACACAAGTTTCTCCAAGGAGTGCTCTATATTTGTCTTTCTAACTTTTGGAAGGCAGGGGAACAAGGAAGGATTTTGCATTACAGTGTTTCAGAAAGCATGTTTTGGTGCAGATCAGCTCTCAATTCTTAGGGTCATTGAAAGATCACTCTTGAAAGTTTTACTAGCATTTATAACCATGTTGTGTTTCAATATAATGTTTTTAAAGACCCGATTCCACACCCTTTTAACTTAATGGGAGATTTCTCATCGACAGCAACGGGAATGGGACATATCCCTAAGGGAATATAAACCAACCAAAAGAAAAATTCTATTTAGGTAATGTTAGCTTATAAATAAGTTCTCAGCCAATGTAGTCATCCATTTTAGAAAACTAAGAAAAAAACTTTTGGACAATTTTCCTTCCCTACATTGTAACACAGCCTGTGCAGTACAGTTCAAGGATGATTATGAGAAAAATGAAAGAAAAGTGAATAATTTGAAAATTAAAAATTAAAAAAAAAAAAAAAGTAAACAAACTCAGCTGAAATTATAGTTGGAATGTCTGAATTGAATGCAACTTTCATTCAGTGGAGGAGCAAACTTCATACTGTGAATGTAGCCTTCAGTCCACAAAGAAGTCTTAATAAAGAAATATGGAGAAATGTGCTCATAGAATTAAGATCAATGCAGTCCAAGAAGCCAATAAATGTAAATGTAAAAGACAGAATAAAAGAATAGGCAGGATAGTCAAACTGAATCACTTTATTCAAACTAAAAACGGTTGCAGAGCTACAAAAAGAAAAAAAAAAAGAAAGAAATCTGTTTAAAAAATAATTTGAATAGACCAGTAATACCTAACTTCTGAATTTAATCTTCCAATGTCTTCTGCTCTCTACAGGCTCCCTTTATTTGTTTCCAAACCTCAATTACTAAGATGCAATAATTCAAATTTTTGTTTTTCAAAAATATTCTTTTTGAGATACTCTCTGGCTGGAATGCATAGTCCCCAAAAATAATGATGTTAGCAGTTCATTCTGTCACCATTTTAATGTTTCTGGTTTACCATCATTATCCACTTCCATTCCTCTTTTCTCTCCATTCTTATCCACTCTTTGCTGAAGCAAAGTCACACACTTATCTATAGGCAGCAGGTGTTGCATGATATAAATTAAGCCTGAAGAATATCAGCTCCTTGATATGACTTAATAATACTGCATGCTGCAATCAAAATACTACTTTTTTCAGTGCTGCCCTGGGGCTTGCACAGCTGTCTGCAGAACTTGCCTTCACATATGAGACTTTTCCAGTACTTCTGAGCAGGTTGATCTCCTGGTAGCAGCTTCATTTTGCAAGAAGTTTCCAGAAAAAAAAAAAAAAGCAAACAAACAAAAAAACAATGGCATTGTCACATGAGAGTCCAATGTGGAAAAAGCTTTTCATAAACCAATATAATTTTTAAATGTACAGGATGATAGATACCTCCAGCTATGTGAAGAAAGGAGAAGCACAGTGCAGATTTATGGTCATGGGAAATTTTTCTGAAAGAGGAGGCAGAAAAAAGATGGAGTAACTTTTATTTTTGACAAAGGGAGAAAACAACTGAGAATATGAAGATGTAAAGGAATGTTTGCAGCTTAAGAAAGTAAATGCTCACTCAGTTTCAGTTCTGAGCTTTGTCTGTGAAGTTGTTTGGCTCTACTTTGAGGCTCAACAATGACCTGACATATATATGCTTTAGCATATATATACAAAAATAACATTATGTAGGATTAAAAATTAGATGAAGTCATGAGACAGTATCAGGCCCATGCAGTGATCAAATAGATCATAAGAAATTATTCTCCAAATCTACATTATTAGTAGAGGAAGACTAAACAATAATACAGCCTGGTAGTCAAAAGGGATGAAAAGTGAAGAAAAGTAAATTGTTCAGTACTCTTTTGAGTCATGCCTCATGAAAGGTGGTTACCTGAGATTGCATCGATTCTGCGATTAGCATTAACAGTAGGATAAAACTTCAACCTGCCCTGAGTTATAAAGGACCTCACACGGGCTGTGCCTGAATGAAATCCAGTGGGTATTTAGGGAATTGGCAAAGAATTCCTAGAATTATTACAAATTAGAGAATCTGCAGACATCCTAGTTCTGGAGGTCTGAAAAAATACAAATGTTGTGCTTACTCTCAGATGGGAGCGAAACAAGGAATCCTAGAAGAGCTAGTCTGACTTCAAAACACTGAGAAATAAACAAGGCATCTATTTCTAAGCACTTAAAAGATTAACCAGTGATAAGTAATGGCCAAAAATAATGTAACTAGAATAAATATATCAAGCAAACTAATTCTCTTGTATGACAGGAAACAAGTCCCAGAAGTAGAGAAAGAGTAGTATATGTGCTGTGTTTTTTTTTCATTCAAATAGTCAATACTGTTTTGCACACTTGAGAAGCTGATTGGAAAGAAAAATAAAGAAAAATAACTCTTTTGTCCAACAGTAGTGCAAAGAGAGTGCAGAAGAGGTTGGAAAACTGTGTGCTGAAATCCTAGGGTATCCACTGAGATTCTACTGAACATGATACTACTTGACTCTGTTACTATGTAGTTGTTTCATTAATGACTTAGGTGGTACAAAAGGTGGTACAGAAACATAAATTCTTATGTGATATGAAGCTGCGAGGAGCGCAAGCATTTTGAAGGACACAGAATTCAAAATAGGAATGACAAATGGAAGAAATAGGCTATAATAAATAGAATGCAATTCTACTTAGTGAATCGGCTTCTCAAATACTGGATGAGAAATGACTTGCTTAGACAGTAGTTCTATAGAAAAGGATCTGGATGTATCAAGAGTCAAAACAGTGCCGCAATTTCAGTAAAACAATTATAATAATGGAAAGTATAGCTACGAGAGTTATGTGTTGAAAACACGATTTTGCAATTGCCCTATCAAGGACAAGATCCAGCATAAAAGAAGCAAGTGATCAGAGCTTAACAAAATGCGAATTTCAAGGAACAAATATTGTATACTGTTGTACAGAAGAAAATTTTAGAGACATGATGTTGCTATACGAAAGTTCTCTATAAAGACATTATATTACTCTTCGTGCCTATTTATAGGAAGGAAAATATGTAATGGAGTCAATTTACAGCAAGGGTTTTTTGGTTGCAATTTTATTCCTATTCCCTCACTGTAAGAGTAGATAATGGAATAGATTACATGAGCAGGTTGTAGGATTTCCATTTCTGGAGTTTTTAGAGAATAGGCCAGGCCAACTTCTTTCAGGAATGTTTTAGTTATAGTTTATTTTTAGGAATTGTGTGATGGCCAGACTACATGGCCTCTGAGGGTTTCCTCTAGCTTCACTTTTTATGAAAATGTGTCCATACTCTGAAGAGTTGAATACACATAGTAAATACTTTTCTTCTGAAACACACAATTTACTGTACAGTTTTCAAATCAAAACAAGCAGTCACAGGAATTCCTAATGGAATTGCAAGAACCACTGGAGAGTAAAACATGCACTGTCTTGTATTAGTGAAAAGGGTCACTCATCCAAAGATCTTGAACTCTGCACAGTGTGAAAATGCCAGCCAGAACAAGTGTACAGGGACATATTATAATCCCATCTCAGTCAGGAGCAAAACTCTCATGGATTTCAGGGGGACTAATACCTGGCTAGTCTTTTTTTAAGATCTTGCATGACATAATGCAAATTATGCCATATGTGTATAGTTATTAAAGTGATACAAGTAAATTTAATCATTGCACATTAATATATCGTCAAATTGTCATTTGAGAGAATTCAGTACAGCCAGTTTAACTGAACTGGCTACTACTAGACAAGTAAATCTATCTGCAAAAAAATATTTATGAAGAAGTCTGAAATCTGAATTCCCTATCGCCTGTTTTTTTACAAAATTGTATAAATGAGGAAATAGCACCAAAGACCTATTAGTAATAGTTATTTCCTAATTGCAGTGGGAAGCATCCTGCATGTTCAAATAAATATTGTTAACTCTGACCTCTTGGTTTGCCAGGACTGATAAGGCAATTGTTTGACCTATATGAAGCGTATACAGTATGCATGGACCGAAAGCAGCAGGAAAACAGGAAACAATAAATCAGAAATTAGAGCACTGATTGTTGTAGCTAATTACATCAGAGTTCTGCTTAATTTCTCACTCTGTCATTCTAACCTGATTTTCTTGCCAACAGACTTTGCAAATTGCTGGTGTCCCATACATACAGCAAATAATAATCTTTAGTTACTATGATTGACAAATGAATGAGAAGGAGAACACAGTTTATTATGGAAGAATGAACTGTGACATGCACCAGATACCTGCTCAGATGCTTTTTTAATTCACTTACCTAGATATGCTGCATGATACATTTTGCCAGGAGTTTTGGCATCACAACAACTTAATAGAATATGTGGCATGGTTTGATAATGCTGGACAAAGAAAGAAAAATTAGGCTATTAGCAAAGGAGAAAAATAGCATAGATTGATTCTCACAACAAGACAGATAAAGTGGTAACTAGAAAACTTAAATCAATTCTGAAAAAAATATGCCTAAATTAGGCAGATTAATGAGCATGTTATTTAATCTTGATGTTATTGTCTTCATGTTGTGCATCAGATTAAGTTGGTACCCTTATTATTCTCTCTTTTAGCATTACTCCACTTTCAAACTATACTACCTTTGTTTGTCCTGTTTCATCACTGCCATCAACATCTTCAGCTGGCATAAATTAGCACTGTTTCCTTGAAGTCAATGGAGCCGTCCTGGACATTCTGCCATAGCTGGGAATGTTTGGTAGAACATAAACAGTTAATTTTTGAGCATCTAAATTCCCCTTCCCAGTTTGATGATTTAGTCCTTGTGATCCAAGTAAAATTTATTAGCGCTGTTGATAATACATTGCCTTTCTGTATGGTGTATGCTTTTCTTTATACCAGAAGGCTGCTGACATTGTTTTGAGAGGTCAGGCCACATTCTGACGCTTATATGTAGCTGGTGATGCAGAGAGATTTCACTTTCCTCAATGTCTATTAGAATCCCATCAACACTAAGTCAGGGCTAGCAGAGCCAATCAGACACTGGAGTAACACTAGAAGAATAGATATTATATCATCACTGTCTTTGCCAGGCCACACCTAGTAGATCATGTAGATTATATATTCTGAAACTGCTCATATGATTAAAAAAAAAAAAAACATCTGGGAAAAAAGAAAGAAAAAAAAACCCTTCATCCCAACATAATGTTTTACTTCTAATATTATGAAATACATTCTCCATAACTGCTCCCAGGACTTCTTGTCCTTTTTCTTTGTTGTTGGTGTCTTTTTAATCGATTTTTTTTTCAGTGTGTAACTTTGTGAGGGCTAAGCCTGAAAAATCATCCTATAATCCAGCTTGCTGAAGTTTTGGACAATACATTTCCAGAGGTCTTTCATTCTCACCCTGGAAGGCAACCACATAACCTCAATGATCTGCTGCAGTGAAAGCAGTCCATATTGATGTACAGTGCAGATCACATTGTAGGACTCTGAGATTTCTCTTCTTCCCTGCTTAAGAATCATATAAATCTCCTTTCTCCAAAATTTCCTGTATTACAGCAATAGTGACAGGGCCTGTCATGTAGTGCTGTCCTTCGGAATCAATATCAGGATTGTTATACATTAATTATTAGGTACCACATTAAGAACATTCCATACGCAGCTACAGATTTAAATATTCAAGTTG
This sequence comes from Gallus gallus, assembly GCF_016699485.2. Lineage (NCBI taxonomy): Eukaryota > Metazoa > Chordata > Aves > Galliformes > Phasianidae > Gallus > Gallus gallus. Next base: position 43,174,216 of record NC_052535.1, on the reverse strand, counting down.
CTTTTGGAATTATATTAAATTTTAATACTTTACAATCCTCAATTCTATATTCTGCTACAGTATAGCACTTTTGTTTTGAGTTTTCTGCATATTCTCTAATGTAACTAAGAGTTTACTCAAATTATTTTTTTGAAAATACTTCATTTTCTTTGTCCTTCTGGCTCACCTCTAGTTTTTGTATTGATAGGCTGATGATCAGATTACTTAAGCTGGAAATCAAAACCAAAGCTTTTGTCAGCTACACTGACAGAGAATATGTATGAAAAAAAAAATAAGATAAGGCTTACTACTTACCAGGCTTTAGGCATTGCTGGCAAGAGTTTTACTTTAGCTATAATGATAAGGCAACTATCTACTTGCTGCAGGAAGACAGTCTCCTTATCACTACAGATAAAGCAGTAACAATATACCACAGCACAGACTTCTTTTGGCTGATGCAGGCCACATTAAAACACTACATTTTTGGAGGAGCCTACTCAGAAGACCAAGGTACCAACTAATCTTTCAGCAATGAAGCCCCAAGTTGGGCAACTATTATGGTTAGTCCTATAACCTTAGGAGATACTAAAAGTGTAGAAAAAGCTCTGCAAAAATTCCAGTTGCTTTTCGATTTCCTTCATGTTATCTCTTGGAATTCCCGGACCTGTTCTGGAGGCAGCCGGTTCATCCATCTCCATATAGAAGACAAGTGTATTCTTGTTTGTGGCATTGTTATCAAAGACTAAGGCAAGGATAAAACAAACAAACAAACCCTAATCCAAAGTATTTTAACTACAGCATTAGATCTAGCAAACCCACTGATTACTGCTCCTTATGCATGGCAGATAATGGGACTATCAGTGTATTTGGAGTGTATTCTTAAAACTACTCGGTAGAAGCAGGCTTTGATTTTGTAGATGGATAGGTCTACAATGCTCTCTGCTCAGTTCTGCTGTTTTCTGCATAAGCACAGCACAATGCTATTTAACACTTTAACAACAAAGGAAGACATACAGTGAACAGTATTTTGAGGAAATATAGTGCCTTCTGATAATGAACTATCTTTGCATAAAGTAGTCTAAGAGGGAAATGCAATATGGCAGAAAAGCTTTTAAACTACACAGAAGTAAAGACCTGTCACACATATATAGTTATCTTTCCCTAAAATAAAATAATCCTGTAAAATACAGCATGGATCCACTTTCGTTTTCTCCCAGAGAAAACTCCCAAGCAATAATTTCATTTTGAAAATTTAGCAGTTTCTGAGACACATTTTTTTATTCAAAAAATGAAAAAAACTGAGTAATTTGTGCTTCTGCTGTATTTTTCTCTTTGCTGTATCTTAACTCCCACCTGTTTGTCTACTACTATATATTTTGACCTTTAACACTAGCCCACAAAAGTCTGAAACCTGCCCCTCTGCTTCAGAGTCTGTACAGAAGTCCTATGACTAGACCACCCTTTCACAGGTAAGAAAAGCCATTAAACCCTGTGAATTTTCACAGTGGATAAGCCTAGATTAATTTGATACAGCTGTTTGTATAACACTGTGCATGGGAACATTCAGTGTCCCCTAGCTGTTTCTCCTGTGGTGGTCCAGTCTTAGTACTCTCTGGACTCTAATCTAAAACATGTAAGAGTACCAGCTGGTGCAGGACTTTGTAGACAGCTTTTGTTATGCCGTTTGTGTCACTTTGATGTATTCTTTTGCTTTGCATATGAATACATGCGGAAGCAGAAAGAAACTATGAGGAGCCATGTGCTGGAATTAGGTCACAAATTATTCTCTTCTTCAATTTTACACAAACAAATCCTTTATTTTTTACTACACGAGCTAAAGAAAATGTCATTATCAAAAGAGTAAAAATTTAGAGGCAAATTTTCCCTCATTTGCACCTATGCAAGCTCTGCTGAAGTCAGTCAAGTTGAACAGATGTAAGAGAGGCCAGAATCTGTCCCCTCAATCTTTATTTGTATGTTGCACCTTTAGGCTAGTTTATACCTTATTTTAAAGACAAGTAAGCAGATGAACTTCAACACCTAAGTAAATGAATGCTAAAATGGTGTGCTTGTCTATGAGAAACCTAAGTTATTGTGTCAAGAGCTGGTCAGAATTTTATTTCATTATTTCAGAGCATTTTACTTTACTAAAATACTGAGAAGAACAAAATTTGCAGCTAAAGGGGCAAAATGTGAATTGCCCCACATACCCCAAAAGTATGTGCTTTCTAACTTTCTACTAACTCTACATAAACTTTCTAAAACTGATCAGGGCTAAAGTATCCATAAGTGGAGTATGAGTAGGAGCATGAATAGGAGCTCTCTTTCATGGCATAAGTAGGAGCTGTCACATGCCTAGCCCATTGGTGGCACAATAATATATTGGCAAGATCAAGAGATGCAACACTGTGGGTAGTAAAACTTTTCAGAAAGGCAAGAGGAATCTTCACGGTCTGATTATCTTCTCACTGCACTACAGATTAGCAGTTAACAGAATTAGGCTTGTTTTAAACATGTATGACTGAGTGGAGACTTGTATAATGGGATAGTCGCCATATCACAGACCTTTTTTTTTTTTTTTTTTTTTTTTTTGCACCAATAATCCATTGAAAATCCAGGATACATCTGGAAAATCATCTTATAAGTGAGATGAGAATCAGGCCATGCTTGAAAATTGAAATTAGACATAAACTGAAGGAAGAAAAACTACATTTTGAATAGTCTAAAGCTGAGCTTAGCACATTTATTAGACGTGCATCTAAAAGGCTGCTTATATCCACTGACAAAGTAATGTAGACATCTGTACTTATACTTACCTCAGGACTGCTAGTGAAGATGTAATACACATCAAAAAGATGCACGTTTTGAGCTAAGCTTAACATCACACCAATACAAATATAAATAGTATAGATCATAATAATTCAAAACCATGAACAGGACTATCTCAGTTGTCACAAACTCAGGCCAGGAGACTGTCTTACTACATAGAACTTTGCACTGATTTTAAACACAAAGCTGGTAACACAGGAGTAGGTAACATTTCAATCAGATCAACTGACGATGAAAGCTGCATTTGCCTCTAGCCTGTTACACATTTCTTAATTGATGAAATCAAATGTATAAATCTATCTACAAGCAATTGCAAGAGCCAAGCAGTCCAAATGGATTTAAGGTACTTCACAGATCAGCCACTGACACAACAGATTTCTTTAGTCCTGTCTTTATGCCCGTCAGAGATAGTCTTTTTTCCATTCCAGGTTGTACTAATAAATTAATGAGTTTACTTGCATATTCCAGAGTTTATTCTAATTCAAACTATAGTAAAGAAAAAAGCAATCTTTTCTACCTGGTCTGAAATTATTCCCTGGAAAGATTTGTATTCCAAATTTATACCATCCCCTAAGTGAGATGCCTCATCCTGTCCTCAAGATAAGATTCCAGGCATTGCTCAGATACTTGGGTATAATTTATTGTAGCCAAACAAAAGTCAGATCTAAATCCTTTTGGACGATGATGCCACAAACTAGGAGTTCAAAGTTCAAAGAGGGAGGCCGACACATGCTATTCAGTTATCACTGTTGGGATAACTGTAACCCTTGCTGTGCTTTTTTAGAGCTTCTGGGCTCCTGAAGATTGTGAAATACAAAAAAAAAAAAAAAAAAAAAAAAGTATTCTCCTCAACACTACTTACATTTTCACATTTTCATTACATAAATCACAGCAGTTGTAGTAAAATACATTCCGTGAATGATTTCCTGCCACTAAGGAAAAAAATCCAAGATCTTGTTTCCTGATGACTACAAACTTCTCTTGACAAACCTCCAGTGCCAAATGTGGTTTCCATTTACTGTTTTGGGATTTATTTGTCTATGCCAAAGTTCAGGTGTGCCAGCTCTTTGTAATAAGCCATTTGGATGAAAGCTTGGCTAGCTCAAAGGATTCTGATGTATTTTATTGCTGCCTTTTAAGATTATTGTTCAGAAATACCAACTCTAATTTTGAAATCAATTAGCCATGCAGTCTGATGAGGTGTTGGCCCAGCTCAGGTTCACACCCGCTGTCCACAGATTATTGTTAAGTTGAGTCAGGTCCTTAGTGCTGCTCTGCATTGCAGGCATCTGGTGTACACATGTTTGATGTCCTCACAAAATGACGCTGATGGCTTAAATGGCGAGGCTCTAATGAAGAAAGCCTAGCAAGTTTGCTGCTGTTTGCCAGCAAAACATGACTTTTACAGGGCTGTGTAAAAGTCCTTTTCCCCCTTGTTTAACTCTTCCATGTCAAGAGAATGTAAATCTTCCCCTGAGAGAGGAGATTCAGTAATGATGGGAGTGGGACCTGAGGGTCCACTATTAGCGTGCAAAATGAGAATCCCTCTGAGCTCCTGCACCTCCACAACACCTGTATGGCATCCAATGCCCAAAAGTGTCTCTTCCAAGGGAAGGGCATCTGTTTACATCAGCCAATGACTTCCTGCAGGGTGAGGATGCCAGCCCCTTCAGCTGTGCAACACCGCTGATGGCAGAGCCAAAGACAGAGACACTAAAACTCCTCTGGGGAAAGGGAAGTTAATAAAACCATCCAAAATGGTTTTCATTGGTTTTACCATTACAAAATGTCTCATGTTGAGCCAAGAAATGTATGAGTTTACAAGGTTATTTTCCATTACCTCTTTACAGGCTATGAAGTTTTTACACGAGTCTTCCCGTTTAGTGCATAAGAACTAAGAATAAAACCTGAGATATAAATAAAAACTATAAGTAAATAAATAAGAAATCACCCCTGATTGTGTCCTTTAAACTATACAAGGAAGTTAAGTATTTAATCCCTTAAATTAAGGCTCCTTTTTCCTTCTTTTAATAAAAAAATATTTCATCAAATCTATCAGGATGAGCAACTGAGTATCAGCAGTATCAGCTATGCTAGAGGAAGAGTAATAGCATGGGTTAGCAATGAGTTACTTGCATCCATAATAACGCTAGTCTATCTCAAATGATAGATGCTAAACTACCACTCTAATAATCTCAAAAGAATTTACAAGTATTGCATTGTGGCTTCAGAGCTGAAGCCATTTATCAAACTCAGCCTTCCATTCAACCCATCTGCAACATTTTGGAGAATGTTAAGTGCACACAGCCTTAAGTTGGTCCAACTTCCTTTTTTTCAAAGCCAAAACTATTTTAGTTTTGCTTACATTAACTATCATGGTCACTGTAAGTATTTAGAACCACCATCCTCTATGCTAAATAGAATAATAGAGATAAATATTATTAATTAATCTAATTCAAACCTACTTGTTTTGAAAATGTAGTTTCTATTTGGGCGCAGAGATGAACATAGAAGTTCACAAAGCAAAAAGCATTTGAATACTCTGCCCGACTGTTATCATGACCTGGAGGTCCAAAATGAGCTTAGCCTTCACATTATAAATCAGGATCATAATTAGAGAGTGACTGCAATCTTACTTTATTGATTATTTTTCCTGTTTAAATACTTCACCAGACTCATGTAGTTTCGTACTGATGTAGCTTGTATTTTAGATTATCTGAACAGTAGTAATTTATAACTTCTAAAAACAAACATATTTTCAATATTCTCACAAGAGTTAGATCTTTTGTAATTGTATAGATACCACACTCCTAACAGTGGAAGGAGACAGTATGTGAAGCTATGCATTTTTACATTCATTCTTGCACTTGAATATGCAAAACATGCTGGTGGCTTCACATTACACGGTGGGAAATAATTGAGCAGTGCATTATATGCATTTCCTTCATATTTTTTTATTTTTAATTTGGCAGGTTACTCCTTCAAAGATCAGATTTTGTTCAAGGAAAACTTTCACGGTTTGAAGAGACTAAGTATCAATCATCTGCTTCAATTTTGCCTCTTAAAAGGGAAATTTCTCTCTATAAAGTGCAGGCTTTGCCATGTAGAACATCAATATTAAACACAGAGGAATAAGGGTCCTTCCTTTTGCTCTATCCTCCAAAAAAGATTGCTAAAATGAGTATATGTGGAGAGAAAGAAATGGGGAAAAGGAAGGAAGCCCCAGGAGAGTAAGAAGACCTTCACTGCTTGACAGTTTAGGGGGACAGGGTAAAAAAATCACTCATAACTGATGGGAATTGTCCTTTCCTTTACTCCCTGACAATTAAAGACATCAAATGCAAATGGTCACAATCCTGGTGGTATAACAGCCAGTCTGAGTCAGCCCAAAAGTCTGTATGGCCCATACAATATTTATGCCATACATTTAATCATCTCTATCAGTCTTTTGTTCTGCTTTATAATTGTGGTGATGGGATGAACAAACTCTGCACACCAGATTCCGTTTTTAAAATGGATCTTGACATTCTGGAAAGCAGAGCCTGCAGATCAAAAGTTTGAGAAATCTTGCCTGCACACCAGCCAGATCTGGCATTGCTCTATATACTGTAAACAAATAGCCTTTCTTTAGCATCCTGGAAGGTTCCTATCATTAAATTGTATTAGGGAATTTATATTATCTAAACTCCCACAAAATTAGAGGTTACTAAAAGGAAAAATGAAGTTCTGCCAAAATTCCATTTTTTAAAAAATATATATTTTTTTAATAAATTTGTTTTAGCTGGGGACAAAAAGAAAGGTGTGCTAATGGAATCAGTTGGGCTACTCTTGTGTCAACACCTGAAGAGTTTAGTCAGTTTTTCCAGTTCTTGCTAGATCTATCAAAATTGGCCCTTTAAATTAAGTTTATTAAGAGGCTTCAGTATTTTACTGAGCTCATATCCTATTCAATAACATTTAGTGAGTTTATGTTTCACTTAAATCCAGTTATTTTTCAGTTGGGCAAACATGGGGTTCAGATAATCGATAACACCAACATAAATGGCAGGCATGTTAATTGTCTTATGATAACATCAATGCTAGAACAAATTGGTATGGTATTTCCTTATAGATTTTAACCAATTACATAGGATTCAAGGGTAAACTTTGGTAAAAATAAAGAAAATCCATTATATTTCCTCAAAGTCATACTTTAAAAATTGGACAGCTGAAAACTATATTTGGTCTCCAACACATACCAGAAAGTTCATCACCTGAATAACTCTGTCATGAGTTATTTTTTCGCTCATTAGTGTTTGAAGCCCAGATCTATGAGCTCTGAAATTTATATGTTGCTTCAAAAGTAATGTCTCTTATTTATTTCCACGGAAACTACAACAAAGAACCAAATTACACTATCTGATAGAGCAAATTCTCAGCTACAAAACACTATTTTTCAACATAGTCACCACTAATAGCTATGCATTTTCACCAGCAAAGAAAAAGAGCCTTCATGCCACACTTGTAGTAATCTGCACCAGTGGAGGTGACCCACTGTTTCACAACTGCTATGACAGTGTTGTTGCTAAGAAAATATTGCCCATGCAGTCCATTGGTTCAAAAAGAAGGACATCAGAAGTTGCCAAATCTGGACAGTGGCTGTGGTATGACAGTTCAGCCAAGATTGGCAATGTGCTCCACAGTCTTCAAACTGGTGTGGAGCTTGGTGCTCCTTTCCTAACCTAGAAGACAGTGCACATCACTTTACCTTCGGAGGGCTGCATCTTGAATTTCTTCAATGGGGAATTCACATGTCACCACTCCATGGACTGGAAAGATTCACCCTATACTGCCACACCACCAACATGCACCTCTGATATCATATGGTCCAGTATAATAAAATAGGAGGCATTACTTTTGGAGTAGCCTCATACAAAATGCACTGTAACTATACTGGCATATATTAATTTCAATGTAAGCATTTCAAACTATTTCAGTGCATTTCAGTGGGAAAAAAAAAAACTCTAATTCAATGTATTAAATGTTCTTTTTTCTTTTTTTAATGAAAACGATTCCTTTATAGTGAGTAGTTAAGTGACTTTACGTCTCGCAATAGAATTGTCATTAGGAAAGACAGGTTCTGACAACCTTGCCTATCCCTATCTACTAGCTGCCGTTATTTGAATGGAGATACACTGGGGAGATGGAAGCCAATCTTTCTAATGGTTCTCCCCATGCAAGGTGCTAGATCCACTTTCTGAATTGTCTGCAAGGTAAGCATAGAAGATAAGGTGACTAAAGTAACTCTTTCACTCTGTTGACTCTATCAGTCTGTAAAATGAGCCTGATGTTTGGGCTAGATCACAGAGGAATCCTACTCTTGGTCATATAAATCTTCTTGTGTTGCATTTTATTTTGTTTCTTTCCTTGACAATGCTCCTTGAACATGCTAACATCTGTCTGGCTTTTTTTGTCTACATTCTCATTCATTCCCTACTTTAACTGGAAATGTCTCAGTCACTATTAGCCAGTTTTGATTTCTCAGAAAGCCTCTTGTCACCTTCCAACAAGTATCTGTTTTGTAGGAAAAGCCACAATTCCAATATTATTTCATTGATTTGAGATTTTTTGTTGTTGTTTTTGCAACACCTAATGAACTGAACTACACGAATGCCATCAGTAAGCATTGTGAAGTCTTCCTGAGGCGTTCTTGTTACTGTCTTTCATAATGGCTGCTACCATCTGTGTTTTTGTGTTCCTAACTGATAACACAGGTTTAATCTGCAAACTACAACTTATTTCTTGGATTTCCAAACTGCCTTGCAAATTACTAATAGCATTTTTCCAAAATTCAATCTGACTTAAGTTAGTTTGTGCAGGTACTCAGGATTTGTGTGGCCCAAGAGGTGGGTTACTTCTGGCTGAGCAGAAAAGGATAAATACCAGGCAGTAAGCATTACAAGGAGAAAAGCGTGTGAAAAATTAAAATGAGAATTTATTTACGACACATCCTATATAAGCTTGACCTTGTTCACGTTGTAACCATTTCCAACCCCCCAATGGCGTCAACCTATACAAAGCTGAGCCTCATAAAAATAGAAAATGTGAAGGTTATGTGGCAATACACTGACAAGTTTTAATACCACCTCTTTCATAACAAATGGCCAACATAGGTGCAGAACTGCTGCTACTGGTGTGTGCTTATAAAATGAGAGAAAAAAAGGCAAAACCCCATAGGTATGGAACATAGGTCGTGACACACACATTGAAAAGTCATGACCTTCAATATTAAGGCAACAATTCTGTCCTTAACTCTCTCTATGTTAAAAACAACAGCAACTACAGTTAGGAACACTGATTCACCATAAATTGAGAAGTGCTTGAATTTTGCTGCTTTGCTCCATCCTTAATGTTACGCAAATGCTGTTTTGTTGTGCCTTTAATACAATAAGGGACTAATTCCTAAGAAATCAAGGATATAAGTCACATAAATGAAAACTTGTAAATTATGTCAGTAATCCATAACTCATACAACTGATTTGGAAACCAGAGCCTTATGGTTCAGAAAGAAGTAATTGCTTTATTAACTCCCATTTATCAGTATAAAATTGGCTAATTTAACTGACTGACTGATTTATATATTGATACTTTAATTTTAGCTCAACATCCTAATTTAATAAAGGGATCACATATGGATGTTTAAAAATATATTACTTTCTAGTTGGTTGATACTCTAAGCATGCCCTTATTAAGACAGATTATCTCCTTTCCCTTGTTCTTTTAAGAGAAGGACAAAACAAATTATATATCTCATTCATTCTATCTGACAGAAAGGCCATGTTTCCATATAACCTCCTCTCTAGTAATATATTGAATGCATGGCTAACCACATCATTCATTCTCTTTTTAACATCCATGATGTCATAATCTTTTGCAGCAGGAGGGGTGTATTCCTGCCTGCAGACTTTGGGAAATCACCACAGGGAGTCAGACTACTGAAGCACAGTCAAGCAATAAATCTACCAGGTATGCTTGAAACAAAAGTTTGAAAGAAAACTATGGATTTATACACCTCTGATTCTGATTTTCCCATAAGAATGTTCTTGTGTATTTCTACCTGATCCTAAACTATATGTTAAGAACAGGAAATTCTCAATAATTTCCTTTAAACTGTAAAACTCTGGGGTGGGTTGGGTGGAATGTTACTTGCTTTAATTAAAAATGATTGATATTGCCAAATATGATAATACACTCTTCAAGGGAGAGACACAAGTTATGATTCTAATGAGCACATTTTTAGACATTAATATTAAACCACTGACAGTTGCAACAATCAGAAGTCATAATCTATGTAAACAAGATTATAGACAGGATGTGATGTACAACCATAAATGTATAATGCAAGTGCTGAAAGTAAAAGCAGGAACATTCGGTTTCTTTTTCTTTCAACATTTGCACTCCTGTGAAAGATGGCATTAGTAAGACGAGGCATTTGTAAGATGATGTGTAGAGTAAGGTAGATAACTCAGTGTCATTTTGCATTCTGAGCATTTCAGTTTTTTATCCATAACAATTAAGACAATTACACAGACAACTGCAGATTTCACTATGAATACCAGGGCTGAAGAGTTAATTAATGTGGGATTTTGATATAGAATCAGCTGAATTACAAAGAATAACAAGAAGTCTACTATCAGGTAACAATTTGTATTAAATTATGGCTCAAAATGTACCATCCGTATTTCATGTTAACATTGAACAGGCTTCCCTCCCCGCCCCCCGCCCCCCCCCCGGAATATCTCTTAAAAATGGCAGTGTTTCACTGGGACATCAAAAGTTGTTTCTCAACCATTTATTCTAGAGATTTCAGCTTGAGATGCTTCCTGACTCCAAATCTGATCAGAAAATTCATTTTCTGAAGCTGAGCCAATTTCTAAAAGAAATCTTTTGATTGATTTTGGAGCCTACATTTTTAAATGCAAGCCAAAGTACATGATTTTGGTACTTAGAAATTATCAAAGTACTGTTCTGCAACACAGAATACCTACCCCAAACTTAACACATCACAGGACTTACTCAGGGCTTTTTTCAGTTTCACGTGTCTGCATCTATTGGGCTTTACTTCTGCTGAAGCTGGAGTTAGCCAGTTAGCTATATACAAGAATTAAGCTTTCAGTCTTATTCACTTCATGACTGCAGAGCCATCTGATCAGGCTGAGAGAAAAAGGGCATCTTAGAATACTAAAAGTAAAACTCTGCCTCCTGAGTTTAAAATCCATATGCACTCCATACCACTCCTTAGTCTTTGCATCCTCATAACAATAAAATCATATGATGTGGCTGAATTCATTATCTATTATATTACCTTACTCTTCCTCATTCACCCTCTCCATTTTATACAGAATTTATTCTTCTCAGCCATATGGTACACACACATTTCCCTTAACATATGCTGTACATCCTTGTTTGGTGAATGTGAAAAATAAATGTCTGATTAGAAACAGAAAGCCACTAATGAAACAAAGTGGTCATTATTCCTTACAAAATAATCACTGAAATGGATTTTCCTGGTACTCTTCTCAAAGGGGTATTTCCCCAGTAACCCTAGAATTTTTGCTGAGATGGATTGGTAATTGAGAAAGCCAAAAAATATTCCAAAGGCTTAATGGTCTAGAAAGATGTTGAAGTTTGGTCTTTTGTTCTGAAGACAGCACAAAATGCTTCAGATAAGTCTGTAGCTTACCAGAAATTCCCCCTTTTTTTTTTTTCCCTTTGTAACAACTTCTGCTGTCTTCAGATACAAATTCACAGGGAAAGTAAGACAGCAGTCCAACCAGAGGTAAATTTGCAACAGGACTGACTTCAGATGGTACCGAAGACTTGCAAGAAAAATAATACAGTTCTGTCCGATCACATCTAATCAGCAAATGTCTCACTTACATTCAAGTGTTCTGCAATTCAAAGCTGGTTCTGCAGTCTCACAGCATGATTGCACTTACGGTGCAATGGAGTCATCTTGTATTTTTCAGGAGTGAACTACTGCCAGCAGCTGAAAGGTTTGTGGTTTTAGTGAGCATACTTCAATGTTGCCCATCATGTATTCACTCTCAGGGTGGTGCACGTTTTTCTCCCTTCCCTTGAAATAACTGTTTCGGGTCAAATCAAAAGACTTTGTGTCAGAGCTGATTTCTTGCATTATAATTTACAGTAAATACATTTTTAAATGCAAAGCATATTTACATTTAGAAAACAAACAAACAAACAGAATTTGAATGGAGACTATCAATTTTTTGTTTTTATTTAAGAATAGTTTGTCAAAAAAGCACCTTTTTTTAGATAAAAAAAAGTAAAGAACCATCATTGTAGGGTTTTTTACAAAACAGTCAAGTCTGTTAGGTATAACATACTTGCAAATGCTGATTTTTCGTGTTATTATTGTTTTAAAGCAGTTTTTTCTCTATTTCTCTTAAAAACAAACAAACAACAACAACAACAAAACTCTTGAAATTTGCTTGACCCATGAAAGTTTTCCAGATGTAATAAGTCATTCTGTTTCAACGGTGAGACACAGTGTTCCTACAATTAGCAACAAACCTGTCAGGGCTCTTCAGAACATTTTTTTGACTGTATTGACTCAATACAGCTATAGCTTTGTGAAACTTGAGAACAACCTTTTTAAAATGAATTATAGCCATTGGCCCAATGAATCCATTGCTCTGTAAAGCAAAACACAGGCAGTTATTTTCACTTGCTTTACAGTGTCCTTCGACCTATTTTAAATGGTGAGACATGTTTCCTCTCTGGTCTTGCTGAATCCAGAATAGAAGGAAATCTGGGGAAAAAAATCTCCTCAGAAAAGACATATGTATGTTAAAATTTTGTTCAAGTAGATACTTTTTCAAGGAGTGGTGTTTTCAGAGGCACTGCTTCTCAAAGTGTTAAACGGCCATTTTTGTAAGTCTTGAAGATCCCTTTTGTTTCTGTTAATTCCAGGAGCAAATTATTCCCTATGCCTTCAAGGATGCCTATTTTAGTTCTCAGTGCAGAAGCAGGACAACATCTTCCTTTTGTCCACATCCTGATATGTATTCCATTGAAATTAAATAAAGATGCCATTGGCTTCAGTGAGCTTTGGACGAGTCTTCAAAGGCATTTTTAAACATAGGAATACTATATATACCAATTGAATTAGTGGTTAAAAAAAATGTTCCCACACCATTTGTAGAAGCAAAGGTATGTGTATGTCGTAGAATAACAATCAAGAGGAAAAAGAAATATTCAGCTTTATGATATTTGCTACCAAAAAGACATATAGAGAAGGACAATTAGCTTGCTAGGGATCTGCTTAGAAGAGATGAGTTCCAGGAACTGCGTTACCAGAGATTTCCTGTGTGATCTTGTACCATTCTGCACTTCTGCAGGAAAAAGTATTTCCATATTTATAAAATGAAATGTTTGAAAATAAAAAATAATAGTGGCACACTCTGATTCTGTGGTAAAATATGTATTTAGACAGGCAGCAATAGAAATACAAGACATCAACCTACGTCAGCAGACAGCCTCTGATACTGAAAAATCACTGTCTCACCAGCTTCACTGCTGATGCCAAAGCTCTGGGAGCCCTGTTTATTTCCAGCTGCAGGGACCCAGAAACTATTGTGGGGAGGAAGCATCTTCCCTTCTCTTTAGAGGAAGCAGCAAGCCTGGCACCAGCTATACATCCCAACGCCATCCTCTACCCTCCCCTGCACTTTTCTAAGGTGGGAGTTTCAAGGCTCACAACTCCTACCTTTGCACAGCAAGATCCACTTTTTCTTTCTTTGCTAAGGAAGCCTTGAGGGATTTCTGGAATAATGTATAATATGCAGCAAATAACTTGTGAATTGATTTTCTTGTGCACGTCAACCCTTGTTTAATGAAAAAGGTTGCAAAAATGAAATTCAAATACAATGTAAAATTAAGCGTGACCCTTGTCATGATATCAGGTGCGCAACAGTGATATCATTTTAATGAAATATTGGGATTCTGCTACTCACTACTTGTTAAACATCAAGACTCAGATCACAAGCGTGGAATATCACAAACACGTAGGTCTTAGTCACATAGAGTAGGACAGTACACTCCCAGTTTTAGATAGAAGTTTGTTCCCAGTGGTAACAATTTTGTTATTTATGCTTATGTTAGGTAAGTGCCTTAGTATCTTGCTGAAATAAAGGCAAAAGAGGATTCAGTAAAAGCTGAAAAAGAAAATGGTAGCTGGGGTGCATACCCGTAAACAGACCTAATGGTTTCACTTTTCAGATAACAGGGAAATACAGAACCAGTTCTAGAGTCAGGGACAAGATGTCAGGCCTCTACCCCCTCCTGTTCGGAGACGGTTCCCTACTGATCATGCCTTGATTTTAGTACTTATATGGGAAGAGCGCACCACTGTGTTTTCTTTGTTGAACCAGGCCTTTTTCTGGTGGTGGTAAACAGAAAGACACACATGGAAAAGGAGAAATTAAACCTAGAAAGGTTCCCTAACCACAGGGTGCTAATAAAAAGTGTACCACTGTCATCACCATATATGCCAGCATCATATTTTCCTCTAAAAATAACAGCTATAACTGGATGCAGTATTACTTGTATGACTTAAAACTCATTCTGAAAGGTGTCTCCTGCATTAGGACCTCCGGGAGTTCAGTGATAGGTGATCATTTTATCTGTGACTCCTAAGTAGCCACATGTTGCTCACTTCAGACAAGAGAGTCAGGTTCACTACTATTAACAAGCAAAAACTTATGCACCCAGGTAGCATCACTTCAGAAAACCTAGGGCTCCTATATTCTATTTTAGTTGGAGATTCTTAAAATTTTATCTGGTTCTTAGTTCTCCTGAATAACCAGATTTGGTTTGGTCATTAACTTGCTTTTATCCCAGCCTTGTTTTTGGGCAGTTCAAACATTCTCTCTATATGACTTCTTTCAACACTAATAGTGAACTTCACTTATTTTTTGGGTGGATGTTTTGTTTTGTTTTTTGGTGTTCATATTTGTAGTGGAAATGCTAAGTCACGGCTTGAATCAGCGACTGAGCACCTGGTGGGAAGGCAAGGCCAACCCAAGGGAGCTCAGGTGCATGCAGTGTACCTGGGTGACCAGAAGGGGTAGGGTCAGGATCCACCCCTTCCCAGACCTCATTTAAGGCCTGGCAGTAAAGGTTTCTGCACACCTGAGGACCTTTGAAGGTAAGCAGCTTCTTTCCTTTATTTCTGTGCCCACTGTTGTTGTGTTTGAGCAAATCTTTACTTGCTGCAGCCTGGGATCTTGCTGCTCTGCTGTCGTTGTATTTTTCATTGCACTGCAGAAAGTTTTTTTGTGTGTGTGTGTATTTCTATGTTTTTTGTTTTTTTTAATATGAAAATATTGCAAGATAATTGCATGGAATCATCCATATATTGTGTTAGATACAATAACATCTGGATTCTTAAGTTATTATCCTGGGTGCATGTTTTTCCTTTAGCATGCTGATAATATATTGAGGTTTGGACTAATTGCAATAGCCTAGCCGAGCTGGGTTTTTCACAAATATACATAGAGCGTAATCAACATTTACCAGAAGACAATGACTCACTAAAGGGAAGAATCATCTAGGGATACAGAATGTTCAGACAGTGCAGATTATCCAGGCTATTTTATTTCAATGCCAGCATACTCAAAATTGATTTATGTTTTATTTGGTCAGTCTCAATTTGTTCTCATTATAACTCACTAGCAGTGGACTAACTCTAGTAAATAATGAAAAAAGTATGCAACAACAAGTTGTTATTTAAAATAAATTAATAATAATAATAAGGCAAAGATCTCAAGCCCAATCATATGATAGCTTTGGTGTTGTTTTTATGGCAACTCAAATGTAAGTTTAGATGGGTTTCATTCCATTTCACAAAGAGCTCTCTGCCTTTCACGTGAGTCAACGCTTTCCAGTGTGACTGTGTCTTTGGTATGTATAACTTGGCCAAATTTCTACCTGTCTGACTTAGTGGGTCCGTCCCTTCCATGAAGACCTGTAACCCCTGTTCAAGACTCTCCTGTGCTGTTGACACTCCCCCTGCTGACAGCATTCAATCAGAAAAATGAATTGGAAGGGCTTGAAGGCACTGTGGTGAGAAGAAACCACTTTGAGGAAGTTCATATGAGAAGGAATAGAAACAGCAGAGGTGATCACAAGTAGAAAGAGATGATTGACATCAGGGAAGGTGGTGGCAAAAAGGTCCCCAGTCACTAATCAACGTAACCTAGGATTTGGGACTGGAACCTGACCTAAGCAAGAGAGAAAAGAATGCAAAATTTGATTTGCCATGATTTCAGAGCTTATCTCATTTGCTTTTGCACTTTAAGCATTTATTTGGAAAGAACTTAAAGGAGAACAAAAATTTCCTTGCAGCAGAGTAGCTCCTACAAGGTACAGAAGACCAGGATTACATCCCTGAACTATATCAAGTAGATAAGGAACAGAAGCTGAAGGTTCTGCTAACTGGCCAAAGCAACAAGTTAGTGGTCATTCCCATGATTTTTTTTATTTTTTTTTTAGTTGAAATATGTAATCGTACAGTCTTTGTGAACATTTGTATACATTTATTGGTGAAAGTTGCACCACAATTGCACTGTCTCCATTTACGTGACTTCAACCCCCCCTAAAAAATTGTTCCACTGGAAAACTGAATTAACTTTATTTTTCTGTCTACTGAACTCCACAAAAACTATAGCTTAAAAAAGCCTCTTAGTGGTTCACAAACAGGATGGCACCTAGTATCCATTTGCTGTCATTGGTTTGAGGGTCACAGGACTATGCTATGTTACCAAAAGAGTTCACTTGCTGGTCTTCTTGAGGATTAGGATTTCAGTTTCCATGCTTTTAAAACCTTAAGAAATTACATGACAGCACTACTTTTACATCATCTTCATGTCAAAGATATACTGCTTCTGATCTGCATGGCTGTGTTCGTTATGTCACAGTCTTTAATTGCATGGACACTCTGTACTCCTGCCTCTCACATCAATGTATTTCTCTCCCAATAGACAGTCACAGAACTAGTAAATCAAACTGGTGTTGTCATAGTGGAATTGTCAACAGAGGGTGGAACACAATGCTTATACCAATTAAGTGGTGTTACTCTGGAGAACTGGGTTTTATTCCCATCTTTGACATGATAAACTGCAGGCAAGTAAGCACCCCAAGTTTTTCAGATAACTTTCCTTCTTTTACTTGATAGGCAAATCAGAGTTGGGGTTTCTCACCTAACTTTAGACATTTGCACTCTACATATTTATTTTGGTTGGATAAATAGCACCTGTTCCTATCCATTGTCAATAAAATAAATGTAAATGCTTATGCCTTGGAGGCAGACATTTACTTGTCTGATTTCTATAGTAAAAGCTGAACTTCAGAGATAAACACCCTCCAACACAACTGAAGCCAATACCTCTCTCTTGTTCAGGCACAGGACTCTCTAGCAATGCTCCACTGTCACAGTGATCCAGAAAGCATTTGTAACAGCTAGAAAAGTCCGAGTACACCAAAGCATTCAAGCACATTTTACATCTGTAAGCCTGAATCATAGAATTTTATATAACTGATTCTATAGATAAGTTGACTGTTATTTGGCTATTTTCTAATTAGTCATATATGAGGATAAACAGAATTGCTGTTAACTGTAACATTAGTATCTTATACTTTATATGTTGTGCACTGATACATCCTTATCACTGGCACATCTGTATATGTGAAGTAGAGGTACACCAACTGCCTGTGAGAGATCCTGAGCAACTTGGTGAAGTCTTGCCTATGTTTCATATACATCCCTTTTTGTTGTTATTTACTCTGTTTTTTTTTTTTTTTCTGTTTCATAGCTACTGAGAGCTTTGTTGTCCACTGCTTTATCAAAAGCATGTTATATTAGCTATGATTGAAAACTTCACAACAGGAAGTATTTTCACTGAAAATTCATGCATGCCATGAGAACTGGTCAGTTTCTGATGAAACTTCTTTGAGAATGTTCAGAATTCAGGATTTCAGTCACCAAAATTGCACTTGGTTCAGCCACGGGGCTTTTCAATTCAGATTTAGGAGACTCTAGTTCAATGCCTTGCTCTAGAATGGAATGGTAACTTGAACCTGAGTCTTCTGCATTCCAGCTAAATGCTCAGAAATCCCTGTTTTCATGCCAGCCCTAATGTATGTGGAAAGAGATGGAGAGACCACATTAACTACGTGTTTGCAATGAACAGCTTTATATGTGGCAGTAAAACTGTGAGAGTTTTAGCTTAGACATATCTGACACAAACAGTCCAGTTTTGCAAAACATAACTTTAAGAAAAAGGAGGAAAATGTGGAACTGTGTTGTTTTTACAGACCATTCTCTAAATTTAGCATTAAAAACCTTTGGTGGGAAAGGTAGTATCTGTCTTTTGCTGTCACAATACTCTGCTACCATCACTGAATTTTGTTTAGAATAATATGGCCTTAATGCCCCCATCTCCTGTAGAATTGCTCAGACTGGTAGTTGATTAGAGCAGAGAGAGGTGCCAGTATTATCTGTGTTAGTGCTCCAGAGGTCATCCTACACTAACAAGACCGCCCCAGTCAGGGATGACAGAATCCAGCTGTTGCGCCTTCAGCTGAATGAAAAGAATCCACTTAATGCCACGGCTGTGTCTCAAAAGATTAACTATGCTAACTAGTTACTTTCCACCTCTGCAAAAGTGGCTGGCTCATCATCATTGTCCTCTTTTTAGCAGGAGGCTACGGTATACATGAAACCATTAACCTCTTTAACCTTGTGAACTGTAAGGTACCAAATACACGTTATTTTAAACAGGTAAAACAAAGTTTTAACTTCACCCGTTTCTGCTTAAAAGTGATCTCGTGCATCTCTGCAACAGAAGGCAACACTCCACTCCAAAGAAAAGTTTAGACATATTTTTAAATGTTAAAAATGTTTGCCAGTTATGCCACTGCTTAGCAGCAGCAAAATCCCAGTCTCAGCTATAAGAGGAATGGCACAAGCACACTTGCAGTCAGTTGACAGCACTGCTATTATGTAGTCAGAAATCCTGACACCCTTACACAGAGGCTAAGTATACAAATATATGTATATAAGAAGAAAAACTTCAGAAGGCAAACATTAAGTATGTCATATTCTTTTTATAGTACTCTCTGAGTTGCCTAAAACGTTTCCCCGACTAGTTTTGCACTTTCTTTGTGGTTTTTTTCCTTTTCTAACAGCATGTGAGTCAACGTGGCTTCTGCTTCCAAGCTACTTGCTTGCATGTAAGCATCCGTGGGAACGTCAGCGCCCTTCTGCGGCTACAGATTTATTACTTGGCCAGCAGAGGGAACTCGAGTTTTCCAATGACTTCACTTAATCCGAAGGAAAACAAACGCGAGGTCAAACTATACCTATTGTTTTGTTCCATTTCCCACTGACACTGATTGCTATGGGTTATTTTGTTTCGGTTGTGTTTCGGATTTGATTTTTGTTTTTGTTTGTGGTGGTGTTTTGGGTTGGTTGTTTTTTTTCCCCCCAGTTTTTGAGGGTTGAATTTGTCAGGGCTGACCTCCAGTTTTCTTCCATTCAAATAATCTTGCTTAACACAAAAAGCAAAGTCACTTGAAACTCAAAGACCCATTTATATTTGAATGTGGTTTAAACATGTAGCAATTGTAATGGCGTTTGGTTCTTCAGGAGTTTTGACACTATATGCACTCTTTTGGATGACATGCTTTTATAGTGCTAACCAGTGAAAAGAAGAGGTTTTCAAAGCTGAAGAGAAAGTCTCTGAATCCCATGAGAAGTGAAATAATAATAATAATAATAATAAAAACACTGTTCCTTCAGTGGACAATATTATTTGCAAAGTCATGGGAAGTCCTATTGCAGAAATTTATTTATCTGTATTCCATTATTTTTCTAATAAAGGTGATGCTGAAGACATGAATCCAACATGCATTCCTCAGTCTATTTCCAGATCATAGTAGCTTTAAAGTGAGTGCGACATTGGAGATATGTTTTTTCTTCAGCTTGTTCTTGAGTTAAATAAACAAATAAAGCAAGCTGAAAATGCCACATAAGGTTTTCCAGGGCTTGAGGGTTTTGTTTGTTTTGTTTGTTTTTTGGTTTTTTTTTTCTTCTGTTTATTACATTAAAAAAAAAAATCCAGATCTTGTCTGCAAAGTTTTCCCTAGAAAACTCTTCCAGTGGCTGGGGATTGAGTGGGATTATGACACTGCAATGATCAGGGAAATGAAATTTGAGCAAATAAGACGGGAAGACATCTTCAGTTATTCAGGCATTTTTAGTGACATAAGGGATCATACCATCATGTAGTCTGACTTCTTACATAACAGAAACCATGGAATTTCACCCTGTAATTCCTGTACTGTATCCAATAAAAATATGGTTGGATTTCAGCGTAGTATTTAGAATGGCATCTGGTCTTGATTGTAGGAGTCTGGGTAAAATGTTTGCTCCTGATACTCAGGTCATTCTAAAATGCCATGTAGGCTTCTAATTCACTTAGGCTTTTAATATTTTAATTGCATCTTCTTAAAATTACTGCCATGATTAGCATGGAACCATAACAATACACAGCAAACTTTTAGCTTAATTTTGCTTACATTTTTTTTATAGAGGGAAAACTACTGATGAGCTTTCTCCATACTAGGGATTGTAAGAGAACCATCATCTCTCATTTATCTTTTCAAAATGTTGCTTTTCTTTAGAAGACATAAATAATAGCTTGCAGGTTTAGGTTTTTTTACTGATGCGATGCAGAAAGGAAGAAAAATAATTCAAATTGAAAATACAAGAAAATAGATCCTTAGCATCTATAAGTAAGAATTAATGATTAAAAACACATTAATGAAAAATTCTAAATTCTGCCTCTGTAGTGCTTGTATCTTAGAGAGAAGGAAAAAAAAACAAGAAACAGAAACCAATATCCTCCATGCTGTGCCAGACAGTTTTAAGAACAATATTGACATCCTGTACTCAAAATTCATTTACTGTGCTTTCTCTTTCTCTGCATAGTTTCCAGCTATGTTTCTGCAGCCTTTGGTCTAAATTCTTAACACTGAGGCTGGGAGAGGACAAGGTGTTACGTGAGGAGATCTAATATCCCTTTCTGTCTGCAGTGTTAGGGTAGCTGGGCAGATGACATTGTGTTGAGAATCATGCACTCACTCTGTGTGCTGAACTCATCTTTATATACTACTCGGTCATCTTTATATACTTCTCCCTCTGCTCCCTATCCTGTGAGGGGAACTCACTGAGGCACTGTCTTTTTCAAGTGCTTCTTTTCTGTAGGTACATGAGATGTGTGAGAGGCATTGCCATCTATTCTACCATTTTTTTTAAACTTAGTCAGAGATGTAAGGAAGAGAACATATCTTAAACATCAAAAGGTGTGCAGTATCACACACTTGAAAAAAGATAATGGAACAGCTTTTTCCTATCCTGGCTGTAACTGACATTGAGGTGAAGGCTCTGCTGGAGGGGTAACCAAAGCAGAGTAGGGAGGCATAAAGCATGATATTGTCACTCAGGGTGTCAGCAGCAGAGACTATGCCCAGCAGCTAAAGGATTCATTTGGACATTCTGCAACAGGTATCACCCTCTGGCTCTTCATCACCTTTTGCTGAGATGGCCTCACCCCTCACTCATTGTGGGGTGATGGCCCCCTGCGACTAAGTCTCAGCTGGAGCTGGGAACAGGACCCAGGTGTACCCCCAGCCCTGCCTACGCAGGGAAGAGAAGAAGCATACCATTGAATATGGGATACATCCAAAATAGTACAGAAAAAGATAAAGAATGGATGTTGATGTTCCAGAGAAAAAATAATAGCTGACAAGAGAACATAAGTCTGTACAAAAATAATATGGACGTGTAAATTATTGTTTAAAATAGAAATTCTCAGTATGTGAAACAAACTGCTAAAAGAACCCTAACCACAAACATGCTATCTTTCAAGATGGAAAGACAAGTGAAGGTTTTCTGTAATTTAGTGACATTTTGAGGACTTGGTAAGCTATTTTCATGAGGAATTGCTGGAGACTGCTATTTAATCAAGAAAGAATAGAAGGCTGTAGAACAGAGGGAATATTTCTTATTTATTTCACTAAGATCAGTAGGAAAGTAGCATATTATTTTGGAAAATAGGACAGCTTAAAATGTTAGTCAGTAAAAGCCATCAGATATATTGTTTATGGATTGCAATGTTATTATTATTTTTTAATTGTTCCTGCATTACTTGTGGGTATGTGGCTATAGTTTATGCTGTTATGTTGTCAGGCTTCTGATAATGGTAAGGACTGTTTGTTTAGACTGTGCAGCTCTTCACTTTAATTTGCTCTGGCTCCAGTGTGACATGTTAAAACTACTATCAATGGAAAATCCAAATTTCCCAGAAAGACTTAAAAGAGCAACCTCAGTGAACCGAAATTATCTCCTCTTAAAGCTAATTACCTTAGTATACTTAGGAAAGTAGTGCTATAGGAAATCTGTTTCTTTAGACTCTCTTCTGTTTCATTAAATGCCTCAGGTCAATATGAATAATTATTGTTTGCTTTTATTGCACCTTTTTCATTATTCATTTACGTGTCTATGAAAGGACATAAAACTTAAATAATCCAACAAATTAGGAGCAATTTTTTGAGACAGTCATTCATAATTAAAAAACAAACACAAAATATTTTCACCTTTCAGTTTATTTTATTAAAAAGAAAATACTGTGAGGTTTCCATTTAATAGGAAGCTTTAAAGCATTAATGAGTCTCTCAGGGCAGTTATGGCAAGTAAATATGGAAAGCTTCCAAAATTAAATACATTCTACCATATTCTGTTACCTAGGGGTTAGATGTAAGAAAAATATGCATCAAGAGATGTTTGTTTGTGGAAGAAACACAGAATTCTGTATTCTGTGTCATCTTCTTTCACAGTGTTCACCTAATACCATTAACAGGTAGGATAGGGTAGCAGTTTTTCCCATTTCCCAGGGGGCTTAGAGTAAATTCATATTTTGACTGACTGAAATGTACTTTGGGCAATTATTTTAAAGTACCAAGGATTTTATGACCTCCCAGGAGCTGCGTTTCATAATGGCCAACCTGGGAGACAAATCAAGAAGTTGTGTTATTCTGAAGCCAGCAGTCCTTACTGCAATCCATTATCTGGGCAGTATGCTACCAAATTCCTGGGATAAGGGTGAGAAAAAGATGAGAAAGATACGCTGCGGGAGATCTCTTAATACATCTTGCTATCAAACTACAGATTCATAGAACTGCAAGTCACTTTAAAAAAAAATATATTTATTTTGATGTAAGTTAAGCACTGTTTTCCCAGACCTACACAGAGAACTGTTTCACTGCTATTGTGGTATTTTATTCCTCTCACCCTACTGCATGATTCTTTCATGAACCTACAGCTCCTCACCCCCTTAAGACTGGAGTTGCATTCATCCTTGTCTAAGAATGTATTACTGAGACAATATAAAGTGCATTTTCTCTCACTTATCTTGTACTTGGTTAATTTTAGCAACTGCATGTAAAACGTTCAATGGGGAAAATAAATTTGAAATGCTATAGGTTTTTTGATTGTTTGTTTTTTAGTGAACAAACTATAAATCTGTGGTTGCCACACCATCACATGTCACACTCTCCCTAACCCTAGATTAACCATCACTCTGACATTGCCTAAGTTAAAGCCAAGACAAAATCATGTACGGGATTTAAATAAAGTATTTTAGATACTATTTTCTTTTCTATTATTATAGAAATAAAGAAAAGCTTCCATAGCAAATAAAATTTAAACCAAAGCAAAGACTTTTTTTTCTACAAGAAACCATACACATCCATATATGATCTCAATCTGCTTGTCTGTAACTTGTTTCCACTCTTACTTGTTGAATTCTTTGGAAAAATGATTAATTGCCAAAAAAGCAGCAAAAAAAAAAAAAAAATCTGAATAACTTGATAGTTTTAGTAGTTCTTATAGTAACCTTATTCCTTATCTTAGAATTTGCTTCTACACAAAGTTATTGATTATATTTTAAATAATTTTCCATGCTAGATATTTCTTCTCTAGACCAACTAGTTTTGTAATAGTTTCTTTAATAAAGTCAGCACTGGTATTCTAGAGTAGGAGGAAATAGATCTGTCATGGACTGTTACAGAATAACGTATCTACAAGAAAAGTTGTGTTTGCATCATTATTTAGAAGTTAGCAGTTGTGTAGATGCAACTCACCTTTATTCTTGTTATCTTAGCCTTGACTAATCAAAATATCCTACGTGGAGAAAGTTCTTTAAAGGACAAACAAAAGGCTGTATAAACTAGACTAGAGTAATTCAGTCATGGAATACAGTCTGGTATGAATGATACAGTTTTTTTGGAACATTTCATATGGGTGCGCACACAGGCATATTACATGTGTATAGTTAATGAAGTATGTATTCCTATGAGCTGCATAAGACAACTTGGTGGGGAATTTTGCCAAACCATTCTTACATCTATGTTTGTAAGACATAAGAAGAATCTAGTGGAGTTCTGAATAGTAGATTTGAGTTTATACACAGCAGGAATCAGATAAATGCAGACATACAACATCCTGACAGAATCCTGAAGATCTCCTTCCCTCCTTCCAAACTTGAAGTACTGAGTTTTGTATATTGAGAATGCTTTCCCAAGTCCTGGGACCGCATAGTAGGAAGACTTTTGTAACCAAAAAAGAAAGAGCAAAGAAAGGGCTCTTTTGGAACTTCCAATCTATAGTAACACAGCAGCAAGTAATGGCTAGTGATATCTGAAAGTGACAGGAATGTTGACTGTCATCAAGCAACTTGATAAATTTTAGGCAGACCAGGAAACAAATTCATTCCATTCTTGTGGGTTGTTTTTTTGTGATTAAAGAAGGTATGTTTTATTTTTCTAGATTTGCAGCTCAGGCATACCTGTGCTGAAGACCTTAGTACCTTTAGGAAAGGCCTTTGCACACAATTCTGTGTGACCTCAGAGAAGGTTATTTCACAGAAGCATCAGTGTGTTACTTTGAACTAATTAATGCCTTACTTTATAATTCCAAAGGGTCATAGATGGAGCTAAGAAAATAACAGAGGCATTCTGGTCTCATCTCCGGGTAATCTGTTACTGATCTCCTAGAGGAAGACTGGATTTCTATTTTGTGGATGTTTGTGATTGGAGCTGAGGCAGAGGCAGGCTTCCAGAAATGTGGAAGTCTGAGAACAGTTGGAATACTGTTCCACAGATGCTGTGATAACATCCAGAAATATCTATGGTATGGTTGAATTGGTAGAGTGGTTTTGAGACAATATTATGCACAGCAATTGTAGTCTTTCTTTTTTTTCTGCACCTCACCTTAACTCCTTGCTGAAACAGAGCCTGAGGTTCTGCTGTTTCATAGTATTTCAAAAAGTAAAACACAGGATTAGACCTCAACATTAAAGGAAATATCTGAAAAACACCTAGCAGTCAACATGCAGGAAACGTTTTAAAAATATAAACTTTGTAAATGCTATTTAAATTAACTTTAATTAAAACATTATGGGGGCTAGATTTACCAGTATTCCTTCTTAAAAACATTGTACTGGTGTTTGATGTTTAAATTTAAATGCACAGTTGAGCGTAACAAATACATATGCTTAACTGGCATAGTCCTCTACAACCAGTTCAGTTTATAGTCCATGTCTGAAGCAAATATCCTCTTCTTTTCCTTCCTATGAGCTGAACAAAAACAGGATCAAGCCTGTGAATTATGTGATCAATCTCAGTTCATTAGTCTCACTTTTACTCTGACTTTTACTGGCATCCTTTCTGTTAACTGTTTTAATACAATTATTTAACGGTTATTGGCCATCAGAATGTTGATCGGGCAGTCATTTAAAACTTCACTATGAATGAATGAAGAGGCCAATATTTCTAACTTTTTTTAATTTCTGAAATATTTCAGCTAGCTATTCAGCCAGCTTTGGACCTTTCTGCTGAAGCAGACTATCCCTACTTTTGCCTAGGCCTTTCCTCTACGCTTGTATCAAGTTAAGTTTGTCTTTAATGCTGGGATATTAATTTGAAGGAATTCAGTTATTTCTAATATTTCTAGAAGTCTAGTGATTTAGAGAACTTAGGTTTTACTTCAATTTCTATTAAAATTTTTAAAAAAAGAAAGAAAAAGGGATATGATTGGAAATCAAATATTTGTCAGCAGAGGAAGAGTTAAACGAAATACAGTTAAATGGAATAAAAGGAAAGCCGCTGAAGTGTGTAAATACTGTAACCCAATGGAAATTCAGTTTGGTAGGTGTTATACAAACCTTCCAACAAGCCAGTTGCGTTGCTATAATACACTGCCTAAGTCCTCATTTAAAGATTTGGCCTTGGTCCTTGAGGTCAGATCCCAGGAGGCTATTTGATTCCAGATCCAGATGCAGATGTTAGCCTGCATCTAATCAATAGTTATATCAATTTTCAGGAAAATACATCTGATTTCAGAATATGAAGTGTCTAAAACTATGTTTTACTGTGAACATAAGAAAGAGGGGAGAGCAAGTAGTGCACAACATGAGGAACAATACCTTTGCTGTTCACAGTAGTTTTACCTCGATGAGCCTTCTCGCTGCAGTGTTGCTAACAGTCTAGCTTGGGTCACACCTGGTTACACCTCATCACACATCCCAGCAACCTTTGTATGCTTTTGGAAAAATCTGGACTATGGCAGTGGGCTGAGAGTCAGCATGTTGCCACTCCACCACATGTCACAAGAAACACTTTGGAGGAGGTGGCTCAGACTTAATTGCTGTCTGCTCTCCCCAAAGCAGTGCTGGTGCTATACAACTCAGCAGAGCTCTGTGATGCACATCTCTCTCCCTTCCTCCCACAAGCATAAAGCTTTTGGGCAGGTTGAGATTGTGGCTAAACATGCATATGAATACACTGCTTGGGGTAGGAAAAAAAGCATACTTACCTTATGGGGCTTGCGCAGCTCTGAAGCAGACACTGTAGTGCTGATGCTTGGCCTGATGGAGGTAGATTTCTTTCTATCCCACCCTCACTTTGATGCTGGTCTGTTGGCCTGTATCCTGCTTCCAGAGTTTGGCCAAGTATGAATATTTCCTGGGATATTTGTTATAATCTTAAAACAAAGGTCAGTGTAAGAAAGCAGGCTATGTATCAGTCCTTTTCCTCTTTGTTAGTGTTCAAGAACCTGAGCATGTAAGATTTACTTTCCCTATCTTCAAAGCCTGTCCATTTGGCACACCCCCATGGCTCAGTGAGCTCTCCAGCTGACTAATCTCAGAGCAACTTTGGTAACTTACTCACTGTCTGTCTCCTCTAGCTGCCTGAACCACAACAAACTGCGCTCCACACCTTTGGAAAGAGATACTGTAATAGAGGAGAGGGAATTATATTTCATAATCTTGATGCGTCAAAAGAAGCATCTGCATCAGTACTGGAGCTTGCAGGCTTTGAGCCAGCACAGTATCAGCAGCTGGAACTGACTCCCAGCAAAAATGCTAACCTCAGGTTGCAACAACTGCATCAAAACAAATGCTGGAAATCAGAGAGAGGCAGTTATGAAAATGACCTCCATTACCTGCCAGCTGTATGGCAGCACATGTTGTACCTTGCGCCATCTGTGGATAAAGCTTCACTGTAATTTAAAGTGTAAAAGCCATCATAGTTTTCTGTCAGGAGTCAGGACTCCCCAGTGTACACTAATATGTAAAATGCTTTGTTGCTATGAGGTCCAATTGTATGTGCACATATGTCAGCCTTTACTGAGGCTCACTAAGTCATTGTCAGGCAGATGTTGTTTTGCCAGGTGTGCTTTTGTACAGCTTACAGCTGGATAACTAACCTCCAGAGGGGATACCAGAGGGGATATTTAAATTGGAGATGGGCAAGCCTCAAAGGGTTTAGAGGTTCAATTAAATAAGCATCTAAAAGTCTGGATACTTGTCTGAACCAAATCCAGCATCCCCAGAATAAGGCTGTAGAGCAGAATAGAGTAGTTCAGTTGGAAAGGACCTACAATGATCATTGAGTCCAATTGCAGAATAGTTCAGGCTGTTGTAGACCATATAGAACAGTCTCTCTTGCAACTTTCTGTGTAAGAATCACAAAGATTGTATTTTTTTCTCCCAAGATTAACATATTCAATTTGCAGACTATTTCAAATCAGATTTTAGCAAGCTACAACATTTGATTTAATTTGGCATAAAGCTCTGGGTCAGTTTTATTTTTGTCAATCCATTTCCATAATCCTTGGTTTAAAAGAAAAGATATTTCCTGAAAGCATATGAAAAATACACAGAAAAAGGCTCAAACTGCAAGAATAATTTACTTTGAGGTGGTAGCAAACATTTCCAAAATATTTTTCTGGAATGGAAGCTATTCAACTAGAACCAGAAGACAGTGCATTAACTTAATCAGAACAAGTAAAAATGCAACAATCTCTACAGAACAATAAAAGTCTCTAGAAGAAAACAATCTGGAAACAATATAAATGTGCAAATAGGAGTTACACAATTGTATGTACTTTTGGCTACGTATAGCTCTTAATTAGGTCCTAAGCAGACGTTATAGGATGCCTTCTATTTTGAGAAACTAATTCTCAAAGAATGTTTATTGATGACCAAGAATTCTGTAGACTCATCTGACTGATATACTGCATTGTGTATTTTAGCACTGAGTTCACTAACACTGAAAGAAATACAAAATCTGAATAAAGATCAATCCGAAAGGTCTGAAGGGCTGTGGAAAAAAAAAAGGGGGGGGGGGGGTTAAATGCCAAGAACTGCCTTGCTATTCAGATGAGAATATACATCTCTAAGTAGCTAGTGTACTGTGTGCACCTGAGGTTGTGATGAGCTCATCACTGACACTAAGACCTCAAAGAGATTCAGTCTCATTGGTCAGTATTCATCTAGAAAATGTTTTGTAGGTTCTATTTGTGTATTCACTGGCTCACAGTAATGCATGCTTTGCTTATCCTAACACTAGACTGCGTGCAAGGAAAAGCTTAAGGAGATTAAAAGGATGTTTCAGCAACTAACACACAGAAACATCTCAGAACAACTCTGCAGCCAGGTAATATTCTGAAGAAATCACTGCTGTTCAGTGGTTCATAAAATTCCCCTATCAAATTAACTAAACTGTTTTTAGATATCTTCCAAAGTGACAACACCTCAGTGAGAATCTTAGTATATAAAGGAATGGGAATATTTATGTATATATGTATAAGTTTTTAATTTAAAAAATCTTTCACAGATATGAGTTAATGATTTTCTCTCCCAGCTTACAGAGCCTAAACGATCTGCAGAACCTTGGTGTCTTCAACTGGTGTTCAGATTAAATTAAAGTCAAAAGGATGATTATGTAGAGTTTTTCAGAACTGGATTGTACTTACGCATGTTAGCACAGATTCATGCAGAACTTCATAATTAAACTGTATGCTAAATTTGAAGTCCAAAATGAATGGTAGGTTTTAAAGGAAACTAACAACTGCTGAGTTCTATTTTACCATTCTGAGTTTAGTTTTGCTAGATATTTTTGGCTGATTTTATTTCACTGAATTAAATTTGCCAAAGTTCAGCTAAAGTAAGACTATATACAACAGTGTAAAAAATGTAGAACATTTCAGTTGGTTACGCATGCATTTGAACTTATGATAAAAACAACAAGTGAGCCACAAGTGGTTTAAGGTTTTGTTGTCATCTCTGTGTGCAGCTGCGGAAATCCTTTATTAATCAGGATGAGAAGCTTGGGAGTGCATTCAATGATTCACATATGATTCAGATATTTCACTAACCATACTGCTGTTATCTCACTTTTATGTTTTTATATGCATTATTCCCAGAAACATGATTACTGAACTGTAGTGCTTGTATTGGTGACATTGAGTTAATTTTTTAAAGTCAGGGTCTAACGCTGTTGCTTAGAAGATTCATGAAGTGTTATATTTATCTCTGGAATAAATGTATCAGGGCTGCTCTGAAAGAAGTGCCTCCCATTTTATTATATTGGACAACAATGTTGGAGATGGATGTTGGTGGTATGGCAGTAGAGGCTGAATCTTCCTTCCAGTATCCCATTACATGTTGTTTCTGTGTGACAGATGGCAACTGAGGGGCAGTCTGACAAAATGGCACCTGACATGAAAGTGTGTATGAAGCAAAGGTGTGACACTGAATTCTTCCAGGCAGAAAGTTTCATTCATTGATATTCACTGATGCTTTCTGAATGGTCATGGAGATGGAGTAGTGGATGTGAGCACAGTGAGGTGGTGGGTGGTGTCGTTCAACAGTGGTGAAAGTGAGATGAAAGACAAGCCACCTTCTGGATGGCCATGCAGATTTGTATGAGCATGGCATGCAGGCTCTTTATCATCACTGGCAAAAATGCACAGCTAATGGTGGTGACTATGTTGAAAAATGGTGTTTGGTAGCTAAGAATTCACTTTATAAAATAATGCTGTTGTACTCTTTGTTCTGCTGTAATTTCTATGAAAAAAATAGGAGGCGTTACTTTCAGAGCAACCTATGTATTATGACAGTATGTGGAAAATGGATAAAGAGGGCTAGATTATTTTCTCAACCATTATCTTTTTCTGATTCTTTAAGGCTTCTTCTTCTACAAAATATATTGTGAATACAATAGTGAGATGGATTGTCCACTGCAAAAGTCTCTTCAAGAACTTCATGTCCAGTTCTTTTTCATTAACTACACTTTGTCACAAAGGTAAGACAATTCAGTAAATACATGCATATGTATATATATATATATATATACATAAACACAGTATTTGTCGAAGGTGATGGACTGACAGCCATAGAAAACAACATGCTGAGTTCCTATACAGAAAAAAAATGCAACATTCATATTTTCCTCCTTTACGTAATAAAATATTTGTTGTTCCTTTCAGAGGTGGCCTTTATTTTTGAATGATTAGTGAACTTTAAGATAAAGGTATGTTTTCAAATATAAAAGGTCTTTCCTTATCTCACTTCCTGACACACTTCTTTAAATGTCTTTAATATATATATATGTATACATATATATATATATATTTGACATTTAAGTGATCAGAATTGGAGATAAAACATCAAAAAGCTCTGTGGAGCTGACAGACAGCTGATCAAATATTGTTCAGTTTTATTACCTGTGTCTTAACTTAATGAGATGTAAAAAATAAAAAATAATAATAAAAAAATATCACCACCACCAACAACAACAAAACCAGCATCAATCTGGCTTTCTGTCATTTATGTACAAAATATTCTGATTGACATAGAAATCCTGATAAAAATCCTTAATAAAATTAACTGATGTAATTTTTTTTTTCCCCTTGGAATTTTCATTCTTATGACGTCAGAAAAGCTATGGAAAATCTTGATCCCTTTTTTACTGAATGTTTTGAAAAGAAAACAAATCAAAACAAAACATGGGAACATAGCTAATTAGCTTAGAAATTAGTTCAACTATAAATATCTGTGCACCTGCTAAAATAATTGTCTACTTCTGGTATTTTCCATAAAATACTCCTTTACTGTCTAAATCAGTGTAGGCAAATCAGCTATCTTTTCAGTAGACCTGATAGCAATTAAACTTGATGAATAGCTGCTGTGATTCCAAGGTATTACTTTTTGTTTCTTTCAACCTTGCTATTAATATGAATTCTCAACCCAAACACGATGTTGTAAAACATCATGGAATCTGAAGACAGCCAGAAGATATTCAAGAAGACAAAATGAGAGTAAAGGTCATAGATACCCTTTTAAAAAGTTGAATAAAAATGAATCAAGGGCCAAGAAGATCAGACAAAAGAGCTTCATCTTCTCTTTAACCAGACTTGGGGGTTAGTCTTTGTCAAGCAGTGATAAAACAGATTAGATACACTGGCAGTGTGGCCAAGATGATTCGGGTCTTTTCCTTGTGACAGATTCCTTGGATTTATGTTACATGCAACATTTTTGTTCAGATAAACTTAATTTTAAAATAGAGCCCTACAGGTTAATCATGCCAGATACGTGCAATTTGGCTTAAAATGCACCGCAATGTAAAATCAGACCACTAGGGGTCCGAGTGCTCAGTCAACCATGCATTATTGTACACCTACACAACCTCCAAAGAAGTTTAAAGGAAACACCTTGAGACTTGTGCGGATTTTTATTAACCCAGCACTGTGAATTGATGGGGTGCTGGTGAAAAACAAACATAGGCATAGAAAACATAAGGTCTGCTTCACACAAGAGCTCTTTATTGACAGTTTATGACATAGACTTGAAATGGCCTGATACTGCTCCTACAATTTTAGCCTCCCAAAACTGACAGGCTTTTTGAGGCTTTGTTCACCCTGTGAGGGCTTCCCTTGCCTTGTCATTGCATCTTTCTCCTCAGCATCATTCTGAAAATTAATTGTGATCACTGGAGACAATTGCACATTCTTCTTCCATCTCTTGACCTATATTTCTGCCAATTTCATTTTCTCAATCTACATGCAGACCTACCTCAGGCTTCTGCAAAAATACACATGGCTTATTAGTAAGTAAAAGGGCCTGCAGCTAACTAAACCCTTGAGCTGGCGCACAAATTTCCCACTCATTTTTGGTCCAAATTCAAAATAGATTGCAACTGAGGAAAGAACATATTCTGGGGTTTTGTCTGTTTGTTTGTTGGTTTGGTTTGGTTTCTTTTTTGTCCCAGGAATAAGGAAAAGTATTACAAGTAATAATTCTTACTTCTATGGCTCTCAGGCTGTCTTGGTTTTGTGTCTTCTGTTAGCTTGGTATTGAATCACAGAATCACACAATCACAGGATTGCAGGCACCGGAAGAGACCTCAAGAGATCATCGAGTCCACCTCCCCTGCTAAAGCAGGTTCCCTACATTTCACACAGGTTGGCGTCCAAATGGATCTTGAATATCTCCATAGAAGGAGACTCCATGACCTCCCTGGGCAAACTTTTCCAGTGTTCCATCACCCTCAACAAAAATAAATTATCCCGTGTGTTAGTAGAATTTCCTATGTACAAGTTTCAGGCCATTACTCCTTGTGCTATCTCTATGCACCACTGAGAAGAGCCTGGCCTCATCCATTTGCCTCCCACCTACCTTTAGATATTCATAAATGTTTATCAGATCCCCCCTCAGTCTTCTCTTTCCCAGGCTGAACAGGCCCAGGTAACTCAGCCTTTCCTCATGTGGGAGATGCTCCAGGACCTTTATCATCTTTTTGTCTCCTTCTAGGAGATCCCTGTCTTTTTTGAACTGAGAAGCACAGAACTGGACATTGAAGCATAAAATGAAGAATGGAAAATCAGTTAAAATCAGTTAAAAAAAAATTTACAGATTTGTTATCAGTGTGTATTTAATTTGTTAGTAAAGACAACTCTCTTTATCCCAACACTACTTTGTATATTATGTTCTGGTTTGGGTGGTGTTTTCCTTCCTTCCTTCCTTTCTTCCTTCCTGCCTTCCTTCCCTCCCTCCCTCCCTTCTTTTCTTTTCTTTTTCTTTTCTTTTCTTTTCTTTTCTTTTCTTTTCTTTTCTTTTCTTTTCTTTTCTTTTCTTTTCTTTTCTTTTCTTTTCTTTTCTTTGTTGTTTTTTTCTGTAGCTTTTTTGGTAGCATTCCTTTGATTTTTATTTCTTCCTAAACAGAACTATCAACAAAGACTGTGTGGATAAAAGGTTTTTTTACTATTAGGAATTTTTAGGTTTTTTACCGTTAATTGTGAAGCTAGTAGGAAGCAAAATGTGAAAGACCAAAATGAAAATTAAAGTTGCTATAGATGAAATCCACCATTACTCCCAGGCTTCACATTATCTAACAGTACTCATGAAAACAAAATTAAACAGAGCAGTAAAATAAATAATAAGCACACACTAAATTCTAGGGAAATTTTTACTCAGTGATCGAGATATCCAGGAGTAACAGAGATTAAAATCCTGATGGAAAAGACCATTTACCTTAGCATGATCCTGACAATAAATCTTGCCAAATTTGGCTAGAGCAATACCCTCCCAGCAGCTGTATCTGTAAAGTCCTCAAATTCATCTTTTAGTTGCATTCAACATTCTGCCTTTCTTGGGCATGGTCACATTTTTACCTTAACTCAAAAAGTTCTCAAATCATGAGTATCATTCAAGATAGCTTATAATGTACATAATTCTACTGAAGCTCTTGAAATGTGGCAAACAAGAGGACAGTCAGCTGTCTGTACAAAATTTGTCTTGCTTTCAGCCTTTATATTGCAATGTTTGCAATGCAATACATTTCTTTTTGAATCAGTGAGTAGATACCTAGTTGTTAGAACAACCACAAATCATCTCTTAGACAATTCTGTGAAATGATGAAGCACATAAAAATAGTACTGTATATGTTACTCGTGATACTTGTAGTTAAATACCTGGTGTCTGAAAGTGGTATGCCTAAGAGAATAAGAAAAATAAAGGTAGCACATGTGGTATATTTTTACTACAATCAATACTTCAAATTCTGATTATTTTTAGCAAAGGCCTTTCCTGATCCAGAAATCATTTATGTACACCCAGTTGTACTGAATAGTTTATTCCTCTGTGAACATGGCAAGCCTTACTCTAAGCCATGTACATTTTTAGGATTTGTAGCATCCTCTGTCAAGGAGTATCACAGCTAAGGTACCCAACTGCACAAATAACTTCTCCCGTCTCCTTTGATGTTCCTTATTTCTAATGTTCAAAGAAACAGTGGACAATTTATGTCCTTTCAGCTTCTTCATGCTAGTCACAGTTTATCAGTCTCTTTCATGTTGTTTCTCTCCCATTCTGTTTCTTTCGCTTTTTTTTCCTTTCCAACAGCCTTTCCTTACAGTCTGTTCCCCTTCTCTAAATACTTGCCATATCTATTCCATCTTTCTTTGAGATTCCAGGTGTCAGTTGGATTTGCGTTAGCATAATTAGCATAATTAGCAAAGAAGAAGATGAAGTAATCTGTGTAAAGCCCTGTAATAAGTGTCCTCTGAAATGCATGAAAACCACCACAATATAAAGATCTTCCAAAAAGCTGCAGTTGTGATATAGTAAACAAAACATCAAGCAAGTCTATAATTCTACTTTCTTTTGATGTAATAAACATCATTCTTTCATTTACAGGCACGTAGCACCCAATTTGTCCAAACAATTTGGAAACACCAATAAGAGTCAAAGAACCATTCTGTTCTGGAGTTTGATCAAGTGAATACTTGAACTGTCTGAAAAAAATTATTTGGGTCATATAAGAGAATTATAAAGTCAACCTTCATAGAATTTCCATAGTAATCAATGCTATTTTTCATATCATACCATTAGCTTCTGGATGGTGAAACAAAACTGGACTCTGAGCGCAGTTGCTCTTTTTATAAGATGATAGCTTGAGAGTGTTTCAGCTTAAAAGTGTCAATATGTTCCAGGAACCCATAGGCACAACTGCTTTGATTTGCCTGCCACTTAAAGCACAAGAAAAACCTTGCTTATAGAACAGTTAGGTTCTCCAGACTGTTTAATATTACTACTGCTCCTTTCTACTACCTACATACCTCAAAGGCATCAAATTAATCACGTGTGAGTAAATAATGGCACAGAAGCTACTAAAAAAAATTTTCCTGAGGCCTCAGCTTGCAAATATAAGCAAAAGACAGGAGTTCAGAGTACAGAGAGGAAAAACTTAATAAAATTAGGAAGAATTTTACAAGTAAGTTTGGAATCAGGGATCCAGAGTCAAGATAGAAGAAGAAAATGGAAAAAAGGGAGAAGATACTTAAGATGACAGATTGCCCCTATTCCTGGCAAAGGTGGAAACTTGGTTGTGATTCTTGGCATACTTAGAGGATGAAAAGAATTATTGGAATGAAGAGTTGGTAGGGTGCTCAGGGAGCACTGAGTTGTGAACACAGAAGAATATAAGTGAGCCTGGGCAGGTTTGGTCACTCAGGCTACAGGATCAGTTTGCAATTCCTGTACCATAGCTGTTTGCTGAAGTCCTCATAGGCTGTCCCAGTACCTTCAGAAACAAATATGTACAAGAGGTAAAATACTTTGGGAAGAATGCAAGGTGATGCACAGCCCAACACAGTCTTCATGCTGAGATCTCCACCTTCTCCATCTCATTACTGTCTTTTCTTCACAACACTTGGAACAAAGTGAAAACTATACAAATTACAAGATAATTTTAGAGTAAATGCTCCAACTTATTTAATAAGGTGGTATATGAGTAAAAAGAAGCTCCCTTGCAACATACAAATTAATGTTCCTTGTCAGAAGCAGTGGGAAGATGACAGAGAAAGATAGTAGTGTGCCATCACTATGGATGCCTAGTTTTGCAGTGATGCCCAGTTTCTCGGTACCTACTGTATCTGAGTCATCAAAGAGCACAGAAGACAGCAGCCCATGCCAACTTCCATATGAAGTACACTTGATAACTTTATATGTTAAGGAACAATTATGCACTTTAAGGAATGAGTCTGATTGTCTTGCTGCAGAAGCCACACAGGAGATGGAACTTCATCACAGCATTATTTGCCTTTGGCCAAGCTGGCACTTAGCTAGTCACTTGTCTGTGTACGTAACAGTTACTTCCTGAAGTATTTGAGATGTAAAACATTGTAGAGTAGCCTTCTGCTGCACTCTAAAAAATGACCCCATGTTTTGAACATGGAAGTTTTAGACCCGTGGAAAAATATAAGAAACTGAAGTCACTACTGTAGCAGAAATGCAAGTCACAGCTTGAAACAGGGATTGAGGACCAAGTGGGAAGGCAGAGCCAACCCAGGGGAACTCAGGTGTATGCAATGTACCTGAGTGACCAGAAGGGGTAGAGCCAGGATCCACCCCTTCCCAGAACTCATTTAAGGGTGGACAGTGGAGGTGAGGGTATCCTGCTAGAGATTCCTGTGTGCCTGAGGCCTTTCAAAGGTAAGCAGATGCTTTGCTTTGTTTCTATGCCTATAGTTGTTGTATTTGAGTAAATCCTCGCTTGCTGTAGCCTAGGACTTTGCTACTCTGCTGTCGTTACTGCATTTTCTATCATGTTACAGCATTACATACTATGAATATGAAAGAACCATTTTCATATTACCTAGAGTAATTAGCCCTTAGTCCTTAAAAGTTGAAGAACTGCCTTTTAAAGTAACTTGAAGTAACTCAAAGTATTGCAGAAAAGCAGCTGAATATCTTGAACTTCTCGGTTCCATACAGCTGGGCAGTATGAACAGTAATACTGCACTGCCAGCTGGCTTTATTGAGTTATGGTATGTGATTAAGGATGTTCACACAAGATATTAAACAAAGTTGGTATGAACAACTCAAGCAGTTTTCCATGCACTGCTTTTAGTGGCCTAAAATGGATGTTTATAGCCTAACATCAGTTGCATATATGATACTGGCTTATAAAAGGTATTGAAGAGCTTATTATAGCTAGGGAGAACTTAATCATTAGGAAAGTATTTCAAGTCATTAAAGACAACACATGTGTCTTGGAAAACTTGATATGTAGAACTCAAGTGAAGAGAGGGGGAGAAACAACAATATTTTACTCATTAAATAATTCCTCTGATGTCTTCTTCTGAACTGTGTGTGGACAGAGAGCAGTTCACGGAAAACACATTTGCATCAGATTCCAGGAATTGGATTCTTTTCGTATTCTTTGGTGGAAAATGAAGGCTTGGCTGCTTACCAGATTATTTGCTGTATGATAAATGTAAAAGTTTTACTAGCTCTGATGGATTGTGGACAATCATTCCTGAGAAATTTGATCATCACTAAGACTATTGCAAAAATTGAAGTGATGCTACTAGTTAAGTAAATTGTGTAATTGAGATATCAGTATATGAGAGAACAACATTCAGCATATTTTTTTAATAGTGGATAACAATTTTGCTTACATGTCTCCACGTTTGTCAAGGTTTCTTAGAAATAACATGATAATGACGTGTTTTCTAGGAGATTAGTTGCCTTTCAAGCTGAGCTTTCATTTATTGTGCTCAAAGTAGACTAAACTGGCAGAATCTTTATAGTCAACACAATTTCCAAATTTTATTTCTGTTTTGCAAGTGGCTTATACCTCCTTATTTTAGTGCTAAGAAAAGTTATGTTGTTTTAGCTTTATTATTTCCAGGTTTAATACTGCTGAGTGGTACCAGGATTTCCATATCTCTGTGCAATGCTACATAAGTCTGGGCTGTCCATTCAAGAATCAGAATAATTTAATTCTCTTTTCATGCTAATTTCTGTCAATATGCTCTCCCAGACACTGTTATTGTTCAATTCTAGCAATGCGGTCAGTATGTGAGTTGCACTTTGAATCTTTGTTAAGAATTCTTTAGAAAGTGGAGGGGCATGTACTGGGAATTGTTTCTATCAGTGGGACCATTAAAAGACTTTGTTTCTTTACTTAGCTACCTACTTGGACAAAATTGGGAAGTATTTTACACCTCTCATGTATGTCTCACCCTGCAAAAAAAAAAAAAAATTGACTGAAATGGAAGTTATTGAGGAAGTAGAGGGAATGACTGGTTTTCTGACAGACATACAGACAGAAAACATAAGTTAATAAGACATTTCCGTAGGAAAATTCCAGGCTCTTTATCTCTTACTGAGTGAGTCACTTTTTCAGAAGAATGTTTGTGTTTTCTCTGTAAGCATTTAGGCTCTGTTATCCTCGTATCTCTCCTGAAAAGATTTACTGTCACAGTGAGTTCAGTGGAAATTCATAGAGGAAAGAGGCACCCTAGGAGAGAGCGTTTTGTAGAGGAGACTGCATGTCTTCAGAGGAATGTTTTGCAAGATGCTGGCTGATCCTAGAAACACACAAAGTGACCAACTCCTCTATGTCATGATAGTAAAGAATGCAAGATCACCACACAGAAGTCAGGGAGGTGTTTTACTTGCTTGTTTATTTTAAGTAGCTTGCATAGACAGATCCTCGATTCAACCAGAGTTCAAGTAGGCTTTAAATGCCTCACTCTGGATCTTAGCACATTTTAGAGGAAAAATTCCTAGACCAGTTAAATCCAGTATACATACACACATTGTCTATAATTCATGCAATTCAACTTTTCCAGTTTCCTCACTACACCTCAAATGAATTCTAACTACTACCCCCAGTGTTTCTAACACAGTTTTAGTCAAGCCAAAGAAGGTAGAAGTATGTCTGGCATCCATGTGGCTTGGATTATCATCTTATGGCAGCATAGCTGACATAACTAAATTAATTTGACTCAAGAAATCAGAGAAGTCTTGAACTGTTGTCTTGTAGATGACAAACCAGTGCCTTATCAGCTAAGCTACTCAGATCCAGTCCACAGCACTCTTAAGTGCGATTTCATCTAAGTAATGTGTTGCTGAGTCTAATGTCAAATGAATTCATCACTTTACAACCTTCCCTAATTAAAGGAAAAGAAGAATAGACACATATGAGCAATCAATGAAAAAGCTGTAGTATGTTAATGCTCAGCATTTTTCTAGAAATTTGAAAGTGATTTTATCATCAGGTCTTTGAGCTGAAACAATTTTTTTTTGCAATCTATCTGAAGATAGAGGAACAGACTCTACTATTCTTCCTTGAGGAAATAAACAGTAGGTCAATGCTGAAATCTATCCATTCATTCCACTGGGTTTATTAGAGAAATAGTATCCAAATCATACTAATTTAATCCTGCATAAAACTTTAGTATTTTGTATTAGTTGGCCACAGTCCAATTTACAAAGTTGCTTTAAATTGTCTAACCAAGTAAAGATTTTAAACGTGGGTGCGCAGTCTATGCTATGAATATTTCAGTATTTCTTTCACATCTAACCTGTTGTTCATATATATTTGTTTAGGGAAACAAAGGACTTGTTTGAACAACGTTGTTTGAAACCATAACCTTTGGAACTTTCTCCTTTGGATTTTTAATGGCCTGTATCTTTTGAGGTTGCCAGTGGTGTGCTTTTAAGTGCTGCACAAATGCAGTACGCCACCTCAACAGCTGACTTCTGGTCAACGGGGCAAAGTGTTCAGATGCTATAGGTCAAAACTTCATTTAGTATCAGAAACAAAGACTTCTTTGACCTGAAAACACTTATTAATATGTAAACCACTCTTTAGTAAGTGTTGCATCTTCTGCATGCCAAATCCTTAACTCCTTTGACATTTGAAGTTACATTTTCCAAAAGCAGATATCCTATATCCTACT
This sequence comes from Gallus gallus, assembly GCF_016699485.2. Taxonomy (NCBI): domain Eukaryota; kingdom Metazoa; phylum Chordata; class Aves; order Galliformes; family Phasianidae; genus Gallus; species Gallus gallus. Next base: position 43,134,189 of record NC_052535.1, on the reverse strand, counting down.
GTAGTTTTTACTTCACATTGTGAAAGGTGACAGACTATGTTCCCAATTCACTTGAAGTCATTTAGCATCAGGGATGAGAAGTTAATGCTTCTAGCTCTCTTAGGGTCTTGGTTATGATCTTAGATCCATCCTATACTAGTGGGACTTAGTCCCATAACAGTTTGAAGCATGGTAGACATATCAAGCATTATAACATCTCTGCCTGAAAAATAACCTACTGCATTCTAGTTTAAAAAGGAAAATGTAAACAAAAGTAGCAGAAGTCCCATATCCAAAACCAAACAAAATTGGAGATTCCTGAAATGCCAAAATTTTTTGGACGTTCCATTGCATAGAGATAAAGAAAACTGTTTTTTGGTTTTTTAATTTAGCAGGCTAATTAGAATTTGTTTTTTAATTATTAGCAATACTACCAATGACTGAGAATCTGAAAGCCAATTCAGAAATACTGGATCTTATCTGATATCAGATGAACACTACATGCATATATTACAGTGACTATTGAAAACTTTTTCATTCAAAGGTAACAAGAATCATCAATACTTTTTACTTTTTTTACACATGTAAATTGGAAGTCTAGACTTTTATATGTAAATAAGAATAATCTAAGCCAGGTATTTAGTCACATACAAGACAGTGATTTAAATAATTAGTTTCTGTGAATGTGATCTATAGCATTTCTCTTGCTCATGATTTTTATTTTCATTTGATTTTTTTGAATTCTTAGTCATATTCCCATTTCCTTGTACAGAAAGGGTTTGCTGAGCAGATTATATCTCCCATTGGAGTTCAGCACATCTTTAATTACTACCAGATCTTGAAATATTTTCAGAAGATTCCCATTAGAAAGATCAAGAATCGTTTCCATCCTAGTTCTCCAAAGGAAACTTTGAGCAGACACTCTCACCAATAGTAACATTGACACATTAACTTTTTTCAGCCACCTCGCTCAGACTACTTAGTCTGGCTCCACCATGGCTGGAAGCCTTAATCAGATATCATACTAACGAAAGCTATGTCAGTAATGATGTCAGATGAATGGTGGTCACATGGCAACAGTCTCATTTGAAGCAAACAGTGCCACACTTGTTTTTAGGCTACTTTATGACTCGGCTGAAAAATGACTGTTCACAACGAAACACCACTAAAGTATGAGCTGTTACTGTAGGATTTTAGCACGTCTACTATTTTCTCAACATTCTTTTAATATACCTAGCTGGACAAACAGCGTAAATATCATTAGACTACACATATTATCAAGCTCATCAATCAGCATGTAAGTTAAGCAGATGAAAGCTTGGCAATCCTTTCTGGCACTTCAAATCCTCAATAAAATAGAATGATGGAAAGTGTATAAAGGAGAAAATATTTTAGTTTTGCACTCTAAATTGGTTTATACCAGATTTACACACCTGTAGAATAGGGGAACTTAGTCACCTCTTCTGAAAATGTATTTTTCCTGTCCCTGATGGGGATGGCAGGGGGCTGCACAGATGCTCAGAGCAGGATAACTAAGCTGAACACAGGAGAGACATATGCTTTCTGGCTCCATTCATACTGCAACAAAACAGAAGCCTCAATCTCTTGGCATTTTATTTAAACTCTTGCTCCTTCTCTGGCTTCTAAGGTCTCTTCCTACTTTCAATATGCAGTTAGCAACATTTTTATTCCCAGTACGCAGATCGCAGACAAGAATGATTCTTTTGCTGCAAAACATAGAAGAGACCATCCTTTTCTCAGGGACCCTAATGCAACTGGGAAGTAGGCAGTGACAACTTGGAGCACAGCTTCCCTGAAAATCAAGAACCATATGACTGGCCATTCATCCATACTTAGAAAAGGCAAATATCAAAGCTAGCTACCAGAGATTAACGGAATGGAGAAAATTTGCAAGTTGCCATGTTCTGAGGCAGGCAGCTACATTTCCCTATGGCTGTTACTCTGACTGCAATCTCATGATCCATTTAGGATAATGGGCTGCTACTGATGTTGAAAAGTAAAGTCCCCACGTCCCTGCTGACTGTTCCCCCCCTGGCTCTGTTACCTGTCTGCAGCAAGTAGTGTGGAAGGGTGCAGAAGAAACTGGCACAGGTTTTGCACAGATGCTTGTGTGACCAGAGGGTATGGGTGTCAGCATGACAGACAGAAAAGAAGTAGTAGAAGTGCCTGAGAAGTAGGGAGAGCAGGACTGCATCTCTCACTGACATCCTTAGTTTACGTGTTTTAAATTCATTGTGAAGCTGTGGTATTGGCTTGTAGTGAGAGCCTGAAATCCAGATGGGGTCACAGACCTCTCTGCTTGGTCTGTAGTGTCTCTTCCATTTAAACTTACTGATCAGGAAGATGGTTTAAAATTGCGTTTACCCAACTGGAGAGCAGGAATCATGACAAAGATAACAAAGAGAAGCTAGCAAACCCCAGAATTTAAAACATATAGTGATCAGGAAAAAAACACACAAATATTTCTTTAAATCTATATTAAAGACAAATCTGTGGAAATCAAGAATCCTTGAGAACACAAGAAAAAATGTTTAGATACTTGCTGAGAGTTATTTGATCATTCCTAACTGCTAGCATGAGAACATGAACTAGGAATGTCTGCTCTAGAATATCTTACCCATAAGGTAAAATTGGCAGAATTCTAACTAGTTCATAACCCTGGAGCTGTGCTGTCATAGTCTTTAGATTAACACAAGTCTGAAAAAGCTACCTTAATGCAAGTTCCAATAAACTACAATAGATTCTGGACACAAATTGTATATCATTCATACAGTCAAGGCTTAAGTGCTGCTGTTATTTTCTGTTCCCTTCTGGCACCATTTAACAAGTTCCAAATGAATGAATTCTCTATTCATAGATACATACTGGAAAAGAATGCAGACCCCCTGAATTGAAAAATAGCGTGCATGCTTCTCTTACCTTCCTCTCGGCTTCTCTGAAATATACCAAGTCCTCAGGAAAATGCACTGATTTCATATTTCTGACGCAGATTTTCTGTATTTTTGCCAGGCATTTCTTTTTATTTACACTTTAACTGCTTTTTAAAGATCATGTGAGCCTTTCTAAAGCCAGGAGTGACCAGTCTTTCCAAATGTAGAATGTACTTCAGTGAGATGTGTTGGGACTACTGATCATAACAGTATCCCAAGGCACAAGAAAGCCCATGGCCCAACAAAATAGGAGTCCGAAGTAACTTTTGTACTGATTTTTTTTTTTTGGGGGGGGGGAGGGGGGAGAGGTTGAGAAAAGAACTGTAGAAATCAGGAAGAAAGATGAACTAGCAGAAAGATACAAGTGATATCCTACTTAGAAGACTTCAAAGAAGTCCCAAAAAGGGCTGATGATATAACTATCATCTGAAAACAGACCAAGGCAGTTAAAACATCCAAACCATATGAGCTTTGAAAGGTTGTGATCCTGTATAAGAGAAGGTAGATGACTTACAACTCTATCGAGGTTTGTTTCCTGCTTATACTCAGAGATGCCTACAGTCAACAGAACCCCAAAGACTTTGTTTGAAGCTATATCATCAGCATCTTCTCCTAAATAAAATGTTTGTCATCAGTTTTGGATCTTAAATCCAATACTTGGTTGTATCTGGCACTGTTAATGGAATGAGCTGCATTGGACAATAAAAAAAATAAAGGCTAGAATAACCACATAAGGAGCCAGGATAACCACATCAGGGCATGCCAAAGGTTTAAACTAGTACAGCAGACAGCGGCAGATCTCTAGTAAAGAGCATAAGAACAGACATGCACATGATAATATCTCCCTAGAATATTTTTCCATCTTGCATTAAAAAGATTTCTATACTAAGCAGATACAAGATGGCAGATCTTCAGTGCATTGACGCAGATGGCAGTAAAAAAGGCTACCATGAATGTGCCTTATATTATCTGACTAGATATATTTTGTATACCCCAATTGTACTTTCATAAGTACTATTGCTAATGAAGGTTAGCAGAATTATATGCTGTGTATGTAGAGACATTTTTCTTTTTTTAAGAATATAAGACTTGAAACTTACTGTATGCTTATACAGTAAATATAGAACAGTTAAAAATACATAGAGTATTACTGATTAACATGAGCATTATTATACACATGTTTTACGTGATCATTGGCTGTTCCCCTCAACCAGTACACCAAATAAAAATTGTCTTTTAATGGAAGAATACTGTACAGAGACCAAAATAGAAACTGCTAAAACAAACAAGATAATTATCTAAATTTTATAATATCAGTCATAAAACGTCTGCCTTTTCCCTTTATGAGGTTCATAGATTAAATTTAGGGCAGATGTTTCGTGTAATTTACTCAGAAAACATGAAAATTATTTTAAAAAAAACTCATAAAGCCTACAAAAACACAAATGAAACTAATCTAAAACATATGCAGTCTACAGGTTTCAAGGAAAAGTTTGTTATTTCTAAAGCTACGGATGGGGATGCTTAAACGATAAAACTATCTCTATCACACATTTTGTATTATCAGATATTCTGAACTGCTTTGGACAAGCAGAGGCCCCTCTAAATTTAGGGTGCATGAGGTAGCTCTGGCTGCTTTCCCAAAGACAAACTAGGAGAAATGCAAACCCTGCTCCTCAGTGCACTGAAGCCAGTCTACTATCTGTGATAATAGAGAAGTACATGCTGCAGCATGAACATCGTGGGAAAAATACTGCTTAGCAGTATCATGTTACCTATCCATATACTGTAAAAGTGGGAATAAGAGCAGGTGCAATGCCTTTAGTACTTCAAAGAGAAACAACATCCTCGCTGTTAAGAGAGACTGAAATCAGCTTCTCTTTAAATGAGTTATCTATGACCAGGCAAACCAAGAGATTTGGAGATGATCTTCATAGACATTTTGAAAGATGTTATTTTCACTCCAATATGAACCACAAACACACTGAAACCTCAAAAATTGTTATGACAAAAAGCTTGCAATTTTAGGACAATTCTGCTAAAGAAACCTCAGGAAAAAAGAATATATGTACCATGTGCCTGCGTGTTTTTAGATCCAATTTTTGGAGTGTGAGACTTGTCATACAGAAAGCAACAAAAGTGTATCTTTCCAGTCTGTAATGAGAAAGGTGTCACCCCCTGTAGTGCTGGTTAATACACTTGATGAGAGCAGGAAAAGGAATTGCACCACTAGATTTAACTGAAGGCCTCCCTCATGTCTCCATAAAGAAATTAGTAAATAGGTAAAAGAAAAAAAAGTATTCAATTTAAATTATCAGAAACTGTGAAAATACAGAATCCATGTATTCATTACTTTTCACTAATATAGGAACAAAAAGAACCAAACCAGTAAAAGCTTTTACACGTGCACAAAATGTGGGAATAAGGCCTAGACATCAAAAAATCTAATCTACTGTGTTGATAGGGTTTTAAGGTCACAGAGAAGGAATAAATATTCTAAGCCAAAATTCATGCTCAAAAAATACCTGAAACAACAGGAAAAAATCAACTTCTTGATCCTCAGAACCCAGAGAGATGTGGTACCTCCCTTTTTCCAGCCTAAATCCAACCCTGCCTCAAGAGCAGATCAGTTGAAGAACAAATCCCTATGGTGCCGGGTCTGAATAATTTCTGTGTAGCAAAGCTTTCCTTTCCAAGAGTTTACCCCTTCACACACTGTTCCTGCTGGCAACACATCACAGCCTGTTTTTGTGCATGCGATAAAGAGGATTTGGCATTGTAAATGCATACTGTGAGAGAGATACTGAATGAAAGTAGCAAAGGAATGGATGAAAGCTTCTAAGTGTTGCCTAGCCATCCTGTGTTTCGTCTGAGAAAGACCAGTCACCCACAGACAGAACAGCAAACAAGTCCATCTCAGAATCGAGGTAGTAGAAATTAACTCAGTGAACTAATGTATGCTTTTTGATGCCCTTTTATAGAGCAGTTCCTTTGAAGGCAAATCTTCGCACAGCAAATATTAAAGAAAATGTTTTCAAATGTGTCAGCATAATAAAAACTGTGGGACAAGTCCTCCTGCAGAACACATTAGGTTACAACAATGCAGGGAGAAAAGCATAAACAGTTTATGATGAGTAGTGTTAAAGCAGTGCAAGACAAACAAACCCAAATACCTGATATGAGGTAGAAGAAACAGCAAGTTCACTTTGATGAGGCTAAAACACATGATCTCAAATAGATATGGTCAGAGCTTCAAAAAAAGCTTCAAAAATAGTTTGCCTAATTCACATGTCAGTTCTTCCACAGGCCATAAATAAGGTTCAAAGAGTAATAAAACCAGGCAGCAGACATCAAATGCATGCAGTTGTAGAGTAGCCCTAGTAAAAGTGCATCTCCACTCTTCCTCCACACTGAAAAATTAGCAAATACTTTGTTCATACCCAAGTATGCATACACATACGCCCTTCTGAACGTTAACATAGCTTATTAGGTACTGCATCTACAGGCACTAAATAAAGTTTTGTAAACATTTTAATTTCACAATTGTTAGTGGTAAAGGGAATGTTTGTGGTACGTGGTCACTGTGCAAACAGAGTGAAAATACTTTTACGGTGAATATAAACAGTTTTATAGAGTATCAGAGAGCAAGAGGAAGCTGCAAATATAGAGCACCAGCAGCTGTTCTGGGCAAGGCAGCCGCTCTGGATCCAGCTAGCAACAAACTGTACTTGGGCAAACAAGCGGGTGTGGGGATGTGTAATGGAATACAACTTAAAAAATAGCACAACTTAAAAAATAGCTAAACTCATAAATGGATGGGAAAGATTGTTTATCTTTATTTATTTATTTTTATAGAAATTGGCTATGTGCCTCAGAAATGTTCCTGGATTTGAACAAAATGCTGAATTTATTTTGGTGTTATTGACGCTTTCTCAATCCACTTTCCATGAATGTTCGGATTGCTGGTAGGAAAGCTTGAGAAAAAAAAAGAGAACCTAAAACTTATACAAGAACATATGACGTTTCCAGATTATACATGTACTATAAGATCCAAATTCTAAGGGACACATTCATTTCTCCACAAAAATAATAAAGCTACCAGGAAACTGTGCATTCAGACAAATTTATTTATGAGCACCAAGGTTATGTTTGAAAAAAAGTATTCAGTAAATACCCGGGAAAACAAATATTTTGGAGAGCAGCCATGGTGGTTTGTGGAAAATTTATCAATAATTAAAAAAAAAAAAATCAGAGATCTTCATAAAATTTCTTACTCAGCTGTAATCAAATTAGGTTCTTATGTTGCTGCCAGGGCTGCCCTCTCAAGTACATGGGCCCTTCCTGGAGCTTATTAGAGTGTTATTTCATTGCCAGCAGTATATTTTTCTGGCAACTAATGATTACGTCTTGTTTTCATCCTCAGAAATATAATCAGGTGCAAGTAGGGTCACCAATACCTTTGTGGATGTTCTGATTAATTAGCCTGCACCCTGGGTGTCCCATAATGCCCGTGTGCCTCTGCTCAGAGAACTACAGCTTGCTTGAAGCCCCAGGCTCCTCAGCATTGGCTCACCAATGGGTTTCCATAAATGCTTCTGTTTTAACTATCAGTAGATTTCTTTCTGTGACAACCAGAAGTAAATGTGTTATATGTTCTCCAGACAACTGCTGTAATTTATTGTGGAGGACAAACTCAGCAGTATCAATGCTCCTCTACAAGTATCATAATGTAACTATACTAACTGGAAAGAAAATTGATTTTTAACTTTAGCTAAGCTGAAGAGAACATACAAGAGTGACTTTTGAGTAACTATGTGCAGTGTACCTACACATAGATGAGTTCAGTTAGCCCTTTTGGCTAGGTTCAAAGAAGAGGTGTAACACTCTCAGACCAGCATGTGTCCCAAGAACAGCAGATCCAGAGCATCCCTCAGTAGGACTGAGAGAAAAATATGCCTTTGATCCACCCTTATTGCCAAACTGTGTGAGCTGAAACTTTCATCAAGCTTGCAATCTACCTTAGTTTTTCACAAGACGGAGAGAGATTGATGGATCAGACTGATGTCTGCGTCCACTTACGCAGCAGAACTGCCTTTATCTTTTTAATTTATTTGTGCGGTTGGTTATTCTATTCATGATTTGAATACAAAGCACTTGTAACTGTAATAAACTATTTCAGTGTGTGAAATGCCTTTTTGGGGTTCCTTGGACATGGTTTCCAGAAGAACCCAAGATTCATGACCATGGTCAATAAGAGAAACAGAAATAGTACCTTCCACCATTAGTGCCTGTGAATCGTGTGTAACAAATGACTAGCACACTCCACGGCTGACGTGTCTGGATAGCAGCCAAATTTCTGTCAAACTTCACATGGTTATCCTTGGCCTACCAGCTTGGCAATACTAAACTCAAACATTTTGGAATGGTTCCTGTCATGTTCCAGTCTGGAGAGTGGTTGCCCACCGCTCCCTTTCTTTTGCATTAAGAAGAGTAGATTGGATGTGGGCATTATTAACAATATTGAAGAGACTTCAGCCTGGGCTTCCTTGAATAAACCATTAACTACTGTCTTCCTGCCAATCACCAATTTCTCAGTAATCATCAGTACTTGAAAACAGGTATGGAGTAACCCCAACCACAGAATTCCAAAACATTAATCCTGCACTGAATCAGCACCAGATAAACATTCTAGTACCATACTTGCTAACTGTCTCATTCTCTTGTTTAAAGGAATATAACTATCAATAATGCTTCATTCAGTATGTGTGTATATAATAATGTATACGAGGCCATTATTACAGTGTTCACTGTGGAAATAATGCAGTCATACAAAAGACACATTGCTCAAAATAAAACCTAAGATAAATAAAGGAAGCTATAAAATGCTCTGCTGGGCCCACTGCTGGACCTATTTAAAGTCAATGGCAGAGTTCCCACTGACCTCAAGCAGGAACTAGCTTCTTTTTTTCTCACTAGTTTTGTTTAGGAATAATATAATGACAGGCTGGAAAGGTAGGATGAAATATTTGGGGAAAGAGGCAAAAACTGGGATAAAGGAAAAAGAGATAGAAGTCTATGAGGGATACGAGAGAAATGTATTTTTAACATTTTACATGGGATGTAAAAAGCCCTTTGCTTAGGGCTTTTTATTTCAGATTTTCCATGTTCTGGTTGTGTCAGAATACTTCTAGTATTTCAGTGCTTACATTTTACTCCCAGTTCTTTCCACTCTCTTCTCTGTGGGCACTTCTATTGGCCTCCAAAGGCACGCATTTCTTCTCAGAGCAAAAAATGTGTTTGCTATTAAATATAATGTGTAAAATCTTACAATGCTTTCAGAAAAATAACGCTCACCTCCAAAATGAGGAGAAAATGGTACATAATCATGCATATAATTCACAACATTTATTTCCCCAGTAATTAATGTTGTCAGATTTTTCCTTTGCTGGCTAGTCATAACTGAGGCGCACAGAGCTAAAGGGCAAACTCACCAGTGACATAAATGGCAGCCACAGCCGCTCCGCCAAAGCCATCTCCAATTAAGCCAACCATTACATTTGCTTCAAAGTATGTAATACCTTTTAAAAGATAGAAGCAAGCCGAGGAAACAGTGAGCACTTCTACTAGTGCTGCTTCATGCCCATCCGCTACCCTTGCCCAGAGCCACTGGGTTTGCACTGATTGCGGCTGGAGCGCGTGTCCTGTTTACCCTCGCAATTAACGGAGTGAGGCTGGGCAAGGGAAACCAAAGAGCCTGCTGCACTTAAAGAGCTAAGGGCAGGTGATAACAGCCTCCACTCCGTTAAGGCTGGCTGCCCAGCTTTACTGAAAATGTAGTGATAGATAAAACATAAATCAACATCCTTATCATCCTGGCTTCCTTGCCTGCCAAATGGGGGTTTCATTTATCAGCGACCTGCGGGCCCACTGGCGGCCTTTACACTTACAGCTGGTCAGTGGGGCGGGCCTGGGTAGGAGCTAAATGGCTGCTCTAAAAGGTGCTGGTGTAAACAACACAGTGAAGGGCTTCCTTGAACTGCTTGTTACCTGAGTGCGATCCATCTCCCTCATGCACTGCCCCAAGAGGGGCAGCGTCTCCTGCATCTGGGAAAGAAAACAAACAAAAAGCACCCTGCGCGGCCAGGCTAGAGAGCACCAAAAGTCCCCAGAAAGGCTGGGTTGTAAGGGGAGGGATCAGGAGGTGGAAAAAAGCCTCAAAAAGAAAGAGCCTCTGTGAGCAGTGGCAGTGCACCCACAGGTTTCAGCACGTTTGCTCCAATGTCACACAGGGCCTATTGCAGAAATTGTGAGGTCACATTTTCCAAGGGCTCCAATGTCACCAAAGCCTCTAGAGAAGACCACATAGAGAGGGGGTTGGTCTTACATTGCAAGCCAGCAGTCCACGTTAAGAGTGGGTTGTACATCATGTAGGGATTTCAGAAGCATTTGTCCCAGTTCGTGACATCATGGGTAGATTTGTGCATTAATCTCAGCTCAGAAAATAGGAACCAATTAAATCAGGCCATGGTGATGGGGAGGGTGGGAATCCAGATAGCAGAGCGCTCCAGTTTTCATAGCAGTGGGTAAGCACTGACATCATCTCCCCCTTACAAACACTTAGCGAAGATGAAATTAGTCTTTGGATCTCGTTTTACTTCTGCACTGAGATCTACTGTAGCAGATAATTTCCCAAGAATTTGAAGTGAGGCAATTGTGGCAGTTTATGTCACTATCAAAAAGTGTCGAATGCAAGTGGGTTTGACAGATACTAGCTGAAGAGTTGTTTATCATGTTAACTAAATGTGAATTAATTCTAAAATTATTTCTTTCTTTCTTGTAGCATTTGGTTGTAGAAAGATGGAAGTCAAGCTTTATTTCATTTAGAAAGCAAATTAATCTGCATCTTCTTGGGTTTAGGAAGCCCCAGCTTCTAGTAACAGCTCCATGGATATGCTATTCAGACTAGAGGCAAATCATAAGGAGAAAGTGAAGACACCATGTCAGTGCCTATGTCACTGCCATGCAAGAAAATGAAGCACAATATTATATACTATATATCTAGGCCAAACCTTCTTACAGAAGAAAAAGATATGCTTTATAATGAGATTTTTGCTCGATAACTCTTTTTGCAAAGAAATTTTTTCTAAATTTCTTCAAATATATGAAATTTAAAGAAAGAAATCTATTCCTTGTGATGGGATCAGACTTGCACATTCTAGGGAATGATTCAGGGTTCAGACTTGCACATTCATAATAAATTAGATAGGGCTCTTCTCTGTGTATTTCCAGTAGACAAACGTTACAGACGAAATTGCTAGAACCAAGACAGCAAGGGCAAAGGCATCCCATCAGAACATTTGCTTACAGTGTTTTGGCAAGGTTAACCAAGGTTACCCAAGCAACAGGAATATACTTAAATCCGTATTTAGCTAAAGCACAAAACTTCGTCAGCTCAGAGTGAACATAAAAGAATTAGTTAGTCCCTAAGAAGTCTGTCAAAAGAGCATGTTTTAATTTAGAGCTACAAGGAGCTGAACAAAGCTTTCCCTGAAGGAGCAGATAGCAAGAGAGTGGGCTCCAGAAAGGATAGAGGTGACAGCAAAGCTCTTCCACTCTCAGTGTGCTCCAGGCAGAGGCATGACAGAGGAAAACTACTGTTCTTTCCTACAAAGCCAGGAAAAGTAGGAGGCAGAATTAGAGATGCAGTGGGTTTATAGGAGCTGGAAAGATGAGCAAGGGCAGGAAAAAGCATGGGAAGGACTGGCAGGATCCAATGATGAAGCCAAAAAAGAGCCAGAGCCAGGGTGTATGAAAGGAAGAATACCAGAACCAAGCAAGTAGAGAACAGCAGGCATTCCTCATAGGGATGTTGAGGAGCAGAAGAGTTCTAAATGTTGGTGAATATTCTACTTCAGTCCAAAGTTTCCAAACTTCCAGTGCTATAATCTGTGAAATACACTTACAAAATGACCAGCTTTCCAGTAGCTGCTCAAAATAGCCTACAAGGCAAATAACCTGCTGTTAGAGCTACCAATATGGCCAAATTCTCTTTAGTTCAAATTAAGCACAAACTCAGCTTCAAGGACAAACTTAATGATCTATTTTAGTCTTTCACTTTTACACATGTTGGAGTTGTTTTGGTTGTTTGCTTTTAATTAAAATGCACAAGAAGTGGAATTGTATTTCAGAAGTTACCTCCCAGTGCTGTGAATCTCTAGCATGCAGATTGTCCAGGTAACTTTCGTTTCTCTCCAACCAATATGTTTCACTAGAGCAGGTCTTTTTTTTTTTTTTTTTTTGCCATGCTGCTCATTCATACATATGCAAGGTCTAATGTGGTGCCCTTTCAGGTGCTAGGCGCTATGGGTCACATGTTTTGGAAGAGGCTGTGGTGCTGCGCTGTTACAGAGGATGCATTCCCTAGTGGAGTCCCTCCTGAGTACAGGGTCTGCTGCAGACTATGTCTGCCCAAGCACTATTAAAGATGGCCTGCTAGGCTGCAATGCAGATCACAGTTTGGAACTTACTGGATCATGAAATAAACAATATAATCTTTTAAATCATATTGCCAAACATGTGAAGGAGAGCTTTTTTTGGAGGACTGTCAGGTCTGAGTAAGAGAGAGACTTGTCTATAGGATTTCCGCAGAAGCTGAGAGAAATCACAGTGAACTGTGAAGAAAAAAATGTGTTCTTACAAATCATCACAAACTGACAAATCAGAGAACGGTACCTTTTTCACAGTCCCTGTAAAATTCACCCAGTTTTTAACATCAGATCTCTCAAATCTTCCATTGTTAAAACCTTCATTTGGGACTGAAATGTACATCCATGCATGGTAAGCAGTACTATAAACTGAGGTTCCATCTCTTGTATGGAAATATTTGCCTGAATGTGTCACAGCCATGACCAGTAGTAAGTTAACACTTATTGTGTGGGTAAGTGTGAGAAATTAACACCAAATAATATAATGGGTTTGAGCTTTCATATTTGAACAACTCATTTATAATTGTTTGGCCAATTCAAAATTTTTCCTGTAAGAGGTAATGAAATAAAAGGTTATTTTAGAAAATGGACACATTTCCTGACAAAGCCAGAGTTGCACAGTTTTGAAAGATAATATTTAACCTTCGTAAAGGCCAAAATTCTTTGGACCGAAGCAGAAGTTATAAAGATAGATCTTGCCAAATGTAGAGTAATTTTTGAAGAATTACTCTTTTCACAATACTAATACAAAAATTCTTGGACGTGAAACTGAGAACTCTGGAACAGGAAGGAGAAATGATAAATGCTATTTAGAAGCAGTTTGTTCTGAATTCAGTAATGTCTGCTGACAATAATACATTTTCATGCTTGACTCTATTTTACTAGCTCATTCTTTTATGCACAGAAAGTAGTACATTTAGTGGATGGCATTTCAAAATATGCTTTTAAAAGTGGATAATGCTTGTGTGCTTCTGCATTTTATAAAAGAAAGGGAAAGAAAAAGGACAAGTGAGAAAGAATGTAAATGTAGGCATATAATGCCACATATAGAAACCTACTGATATGCTTATGTTGAAATTTGTAAACACCATCTTGAAGAAGTGAAATTAACAGTGGACAAGGAACTCCATAAATTTTTACTTCTGCAGGTGGTAAATGTACTCACGCTGAAATGGAGTCCCCTATTTTAGAGCCCCTATTCTGTATATAAGAAGAATACTGGCCATGTATAACCTTCTTATACAACTTTTACCTTGGCGTTGTTGCTGAATGCTAAAGTGTTACACAATGCTAACATGAAATCTTATTTTATATTATATATTCCCTAAGACTGAGCTTCTCAGTATTAGTTTTAGTTCCAACAGCACTTCAAAAAATCAAAAAAAATTGCTGCAGCATACTTTTGAACTTTGCCATAATTTTCAAATGTTAGGACGCATTTCTAAATTGCTTCTCAAATTAGGAAGGTACATAACAGGAAATGGTATTTTATTCTCCCCTCCTTTCTATATACTTACTTCATTCTGCCTCAGAAAAAATGCATTTTCAAAATGTTTCTATTTTAGGATATGTTGAGGAAAATTCTACCCCAGTGAAGAGTATCATAATAGAAAAGAAAAAAAAAAAGAGAGAGAGAGAGAGAGAGAGAAGCAGAAAGGAAGGAAACTGCAAATACTGAGAACGTAACGTCTATGAAATGCACCACTAATTCCAAGCCTGCAATGGGCTGTCACTGCACACACAAAGACGAAATTTCATGTAAAAGTTACAAAAATGACCTTGCTTTGAACCAAGTGAATGTGAGTACTTCTCAAATGAACAGAAAGTTAAGAATTCTGGATCAAATGTTTTACCAGTGCCAGTGTCCCAGAACTTTCTTTGGCTCTATATTCTCCTTTCCTATGTTTGTCAGCTGAATTTAATGTTCTCTTCTTTTTGTCTTCTGGTCTCTTTGACCTTAATGTGACATTTTAGTTGGGTGATTAATTACTATTAAATGGCACTGCATTTATTAAATGGAGTCCTTGTCTGCGTAAGAGCACAGTTACAATGCAACGATTCAGTTTGATAAGCTTAAATATACACAGTTAGATGTGGTAATATCTAATTTGTCAAGGAACTTGTAGCTAGCTTTTCTGCCACACAACTAGAGAGGAGATGTGATTGCACAAAAAGCTTAATATTCTGAGCTTAAATGTCCTCAGTAAATTGATCTTCTCCATCATGTAATCTTATTTCAGATCGTGCAGGAGACAGTAAAGTTCCACACAAGCCTAAGTTGCCTTAATACCAGGCCTGAGGGTTCCTGACCATAAAAATAAGAGCTATGTGACAAGATTTGTATGTCTCTTTTCGGCAGACAACAGCTGACTTGCCTTGCCAGAAGCTTTATTTCTGGGTTAATTGAATAAAAAAAGAATAAATGTCGGTAAAAGGATAAAAGGTTCATTGAGAAAGAAAAGATCCATCTCTACTGTTCAAACTGGGAACACTAAGTGAAAAAAGAATCATGACTATTTAATTTCATAAATAAAAGAACAGCAGCTGACATTGTAATCAACCAGGTTTCTACTATGTAAATTGTATTCTCCTAACACTATTTTATTCTTTGTTTATCTAACTATGCTGATTGGGAATGTTTTTCAGACTGTGCTGAATCATCAAAACAAAACACAGCGTCTTGCAAGGAAAAAGTTTTGATTTAACATCTGCAGGAGAAATTTATTCAGATAGATGATTTGGACAGAATCAAAATGGGAGAGAGACTTTCAGAAAAAGCGTGGTGGTTTGGGTACTCACTGGGAACACAGACAGCAGTAGTTCTAGTCTCTGCCTGGTTTTCTTGTCATTTTTTTTTCCCATGGGTAAAACACTAATGGGGTCAGCAAGAGGAAGAACAAAGCTGTTCTCATTTCAAGCCCTCAGTCTTGTGTCTTCCACTTTGCATCCAAGATCCTACTGTTGCAGAGTCAGCATCAGGCTTTTCAGCTCTCTCCTATTTTACATAAAGCAAGAAATTAATGAAATAGATTAAGCTAATATATGAAATAAGAGGTCCAAAGCTCTGACTCAAAACTACACATTCATAGCTTTTCGTGGAGTTTGTGATAGTAGCACTGTAGGAAGAAGAGACATTTAACTTCATCTGATTTTAGATGCTAGGGAGCTCCTTGTGGAGATACTGTGGAGCAGTCACGTCATCAGACCTGCTTCAGGTCTGAGATTAACGTCAACTATATCAGCTATAATGGGAATTCAGACACAAACTTCCACATGGTTGGGGAAAGCTCCTGTCATTCTCCTAGAAAGCAGTGGTATGAACTTTACAACATATCTGTATCTCTGCATGATGAAGATCTAAGCAGAACTCAGCTGTATGCTCTTCAGGTATGCTTTCGCATTGCACCCATGTAAAATCTACATAACTCCAATAGCCACATTCAGGCTTAGAAAGCATTTTGAGAGGGAACACAGAGTTATGGCACATTTTGGTTCCTGAATTTGGAATCAAAATTATACAAAATACTGCCGAGATGATAAAATAAATTATATTTTGTATGACTGGTAAAGGCCCTACTCCAGGAGAAATACAATCCATGCTAAACATTTTGAAATAAAAGTATTAGTAGTAGGCAGACAGCATACCACCTGGAGATGTTGTAATAATCCTACCTTGAGGCTAGAGCAAAAATGTTAAGTCATAGCTTAAAACTGTGATTGAGAATCTGGTGGGAAAGCAGGGCCAACCCAGGGGAGCTCAGGTGCATGTAATGTACCTGAATGACCAGAAAGGGTAGAGTCAGGATCCACCCCTTCCCAGACCTTATTTAAGGGTTGACGGGGGGGGGAGACGGGTTACAAAGGTATCTTACTGGAGATTCCTGTGTACCTGAGCCCTTTTGAAGGTAAGCAGATTCTTTCCTTTGTTTTTGTATCTACAGCTGCTATGCTTGAGAGCCTATCTTTGCTTGCTGTAGTCTAGGAGTTTGCTACTACATTGTCTTTGGTGTACTTTCCATTGTGTTACAGCATTACAAGCTGTAGGATCTTCAGTAACCCTATCAGCCCCTATCCCATTTGCAGAACAGACATATATTTTACTGGTATAGTTTCCCATTCTTAGGATTCACAACAAAGGCATGAGTTTGCCTCCATGATCTAGAAATCTCTGGAGAAATTTCTAGAAAACATTGGTTAACTTTGTGAATGTTGCTACTATCTCAAAAAATACTGGGAATATTTTCAAGTCAAAATGCTCCATTTCTAAAACCATTTTAAATTTTTTATAGGATTACTGAAAACTGTTCAACATCATCACAGTGCATATCGTGTAACAAGGAAATCTAATGTAACAAATGGGAAGTTTTGATTAATTAGAAGGAAAAAGTTACTTTAAGAAAACATGGGAAAACTTTTTAAAGATTTAATAGGTCACAAAATGCATTTTCAAACCAGCTCTAAGCTTTCATTTTTAGCAGCTCTCTAGAACTTTCTGGAACTGTAGACGGGACATAGGCAGAGAATTTACATTTTCTGGAAGATACGGTCAGCTGCTGGTTTTGATCATTAAAAAAACAAGAACAAGATCCAGCTGTTCAAATCACAAGACAGATTATTTTGAGGAAATTAAACTAAAATCACAATCTAGCATCCATTTTTCTAGACACAGTAAAACCCCGCTGATTCATAGTACAGCATGCTAATCAGCACAGTAGTTTGCATGTAATCGTCTAATGATCTTCTCTCTGACTAGGTAAGTGATTAGGGAGATAATAATCAGGTCTGTAAAATGGAAGAGTAGAACATGGTATGGTAACAAATCTGTAATAGTTTCAATCTACAAGTAAAGCTGAACAGGAGGAAAAAATATTTTTAAAGTCTTCTCTTTCCCTCAAACATACACACAGCTTCCTCTAGAAGAAAATGTGAGATAAATAAATGCATGTCTTGCTCTTTCTTGGAGGGATATGAAATAGCAATGAGTTCCAAATCTTCTGAATTGTAATCTGATAACTGCAGCGAGCATGGCCTTACAAGGCCTTCCTGTAACTCAAAAGACTGTACAAAAGTGACTGTGTTGAAAGAATTATAGCCAAGGACATAACTGTAATGAAGCAGTATCATGGATATATAACATTATCAAAATATCAAACTCTACACATGTCAGCAGTCACCCAACATGATTAGAGGCAGATCTAGCTTTCAGTTTGGGTAGAAGTAAGTAGTTGTTTACATTGGCAGATCTTGGGGGGGAAGGGAGGAAATGAAGTGCCCCAGTAAAGAGTGCCACAGCCCAGTGCCTATTGTGTAGATCCTGAGAGCAGTAAAGGCAGCGAAGAGAGGAGCTGCACACTCCAGGATCAGATCTGCTCAGAGGAGAAGCAGAAGGTTAGTGCTTCCCAGCCCACAAGTTCCTAGTAAATCTGCTCCCTCCCAATAAATCCCAGCTATATTTCTCCAGTCCTTCACACTTACAGACAAATATTGGCAGGGGGGGACAAAACAACCTCCTGTCCACTGCTGCCTCCAGGTCTCTGGCAGCTCCCAGCAGCCACTTCCTTTCAATACCTTTCCCTGGCCACTGCCACCAACACAGGGAGACCTTGTTGTGGGGCTGCATCCTTGCCACCTGCTTCTAGGTCTGTATTTTCCCTCAGAACCTGTCATGTTGTTGCCAGATTATTTCTTTATTCTTTGCCTTGATGGCTTCCCCATGCAAGCCTGGGTACCAATTCACCAAGCAGACAGGAATGTGTTAAATTGAAATGTACTCACCATTAAGCATGGTTAAGGGTGTGCGTGTGGAGGAGAGGCAATGTCTGCTGTCAGATTTCAATCCTTTTACAGCAGCCTTATACAGCAACCCCCTGTATTTTTTTTTTGTTTGTGTATTTACAGGGTGAACTGAGGATATGACAGTCTCATTTGTTGAAGTGACCAAAAAAGCACCTTGTTTGCTTTGAACCTTGCACAAATGTGAAAAATTTTTCTTGTGCTGCTTTCAGCGTAACCCTGCTCCAAGAACTATACAGACTTGTAATAGCTTCTGTTTATGCAATGTAACAAGCTGAGGTCAGTGGGAAAGTGTCAGCTGCAGCGTATGACTGAGTTTTCACTGCATCATGGAACTTGGCACAGCCTTCTAATGACAGATAACAAACTGCATTCTATAGCTTTCGAAACCCTCAAAGGATATGTGGCTGGGAAAGGCTTGCAAATGCCTTCCCTTGATTAACAGTCACAAAACTGAAGTGATCATAATTTAGTCCTAGCAAAGAGATGTGCTTCTTTGTAACAGCAATAAAGACACGAAAGCCCACAAACCTACACAATATACAGAAATCATCGTTAAAGAAATTCACAGTCATCATGCCAGACACTAAATGAATTATGTCTCTCATTTCTTGTCTCACCACAGCTTCCTCCCACTTGGACACACATGTTAGGCATTCAGTTAACCTCAAGCATAGCTCTCCTGGCCCTATCGCTATATCTGCACTCCCCATCACCAGGATATGTTAGACTACATTTTTGCAATGTAAAAAGAGTGACATCACTTTTTTTCTTAAAGTTGTCTCTTATAACACTTTAACTATACCCAGCTCAGTTTAGCCCAGAACATGCTCATCTCTGCACGCTTTCCTGTCCTGTGCTCACTGCTGCTCCTATGCACAGCTCTGTGCTACGTACCCCATTCTGAACCTCTCATTTTCCATCTGCAGCAGCTGCATTTGCTTCCCCATCTATAACTTTTGCCAACCTCCTGCTCGTGCATTGCACTTCCTGTGAAGTGTTTTGTTCATGGACCCAGTGGAGGAATATGTTATGACAATGGAGTTTTAAGGAAAGCTTTTTGTTTTCTTGTATCATGCACTTTATCCATCCTGTTTTGTTGTCTGATGGCTTTCCTTTCTTGTTCTAGCCCATATTTCATGACTAAAGCTATTTCACAGGCAGCCTTGGAAGTCAGTCCTTTTTCAGATAACATTTTTCAGCTGATCCACCTTCTTATCTAATTACAAATCCATCAGACAGTGCTTTATTTGGCTACTACCCTGCATCATTTAATGGTATATTTATAGAATGATTTAGATTGCCATAGTATTCTCCAGCCTTTGGTGAATCACAGATTTTATTTTTTTAATAGCCTTCTTTGCAATCAGCAAATTCAGCTTAGGATAATAACATGGAACTTCATTGGCTGTGTGGAAATGTGAAGGGAAGAAAATCCTGCAAGATGCTCATAGGGCCTTCATTTAGGGAACAGATAACATTTTGTTTTATTCAAGAAATAACTAATTTTTCATTAGTTTTTGGGTTCTTAGATGTAGTAAGCAGTCCTTCCTGATGTTTTTTACATTCAGAATAATACTGTTATGAAACTAAATAAAGGATTAGTTATCCTTATGGAGCATTAGATCAGTTTCTGGAATCTTATGATATAAAGTGCCATCACTCTCATTTCACTGAAATAATTTCACCTGAACTTCACCTGATTATTGTCTGTTTGGTCTCCTCCTCTTTACTGAACTAGATATTGGATTACCAAGCTGTAGTGAAATTCCTACTCAGTCCTCTATCCTGATAATATATGAAGATAACCTGTTTTAACTAAAATCAAAAGTTTTAACTAAAATCAAGTGTTAGAACTACACTATCCTTGGGTTTCCTCATGTTTCCTGACTTTCCTGTGTCCAGCTTACAATGGATCAAGTTGTTGAGAGCACAGTTTTTGCTTCTGTATTTTATGAATACCATGATGAATAAATAAATTGTGTTGCTTCCTGTAGAAGTACTGCTACAGATGTGCTGTAGGAACAGTAGGAATGGGAAATCTTTATGCTTTAAAAGATATCTCTGAACATGGAATTATTGTTGAAATACAGTAAAGAAAATAAATACAATTTACTTTCTTACTATGGGTGTTGCTTTTTGCTTTATTTATTTATTTATTCAGAATTGAGTCTTCTACAACATGGTCTTAGTTTAATGTGAAAGCAGATGTTCTCTTCTTACAACAAGAAAACACAGCAAAACCCCGGAATGAGGTTGCATAATCTAATGTACCATATTTGCCTTCTGATAACCCTTACCAACATCTAAAAGTAGTCATTTGACTTTTAATGACAGACACTGTTTATGTTATCTTTACAAATTTCCTTCTTGAGAGAGCTGGTCCTCGTACTGTTTAAATATATCTGCTTCTACATTTGTAAGAGCAGAGGGGGCGTAGCTGGCCTTGTTTCAGTTCTTACATAGCGTCTGCAAAGATTTAAGTACATCAAAGTGTCAGCTAGATTGAGCGAGCCAGAATCTATTTTGGAATAATTGAAAGTTTGACTTCCATTTGCCCAAGAACTCTATTTATTTAACTTCACTAAAATTCCCTCAGTATCATAAAATTAATTACTGCTCTCTTATCTTTTCCTGATCACACCCTCTCAATGCTGGCTATTTCTGAAATGTTTCTTACAAAAATCTTAATTCTAAATAAATATTTTTAGTTCAAGGCAGTGGGAGCATCTTAGAGAGAACTACTTCCTGTTCTGCATTCAAGTGAAGAAGGGCCTATTTTTTCCTAAGCATCCGGTAGTAAGAGGAAAGCCATGAGAAACACTTATCAGAGGAGCCATTTAACTTTGAAATACAAATCACATTTACTTTGAAGTAATTTAAGAAAAACTTTCATTGTATTTTTTTGATCCTACCATTTATGTTTGAGCCTATGGCATTGCCCAAAGTGTTCTCATTCACTAAAAAGGAATTTTGTTAATCAAACTTGTTGAGATGAGATTTACATGTGCTCAGATTTGGAGATCACGAGGTTGGGCCAGATTCTGTGTTCATTTGTAGAATTTAGAGCCCAAATGGCTGCCTTAGTTGCATCTCAGCATTTACATCTTGCTGCTTATGTGCTGCTCATAACTCTGTTCTTCTGTAATTCAACCACAGCTTCTCATGCTGTATCAGCACCTCTTGAAGAAACAAATGCTCCTAAAAGGATATTTCTGTGAAATCTTTCAAAAGTCAGTACTATGCTCTATGAAGAGGAGAAGTAGACACCTGAAAAGTAAAGGCCTGGCTCAGGGCTGGGCCTTGAGAGTCTTGTATGTGATGGCTGAAATCGCATTTGTTAATCCCATGCGTAAAGGACAAGCAACGATTTTAAGACTCTGGTTAATAATTATCACATTAAGGAGGACCTATGCGTACATTTATTTTGAAAATAGTTGATTATATCTCAACTAAGCTCGCGCTTTTCCTGACTTTGGGTTCTTCACATTCATAAGAACATGAAGCATAAAGGCTTCTTGTCTTCTTGAACTCCTTCCACATAGGAACGCTATGACAGTAGCTCAAATTGTATTATTTCATGTAGAGATATTGCCTCCAAAATCGACTGGCTAATTAATAAGACCTTCAAAAAAATCTAAAAAGCAAAGAAGGAACAATGTGAAGTCATAACTTTTATATCTGTACCAAGTCTTCTCTTATTTCAGAAAGTTGAGGACTCTGGTTTTTGCTCTAGCTTGAGGATATTTACATACTACCTGCAGTCCTGTCTCCATAAAGTCTTAGGTCTCTATTAAGCCCATTAGTGTGACATCAGGGCATAAGCAAATATGTCCAAAAGTAAACATTCACTCTAAAAAAAACACCTTCTCCACCATACTGTTCAATGCCAACAATGCATCCACAGGAGTTCCTAAAAGAAAAATTTCTAAAAGAAAACCCAAACTTTAAATTTTAATGGAAAATAGAGAGAAAACATGAGGGGATTTCACTCCTGTAATTTGGATCCTTTCTTTCGTCTTTCAAATATCATTTAGATAAAAGAAAAGCTTTTCTACTCATACAGTAGACAATGTCTCTGTTTAGATCTGCTTCTAATAACATGAATAATATTAATCTCTCCTACAAGCTGTGCTAAAAATCTCTTTTGGGAAGCAATGACATCTTTGCATTATTAATAGCTGATTCAATCTGGCTTGCTGTAGTAACAGCTTTTGCCAGTGTGAGATTAGGTTCAACTAACAGCTTTATGAATTTCATCATGTCTTTATCTAGCAGGGCACTATAACACAGTGTCCTTCTGTGCCCAAGAAACATAGCCAGACAGAAACCATGTCTGCCTGGTATCATCAGTAACAAGCGGGCAATTCTCAGCCACGCTTACAGCATTTCTTTAAGGAATTATTTTTCAGTCTCCAAAGGAAAGACTAAAATAAGAGTGTAAACATCTTCATGGCTTTTTCTCATTTTATTCTTTGCTATTTTTTTTTTTTTCATATATCTTCAAGCACCAATTCCTGTCTTTGGCCCTTTGGCCACAGTTTCTCTATTTCTCACTGATTTTTTTTTTTTTCTAGCTTTGGTTAATTTTCTTTTAAGAATACCTGTTTGCATTCCATACCACCACCTATTTCCAATTTCCCATCCATGTTGTAAAAATACCTCTAATGCTATTGAATAGATGTTAGGACTTTAATAGATTTCTAACACCACAAGGGACAGGACTGGAAGATTGACATTTTGACCCTCTCGTTTACTGCCAGATGAGCTATTGGGTGTTCTGGATACATTGGTTCTCCTTTTCCTGTCAGAGCAGACCATTCTTTTGCAGGTATTATCTCATCAGTCTTTTAGACAAGTGTGCACACTAGCCTGGTCTGGCTCATGAGTGATTACTTGTTTTCCACTTTTGTTCATCTTCTTCATTAAATGAGCTTAGGTTCTGCAATAAGAGCAAAACTAGAGTTGTGGAAGCCAGGGGGGAGGGATTGCTGCAAAAGAGAAAAAAAAAATCTCTGCACTCAGCTCCCTTAAACTGCTAATCTGAAAGTCTCGGTCAGAAGGATGGAAGGGATTTTTCCTTCATTAATTTACAGTCCTCATTTTTACTGCTGTATTCTCTTATGAAATGCTCACTGTAAAAGTGGGCTGATGGAATATGGTAGAACATGCTAAAATGTACAAACTTGTATCCTATGTTTTCATCAAAAATGTGAAAGAAAATTCATATTTTCATAGATTTGAAATATACTTTAAAAAGTTTAATAAGATAGTATTTTTTTTTCAGCTGGTATCAACTGAGTGGGGTCTTCTATTTGACAGTGACAATGCTTCTTCCTTCACAAAGAGTGGATTAAATTGCAAATGCAAAGCAAAATCAAAATTCTAGTAGAAAAATTTGATTGAAAAGCATACAACTTGGCTCATTTTAATGACTTGGAATACTGACTTGAACATACAACACATTTCATATCTTATCCAAAATCAAGAGAACTTCTGAGAAGGCTTAGGACATAGTTTGGAAGAAACTGAGAAACAAGAATAGCGGACAAATAGAAAATGAATAGAAGAAACTGTCTTTTTCTGTTTTGAGCCTTACTGTTTTTATTACTGAGACTTTAACTAATATTATTTGTATATAATTTGTTCTTATTTTATATTATTTTTTATATATTTGTTAAATGTATATAATTTGTTCTTATTTTGTCTTGTCTTTTATCAGACCTTCAGCTTTTTTAGAAAGATCAATAATGGTTTCCCACTCTTAGAGCAAGGAAGTAACTTCCTGAGATGAGGAGAAGAAAGAAACATGCCTAAAACAGGATGATAGAATATAATGAATCCTAAATGAACACCAAGGACACAACAACAGTCAGTTCCTCAGAGAGCCTGAGCAGGGTACAGATTATGATTGGCAAGACAAATAAGGGCATCTGCTAAGCAGCCAAGTCAAAACAAGCAAAGCTATATTCAACGTAAAAGTGAAAAGGTTTGAATCACATTAATTAATCTCAACTATCCTATTTCATTTACCTATTTTTTGCTTTTCATTATTTGTACTTAGTATGATCAGCCTCATTTTTTAAGATTAAAGTATTTTTCAAAGAAGGTTTCGCTTTAAAAACAACAACAACAAAACATAAACTAAGAGGAAAGTTCCCAAGCCACTTTCTTTCTTCTATAGTTTCACAATAGCTTGATATTCAAGCTGAATATGAAGAGCTTTTTGTTATTGCTCAGTGGTATTGATAAACAGTTAAAGCCATGTGTACCTCACAGGAAAATACATGGAAACATTGAAAGGATGTTTAAAAGATCAGTGGAGATTATATTATAAAATAATATTTATACTTTTCACATACAGCAACATAGTCAGAAAATTATTATGACCATGTTTCAGGTTTCATAGTAAGCCTTTTTGGGGGAGAAATGAATTATTGCAAGCCCAAGAGCTATGTGGCTGCTGAAAGACTACCAATCCGTGACTGCCCCTCCCTCCAGATGAGTGCTATCAAAAACATGGTAAGACCTTAATATTTAGCTGTAAAACTCAAGGGAGAATATATTCACATGAAGTGATTATCTCTTATGTTTCTGGACATTCTAAAGATACATTACATTCTCCTAATAATACTTGCCTTCTTTTTGATATGATGTTTTGGAAGAACAGCTTGCACTTATAATCAGTACAATTTATCACCTATCCCCAAAGTACCCTGCCGTTGAAATGCCTGACATATATATTAGGTGTTGTGGATTTAGCAAAAATTGAATTATAAATTGCCTTGCCAGCTTTTGCCTCTGGAAATAATGAAAAAGTGAGCAAAAAAAATGTTCTCCTGAAGGATTTATTTTTAGTGGCTATAGAAAAAGAAACAACAAACATGGATTGACCAGATTTTATCATTTTAAGTTCTGAATAGCTTGGTCTCAAGAAAAGTTTTCATTCTTTTTTTTTTTTTAAGAAAAAAAGACTGTACTGAAAGTGCTTGAATGTCCCTGAAAATAACCCAATTGAGAATTTTTTTAAAGGCAAAAAAAAAAAAAAATTAAAAACTATTAACAAAACATTAATTTGTACTCGGCAAGCTCATATGAGAATTTCAAGATCCTGTACCCAAATGAAGTCAAGTCAAATGTCATCCAAAATACTTTCTTTCCCCTTCTCTGGTAAGTGTCATCTCTCAATGAATGAAATTATTTGCAATGGCCTTTTATAGTTTAACATTATCCAACTCCTCAAAATAAGAGGGCCTTTAATAAGTTATCTAAATTGGCAGAGCTATGTAGAATCCATTTTGAGAAAATATTCCAGCATCAAAGACGCAGAGTTAACCTAAATGTTCATTGTAATGATATTCATAAATTCAGTAAGTCTTGGTAATCCTAATTTAAAATGGACGCTTAACATTTTCTTATTAGTTACATCCTTGTCTCTTTACAAATTCCTGTGGGGGGGGGGGGGGGGGGGGAACAGCCTGTGTTCATCTACCTATTTAAAGACAAATATTCAGCATAAAAAATATATACAGCCTGCACTGTGTAAATAACGTGAGAATAGCCTTTCCTTCTAAGAGCTAAAGTGAAATTTTACCCCAGTTTGAGCCATTTGAAAAGATCTAATGCTTTTACCATCTTACTGGATACCTCTCCTTTAGTATGTTGTGGAGCATGAGCTTGCATTCTCCGTTTCTTTGTCTTTCTAAGTTTAAGTAACACCAAGTATAATTGATGTACTTGTTTTCAATATAAGTGATATGAGAATACAAAATCTTATTGGAGAGTGTTATTTGTGTGCGTAAAAAATTTAAAATCAGGCATTTATCAGCCAAATATTACCTCTTTCTTATATTAAATGAATTGATTGTAAAATTCTGACGTCTATTTGGCATTACTGGGTGGAAGATGTTTGAATCGTCTTTATACAATTGATGCATTCTACAGTATGACTGCCAGATTATAGTCACATGAAATTCACTCAGCAGCTTGGCTGCATAGGTTAATAAAATATAACTGTCTACACCAGGTGGAGAGAAGTGTAGACAAATGGAGTCAGATGAATTCATCCCTAAATACGGCTGAGAAATATTAATACTATCAGCATTCATACCGTTCAGCTTACATCAAGTGATTGCCGCCTCTTGCTAAGTAATATAAAGAATCAACCAACAACAAAGCAAGCTATACAATCTGAGAAGATGAGTCCCTAACAACCATAGTGCTTGGAATTTTTAATCATTAACTAAGAAGGCAAGAATAGAAATTCTGAGTAAGTGTAAAACACATACTTCAATAAAGTAGAAAACAGACATGCTGATGGAAAGACCAAAAAAACTATCATGAAAGCAAGACCTCTATGGAAGGGGATAAGTTTATAGGAGATACCTAAAACCCTACACAGAAATGGTGGGTACAAGATTTCATAGCAAGCAGCACCAGGATTAGATCAGTTGAAGGAAAGAACACAGCAAGAGGAAAGAGGACCAGTTTCCCTTGTATTTGTGTTTACATTCTGTTACATCTTTGTTATAGGTAAGCTTCTAGTGCCTTGCCACTTATTTTTCTCTTTTTCATGGTTGTATAGTTGATTCATTGGCCACTGTGGGTAACTGAGCTTGTGGCAGGGAAAAAAAAAAGTAAAGAAACATAAGCAAGAGCTCATAATGTATTTGCATTATACAAAATACATATAAAGGCTTACAAGTCAGCAAATATGCTGAAGAATGTGTTGTCATCATGTAGCCACAAAATATCCTGCAGATTAATCCTATGGTGGCCTTGCATGACACCTGTAGTATATGTGGGCATTAGGTCAAAATATTAGCTGAAGCTAATGATGCGCCTATTATAACCCTCCTTAGTGCTCATTACCTAGGGGACCTTTTGAAGGTGCTCTGTATCATTCTCTGGCTGACAGGCTATTCAGTGAAGGTTAGTAACTCCCTCTGAAGTCCTGTTTCTCTGTTGCAGCTAACAATCTAGTTGGGGTCATGGAAGGCACACATGGATCCTTCACCTAACCGACAGAAATAGTATAGGAAATAATTAACATCTGCATGTGGTACAAAGATTTTGAAAGAAAGAAATTTACTGTTTTTCAAAGTTAATTTTTTTCTGCATTGAGTATAATCGCCACAACAATGAATCAATGTTATTAGTATTGCATTCAGATCACTGGAGACATGAGTGTGTGTAGCGTGTTCAGAAGCTCAGTGGAGGAATTCTACACAGATGTTCATGGAGCAGCCAAGGGGCTAAAACAATACCATTCTTGTAATCCTGATTTATACTATTGATGAACAATAGAGTTCTTCACCTCCCATAGCCCTAACACTTCAAAGCATCTTTAACTTAGGATGGTCTTTCACCTTCTTTTAAGTAATCATTGCAACATCATAGAAATCCATTAATATTCAACTTTTCAGCTTCAATCACTGTGCATTTGGTCCACAATAAATGTGGAGCATAAAAACTACCATTCACAAGTGTGGAGTGTCCTTGATCGAAGATTGCATGGATAAACTGGAAAAATGATCGTGCTTTTTCCACTTATTATTCTTGCATATTTTATTGAATAAAAAATAATACATCTACACAGTTTTCCTCCTATTCCTGCAGTGATTCTAGTGTCAAAACAAAGCAAAACAAAAACAGAAACTTGTCAGCACAGTCTTTTCTTAGTCTCCATTTTGAATCTGGCCTCACTTCTCCAGCATAGCTGCGTATTCCTATTAGGTCTGAAAGCTAATTTTTAAGCTGGATTATTTGCTTTCCCTTAAGCCTTGCTCCATACTGCCATTTCCCCTAAATTTCTGTGTGATTATTTGCTGCAGATGAATGCATAATTCTTCCAGAGACATGTTTAAATCCTCTGTAAAATGCAGAGAGAAAATCATATTAACTTGCATTAGGTGCTGGCTCTCCCTTTATAAGTATGACACACCAGTGACGTTTATGTATGCATTTTTTCTCCAAGAAAAATAACCTATTAGCATGTGCATCTTTTTCCCTAACACCTACAAGTAGACAACAAGAGACATAAGCATGCTGAAGAGGACATAGCAGAGCTGTGAACCAGAAAGCATGAACTTTGTGCTGTGTGTGAGTGGTATCTATGAACCAGAATGCTGACCAGCAGAAAATGCATCCCAAACTATGGAACTGAACCTAACTGTATGGGATTGCACACTTAGCTATTTCCTGAAGGATGGTTTTACAGGTTTCACAAAACCGTGCAATGAACTCTCCAAAACAGCATTCGTTGTGAAGGTGCTTGAGCATGATATGTCAGTTATGAAAACATCAGCTTTATCAAAGGCTTTGAAAATTTGAAGTCATCTGCCCACATTTAGTGCCATGTCAAAGCCCTGCCAACAGACACTACTTTGATTTGTGAAGTATTCTGGTAACTCAAACCAAAATAACTCAATAACATTTAGTAATATTTAAAACATTGGAGTCCAAGACATTTAAAAAATAATAATAAAGAAAATACCTCTATACTATTAAAAGAAAATATTGAAGTTGTTTCCTCATAAGGCAGTTAATTATTAAAACTCTCAGTTGTGCTCTGGAGAAAAAAAAAAACATTCCTTGATTAATGATCAATAACAAAGATTGATGTAAAGAAATGTTTTTTGAAAGGCAAGAGAAAATTCCTCCAAAATAGCACTTCTCCAATTTGAGGATTCTGAATGCCCTTCAATACTGGGACTGAGCACTTGAAGCAGCCCTCATCTCCTTACTAATTTATCAGGCAGTAGGGCTTAGAAGGTAGTTGTGGGGTATTTCTGGTGGGGCAGTGAGACATAAATTTGTCTGCATAGCATATCTGAAGCTGCAAAAAATGTCTAGGCACAGCCTAGATCAAACTCAAGTCACCTGAGTCCAAGTACACTTAGATCTAATAGGTGGGAATAAAAGAGTCAAAGGAGTAAGTTGAAGTATCAAAGCTCAGAAACAAGTCTGAATTTTAACAGTAAAGCATCTTCAATATTTTGCAAAAGCTAGGAAAAGTTGGCAACGTGCGTTGTTACTACAACAGAACTCACTGTAAAGCTACAAAATACCAATGAACTTTTACATTCACTCTTCACTATATTGACCCTTCATTAGCCCACTGTCCCCATTTCCATTATTTTAAATAAACTAGACTGTAGCTGTGGGGAAACACTTTGGACAGCTCTTCTGTGTTCAAAATCATTTGAAGGCTGATTTATTCCCCACTCCAGTAGAGCCACCTCAAATAAAGGAAATAATCTGTTTCTAGCCTAAGATGACATTTAGCAAGTTTCAGAGTAAATGTTCATGACAAAGTCATAAGCCTATGAAAAAAAGTTTTCCACTGGAAATGCTGACAGGTCCTTAAGCACAGTGGTGTGAACAGCAATGCTGTAATAAGCAGTAATTTAAAGGCTGTGCACTAGTTAACTATTAGTGCTAGTAAACAAGTGACTCTGATGGGATTTCAAATTAGAGCTTCAAGCAAACCACTTGATATTTAACCCTATTGCTTTTCCTTCAGTTTATGGCAATAGAAACATTATATATCAAATCATAATATTGTTGTATTACATAATATTGTAATATTATTGTATAATGGTAGGAACAGAAATCAGATAAAAGCAGATAACATTTTGTGACACTAAGAAACCCCATCTTTTAACAAATGCAGCCATCTAGCCTTTTTCTAGAGGTAATTATGACACAGCTTCACCTTGGCCTATGTTGACTGTGGCACCTGGAAATGAGAAAATAGTGTGCTAACCATACAACCCATTCTGCCAATCAGAAATAATACAGAAGACCAAGTTAAAAGTCATCCTCTCTTCCTGATTCTCAGCCATTTTGCATGGATTAGATTTTCCTTAGAAGAAAACCACTAAGCAAATCCTCAGGAAAAAGAAAAAAACAAGCTGTAAAGAATTTCTTCTTTTGGAAGATGCACACAGAAGCTCCCTGAGGGCAGGACCCTTTATACTACCGCCCTAAGCAAACTGAGTGGGGGAGAGATGTACCAGCTTGAGGGGCTTTCCAGAAACACTCTGCCTACTGTGCAGTACAGCCCGTCTGGGCAGGCAGACAGGCCCTAAGGCTCAGTTCTCTTTAGCCTGAAGCCTGGACAAACCCAGAGCTTCTTTCCTAACACAGCCTCACTACTGCTACAGTACAGGATTTAGATAAATCAAACTCAGATTATTCAAGAAGATGCCTGTGGTTCAAAACTGACGACTGTTGTTAGGAAGCAGGAATAATATGTTCCCCACTAAAGATTAACCGCACCCCAGAATTGCAGATCACAAGAAAATAAGGTGCAATGTATGAGTTATAAACAGGTAAATATCCGCTGAAGTTTGAAGGTGAGCCTCTTTTAAAAAACACATCAGAATCCCATCATCTCCCTGTTGTGCTTCTCTGGATAAGGCAGTAGTAGTCACACTGGCCAGAAAAAAAAAAATGCTGCTTCCTCCTAACCTGAAATCAAGAAGCCCTGACCTCCTCCACAGGGAATGCCGGTGACATGTTTAGAGTATGGAAGAGTGTTTGATTTATAGCCTTTAAATCAAGAACTCTTCTTGTGGATAAACAGAAGAAAACATTTGAACGTGCATTTAAACTGACCCAAAACATCAGAGAGATCTTTCATATCCTCATTCACACATGCTGCGGTATTGTACTACATGAGCTGTAAACAGACCAGAAAAATCAAGGAGAGAATTTCATCACCATCACTTACACTGACCTCCTGCAGGTATAGAAAGAAACCACGGCCCCTCTTCTGTTTCTTACAGTTAACCAAAACAGTTTTTCTCTGAGAGGTAACTCATGTTTGCTTTTGAGTGAAAAGAGAGCAAGTGACAAACGGTCTATTCGATCACAGTAATGTCCAATTCCCTTAAGGCCTTCATGAACTTCTGGCAATCAGTAAGACTGCAGTATTTTCTCAGCAGTTCTGTCTTTTCCATTCCATCTGCTCCTTAAAGATCACATCTGCTTTAAACTACAAGATAGTGCTTAAACCTGGATTTCTCTTAAAAGCCAGTGTACAAACAGAACAGAGCTTACAGAAAACACTATTTCTGCAAGTGATGTGAGTGCTGCTCACAGAACACTCTCTGAATATTTTATCATGTTACAAAAACGAAAAAAATATATATATTCCTATATAATTTGAGACTCAAAATACAAATCATGATCTGAAGAACAACTGTAAAAACAAATAGTGAAGAGTATATAACTCTTAAAAGATACAGTTCTGCTCCATGCTGCATACACTAATCAGGTGTCTGAGAACCTCAGGGATTTCACAGAAAACTCTTATGTTATCTTTAGGTCTCTATATCTAGTTTCACAGCAGTGTTAATAAAAAAAAATTATTTGTTCAAGAAAAATACTATGAGAATAAGTGTAACTAGCTATTATGCAAGTCACTGTCAGCTTACAAGCAGATTTGTCATGACTACAGAAGGAAAAAGCACTGAGGCAAATAATCTCTAAAGAAGCAGCAAACATCTTCATCCTATTAAAAAACAAAAAAAGAAAAAAAAAAGAGGTGGAAGAAGAAAA
Organism: Gallus gallus; assembly: GCF_016699485.2. Classification (NCBI taxonomy): domain Eukaryota; kingdom Metazoa; phylum Chordata; class Aves; order Galliformes; family Phasianidae; genus Gallus; species Gallus gallus. The sequence goes on along the minus strand of NC_052535.1, from coordinate 43,102,415 downwards.
AGGAAGGCCAAATAAACTAAATTCCTTTATATGTTCTTTGCAAATGTTTGCATTTTCCAAGCAGGCAGTAATATGTCTCTATAACCAAAAGCAAAGAAGTGCTACCATGGCTATAAAAGTCTAAGAAATGTCTTTGTTTCTCAAATTCTATATAATAGGGAAAATAAGTCTGCGATATGTTCCTTAATTGTTAGCCGAGTCATTTTTACACTAAGAACTTGTGTCATTTATTGGTCTTTATTCTCTTTTTCATAGGTTTAGCAATAATGAGCAGTTCTTGCAAGTGTTACTATAGATTTGGCATTTTCAATTGAATTTGCAGCTTGGAAAACTTCAACTAGAAATTACAGTTCTATGTTTCAATAATCCTGAGGATGCACCATGTTGCAGTGTGGAAGAATTCACCCTCCTCCATTTCCTTGCAACACTAATTACTTCTGCAAGAATATTAAAACAGCTCCTCCAGGTCTCTTTCAACCTCCCATTCACCAGAAATGATTCAGAAAACTTCTTACCCTATCCATTTTCCATTTCTTTTACAACCCTTTCTCATCTGTTACCTCATGAAAATGAGCATACAGAGAAGAGCTCATAAGGCATCTCGAACATTAAGTGAATTAAGTTTCCATTTCAGGTCACCAAATGACAGTTTTCTCTCTCAGATCTTTTATTTAAGTACTTTCTCATAAAGTTAGATACCTTTTTTTGTTTGTTTGTTTGTTTTTCCACAGAATAACACATTTCTTCATAACATGATACAGTGTCGGTCACTTTAAAACTGAGACATTCTAAATGATACCTCCAGTCATTACAGCACCAAGGCAGCCCTATTGCAACCAGATACAATTCCGTTGACTTCAGCCCTTTAAGCACAGTCAAGTCTGAACTTGCTTCCTAAATCCCAGAACAAGGGAAACATATCCTTAGTTTCACACAAAACCACTGAATTAATTGGTCACAAACAAACAGAGCAAGTGGTCACAATATTCCTTGCCTATCTGCAGGAAAACTACTCTGCAGCAGAAGCAGGCCAGACCAGCTGTATGTCTGTACAGCTCAGCAGGATTTGGTTTGTGCCTGGGCAGGCAGCACAGCCCAGAGAAGCTCCCTGGTCCGAGCTGTAGCATTACCCATTTAACACTTCGATCCAGTCCATCAGTAAGACACATATCTCTTTGCCTACATGCCTCTGCAACACATTTTGTCAGATACAGAGGAGAAACCCTACATGCTCCTACATTCTAATTCCTGTAATTGTAGCCAGTATCTCTGATTGTTCCTTATGACATGCATCTTGAATTAAAGAGGACAAAATTGTTAGCCTGTTCTTTACCTTTTTCTCGTCCTGCCAGACCTAGTTCTGTTCATCATCCTGCTGGTTCCAGATATTTGCTGTGTGATCCCATGCCCTCTATTCTGGCACGTCATTCCTCTCTCATGTCTCCAGAAGCTCCTGTTCTCATTACTGAATGAATACATTTAGCAAAATTAGCCATGCAGCCTAGTTAAATTCTTTTTTTTTTTTTTTTTAATTATTATTTTATTTAAAAAGTTCATTTGAACCAGTTTACATTTGGAGTCAGGTGCACTAGATCAGAAGGCAACAAAAGATTTGGCACTGTAACAGAGTTCATTCTCTGGTTTGCCCTGCTAACCTGACAGTAAAGTGTTTGCTTTTTAAGACATTTAAAAATAATAACCCAAGATGAACTTCCATAACCTGTAAACACAAGTTTTGCTTCTCATTCTTCCATGGTTTTTTTTTGGACCGAGTTTAGTGCCTAATCCCAGGAGCCAGACTGAATTTCATTAGTACAACTGTCATTAAGGATATGCGGGTCCTCATTGGAGACAGCTTTTTAGGGAGGAAAAAAAAAGAAAAAGACAACAGAAAAGAAAAAGAAAATATAGAAAAAAAGCCACCTTTGGTTATTTGAACCTCAGTTAGGTATCTGTTTCACTTCTTTAGATAGAATATACAGTGGTTTGTTTGTTTGTTTTTGTCTTGCAATGTTTATTATAAAATCTCAGTTTTCTTGTTTACATTTCCCTTATTTTTTTTCCAAGTTTTCTCAGATCCTGTTCTGGAACACAGAGGACTGTATCATTCATCACAGCACGCTTTGCAGATTGAAATGTTCATGTACAGCAGAAGAGCAATCAGTAGTTTCTTATTTAGAAAGATAAAAATATAAGCATCTGCTCATTCAGAAGTATCACAAAAAAAGGGGGCTATCACAACATGACACTTCATGTTCCTTGCTAATTCGGTTTGTGGGCTATTTAACCTTCTGTTAGACAAATTTGTCTTCAACATATGCTTTCTATACAGCCTACTGGTGTAAAAAATAATTATAATGTTTATTAAATTAAAATAATGAGGCTTATATGAACTTTCAATAATGCAGACAGGCAGACTATAACTGTAAACCACATGCTATATACTTTGGACTTTTACGGCTTTTAATTTATCAAAGGAAATAATTAGCACACTTTGTGGCAGCCAGTGATGGAATTTATTCATTTGGAAGCCATGGGTTTCCTGTCATTAAAACTACATCATGTCCTTCCTTTTCTATTAAACTTCAACTGAGGGCAGTAAGAAGTCACTAAAAGGAAATGAAGAGTTTTTTTGGCAACGTTTGCGTGCAATGATTTAATACTGCTAAAAGATAGCAACCCATAATGTATGCCAATAAGGGATGAGGGTTCCAATTACCACATTATTTCCTTTATTTTCTGCTTTGTTTGTGGCTCAATTAGCTGTGATTTGCAAAATCACTTCAATAAATTTATTTCTTCTTCGTTGGCTTAATTCATTTTTTTTTGTTTCCCAGTTACAAGTCTTTATTTTATGGCACATAAAATGATTTAGATCTTTAACTAATACATTTATATTTATATGTCGCAGGATATTATTTTTTCCCTTCAGAACAATTGATCATTAACTAAAGGTTCTTTCTAGCTAAAATTAATGCTTTTGCTTTTTTCTTAGGTATTTTTCAAATATAACCAGCAAAATATCTGGGGTTTCTTCAAGTGGAAAATAAGCAAAAGCCCCAATAACATTTCCCTTCTCCTTTAAGCATATACACACAAAACACCCTCTGCCTTATGCACACAGCTACGAACGGCTTCTGCAGAGCGAAACCTTCATCACAGAAGCAGCTCAGCCCAGGCTGAAACCAACTGAAAGATACACATTCTTTTTCTTCAAAGGCGGTCTAATAATCAAATTACCATAGAGGCAGACTTACCCACTCTTTTACAGGAGTGGGTGGTCCTTCCAGGTCATGACCAAGGTACAGCCGCAGCAGCACCAGTATGCTGGAGCTTAAAGTATTTTATTAAGTGATGTGAGGAAATGTGAAGGAATAGATGATACAGAGTACTGTAAGATCTTTTCGGACATAATGACTTTAGTTAATAGTTATTGAAAACATGTAAGCAATCTGAGCCAGCCCTCAGAAACTTAGTAGGAAAAGAAATCTTAAAATGCTTGGCAGAATTCTATGTTTCTAGTCTTTATGTTTGCTGTTTGATTCAGAGAATTCCAGTGCAGTTAATTTATTGTTCAACTCTGCCAGCTGTGTATTTGAAGTCTGTGTCAAGGATTTAGCAGACAGGTTAATTGAGGCAGACTTTAGATATCCACAATATGTATTATCAAAACCTATTAAATCTGGGGGGAGGAGATCTTTAAAGTAATATGCAGACAGTTGTAAACAGGGCCTTTACTTCAGTTCAATAGAAAATTGTTTAAACTCGGCAATATATCCACTGAATTTGGGCACTGATATTGCTGCTGAGTTTGCAAATTAAGATGTAAGATCAGAGTTAGCTAAGATTGTCATATTGTCTCCTCTAATTTGAAAAAGTAGAACTAGGCTAGAAAGAAACCCATAAAAGAGACTTTATGACTCTCTTCAAGGCTGACATAGAAGCCAATGCTCCAATCCCTTCTCCCAGCTTCTTGCAATTACATTTCCGCAGGAAGAAAGAAAAGGAATTAGAAACAGGATAATGTAGCTTTAAATCATTTCTCGTAGCCTTTGCCTTCCAGTGAGAGTTCAGAGCTTTTTTAACATGCTTCTTATATTGTTTAGTGTGACACAACAAAAAGCACAACTTGTTTGACCCTTCCTCAATAAAAAATCATTTTGTTCTAACATCCTATAAAATCTGTGCAAGAGCCTCCTGAGTCATAGTGTCTCCTGCAATTGATGAGGAACAAGCACTGTAAACACGTACGGTAAAGATTCCTTGTAGACACGTTTAAGGTAATTCTGACAAAGCAATATGTCATTAGTACACCACAGTATTGGGTAAGCATGTGCTACCATTAAAAAAGAGCAACGTTTTCAAAGCTGACAGTTTTGTCATCACAAAACTTTAAAGTTCCTGAGTCATAAGGATATGATGTCCTGGTCGGATTGTTATGAGCAGGTATGACATGGCCCATGAACTCATAGGAACACAATGTGATTTCCTCTGTGATACCTCTGTGACACAAATCTGACACTACCTCAGTGTGAACAGATTAGTATCCTAAAGAAGAGAAGTAAGTGAATATTTCTGATCCAAAATCACTAAGAGTCTGAAGGTAATAGTTGATAAGAACACCTCCTTCCTCCACACCAGCATGGAAGCAGTGAAAGCCAACTTACTTGCTGTCAGTAAGTGCTGTAGTGTCATGTATGTGAATAATAACTGTGTCTCAGTACAAGAAGATTGTTGAAAACTTTACTTATGTTTATTAAAAAGAGAACTCCTCAATCAAGATGCTGAGCAATGTTTTCAGAGGTCATACTTTTATTCTTGTCAATATTTGCAATGCTCTTACAGTAGCTTCACCAGATCCTAATACATATCTATTATACGAACTCAAGCTTTTAGAAAATACCAAGATACATTCCAACCAAAATTGTTTAATTTGGAATTATGACCCTCCAACAATCTTATCTGTACACACTTCTATTTTTACAACAATTTTTTCTAAGAGTTTATGTTTCTATATTCACATATTTTGACATTTTTGTCGTAATGGTGAAGTTCTATTAGTATGCCTTTTGTTAAAACCAGTAACTGTAACTTGAGGAAACTATGGAAAAATATCTTCATTAATTTTGGATGTCCAGTGTGAGATACCTAAGGCCATTTTCAGACTGCACAGCCTGAATGTTATTTAAAGAAATTAAACAGTGGAAAATTTCAACTTCAAAAGTAAACAAAATCCGAAATATTTTGGCTCACAATTAAAATACTTCAGTAATGAAATACTACCACACTATCTCAGGCAGCTGTAGTTCATAATCTTAATATTCCCATCCTCCTCCGTAGCCCAAGCTGTCTGAGCAAAACAATAGTAAGAAGAACTTGTTTCCTTACATGATCCCTGAGAACAATGTTGAAGAACAGAGTCTGGCTGCAGACTTCAGCCCACAAGAACATGTTAAGAAAGGAGAAAAAAATCTTAATACAGTTCCAATAAGATATTGCATCTGACTTGCTAAACTAAAATATTTTGTTCTCACATACCAGATTTTAAGAAAAATGCATGAACAGCTGCTGCATGTAAGAATAATCTACCTAAAGTTTTCTGCGCATAGTAAGGTAAGGCTAGGAATATCCTTTGCAGCTTGCACCTTCACAGAGGAACTCCTTTCAGCTTCGGGAGCAGTTGAAAGCATTTACCACCTCAACGAAGTGGGCCTGAGAGACTTACTCAGATGCCTTGAAAATGGGAGCATATAGCAAAAGCTGTAATTAGACAGAGGCAAAGAAAAGCTTGCTCACCATAGTACACAGCCCTACCTATCTCAAATGTTTTCACTGCTTCCCACTCTGCCTGCCTTCTGTTACCACATCCAACCCCAATCTTCTGTCTCTTAAGGATGGAAAGGCAGTTTTTTCCACTCCCTTTTCAGCCTGAGTTTAAATCTGGGGCTTGTAAGCACATGGATGAATGAGGGAATTCAGGAATGCAGTGCTTTCTCCTGCTGTTGAAGTATATGTTTCACCATAGTACATATTTCCAAGCTTTGTTTTCTGCTTCAGATGAAGACAGAGGGTTTGAATGTGGCACCAGTCATTATAAAAGATAAAGGAAAATATCTGTGCTACCATGAAGGAGAGTTTTCCATCTCTTCTAGGACTCTCCTCACTTCCTTGATTAGAACCAGTCTGAGATAAACTCTCCTAAACTGTGTATGTGTTAACTACCTGGATCCACACTTGGATCTATACTTGCTAACATGAAGACTTCCTGAGCAGGCCAAGCCCCTCCATGAAAGTTGACAGTGGATTCACTATGCCTTGAATAATTTGTAAAGGATGAGTGAACTGAGAAAAGCCAGCTGTCTGACAACAGGATTAAAGTTGTTAGTCTCGTCTGTCTGTACAATCAATGCATCAGGGTCAAAAAAAGCAGAAAATTACCAACAGCAAGTATACATTGTCAGTGATCCTATTTTGGTCTTCCAGGTCCAGTAATCCTGGATGTGCATGCTTGCATGGATCTGGGACAGGAGAAGATGAAAGAAATGGAATCGATAATGGAATAAAAATGGCAAAGAAGTAAGCAAAGAAAACAAAATAATACCAGAGCTAAACACAACGTATAACTGAGAAAGTAATTCCAGGGTATCGCAAAAAAAAAAAAAAATCAGTAGCAGAGAAAGATGAATTCCAGCAGGATTTGATGGGAAGGGCCAGGGGTGTGTGGAACAAAAAAGTACTGCCCAGCTGGGGTAGGGGTCAATTTAACTGTCACACCTACAGGGTCACCAATGGCTGTGACTGCTTCCTGAGGCTTCCCTAACAGTGCCCAGGGGCCACAACCTCATGTCAGCCCCCAGGGCCCCAGGGATGCTGCAGCAGGACTACTGGTCTCCAGTTCCCCGTAGCCCCACAGACTCACATCCCATCCTAACCTTAGCCTACTCCTGTCTCCATAGAGAGGTCCAATACCTGAGTCTGGAGCTGCCCCAATATCCCTAGCTGCTCAGCTTCTGGTTATAGTGGTTAAGCGGACCTTGGCTGTGGCCCTGCAGCATCCAAAAAATAATTCTCCTACCTCCAGCTGAACTGTCAATTCTAGCATGAAATACAGAGTTTTAGAATTTACTCAACTCCTTTGCACATATTTCTGAACACCACTTCTATAGCAGGCATCTGCTCCTCCTGCAGTAACACTGCATACAAACAGAAAAGGGGTGTCTTTAGTTATTCTCTGATTACATGGCTCGGCTAATTAGGTCATTATGCTCTTGAAATTCATGCGCTGTTGAAGTATGCTTGAATAAATAAACTGATTTTCTCAGTTCACGTCCTACCCATGAAATTTGGTTTAACAGGCAGAACATTAATACTGTAAAGTCAACCTAATGGATATTTAAGAATTATAACAGTTAAGACATTCATACGTATAGCTTTCCTTCCTTTACGTGGCTTGTAGTGGAAATACTGAGTCAAGGCCTGAACCAGTGATTGAGTACCTGGTGGGAAGGCAGAGCCAACCTAGGGGAGCTCAGGTGCATGCAATGTACCTGAGTGACCAGAAGGGGTGGAGCCAGGATCCACCCCTTCCCAGACCTCATTTAAGGGCTGGTAGCAGAGGAAAGGGTATCTTGTTGAGGATCCCTTTGTATGTGAGGTATTCTGAAGGTATTTTTGCTTTCTGTAGCCTGGGATATTTTTGTTTTGCTATCATTATTGTACTTTTTGTTATGTTGCAGGTTGCTTTTGGGTACACTCTGTAGTTGGGTTCTCATATATGTTGTTGTGGGGGGCCTTCTTTAGTTTATACTGGCAATGGACTGGAGGGAAGTAACATAGTCTCTTTCATGTATATCTGCTGTTTGTTGTGGAAGTGCAGGTATGTAGAACTATGTGGGCTATGAAGGGGAAAACATCTTGTAGACAAGGTGAAGAAAGTTTCTAACCTCTAGCTGTTCTAGTTTGTTTTATTTATTTATTCTGTTGAGGAATCTAGCTTGTACTTGGTACTGAAGTGTCTTTACCACATATCTCTAAGAGTGTTTGAATATAGAGCCTTATTCTATTCAATAGCAAGTTGGTGGCTGTAGATATAGGTGGAGTTGTCCCTCAAACTGTATTGTCTTGTACAGACAGATTAAAACAGTGAGGACTGTGAAAGGAGGAAGCACCTTAAGTCACTGAATGTAAAATAGCTGAGAGAGCATGCCTTTGTACGGCTGTCCAAACTTCAACTGAAGGGATATCTGCAGAGTTTCTAGAATTAGAAAGGAGGTTTATTCATAAAATACAAAAAACGTAGTCTGCAATCAGACAGCTTGTTTGTGAAATGTGGGTTCTCTGTCAACTAAGCAATTAATCCACAATTCACAGCTTATAATGCACAGATTCACACTAACATGAGATTGATTGTCAGAAAACTAGCTTAAAAAGAGTTTTAAAAAAAAGTCAACCTGCTAATTTTCAGGATTTGTCAGGAATTGCTTGGAAGTGTCAGAAATAGTAGTTTAAAAAAAAAAAGGGAGCTGAAGGAACTCTGAAGATATATGTTGAACATAAGCATGTAATCTGCCACTTCATTTAGTAGCCACTGCAAGATTTTTTCAAGGACAAAAATGTGTGAGAGAAACACCAGATTCACCTGTAATAGAATATGTAATCTCCATACACCGTATGCTTCTGAAATAAAGGTGCATTATAATGTGTGGGATATCACTTCTGTTTAGTCTTTGTCAAAGTCCCTTTAGTTGTGTTTTATTTTTCTTGTTGGGGGGGGGGAGGAGAAAGAAAGTAATGTGACTTAATTCATTGAGATTTCAGGCCAAAATACTGAACTTGATTTATATGCTACTACCCAGTTTTTCTCTAGTAACTGACAAATGCAAAATGCTTTATCAATCTGGCACTGACTATGGCTTTGCCATAAGGTTCCCCAGACTGCTTGCTCTGCATAGCTATGTGAAAGATTTAAGTAATTGTGTATTAGGTGAAAATGTTAATTGATCTGACAGGAAAAAGGTTAAATAACTGGTCAAAAGAATCAACATGCTTCAGATGTGTGCTTTAAGAAAATTAACACCAAATCTGACTTTTAAAGTTACAAAGTGTTCCTTAGCTCTACTTTTTCCAACTAATAGGGGACTTTTCAACATGCTGCAATAACACTTCATTGGATGGTAATACAATATTAGGTACTGTCTACACAGACAAAAGGCAAGTCATACATAGAAGTATAATGCTGCTACCTATTCATTTCATTCTTTAATAGTTCTATGTACTACTACATTACAACAACTAATGTTAGGGTGAACAGACAATAGGAAATAAAATTGGACCAAGCCTAGTTTTCCTTAAAGACTTCAGAAGATCAAGAGGCAAACTCTTCTCCCCAATTGGTACATGCCTTTGTACCTTCATACACTATGAAATGTCAAAGAAATATGTGAAATACTTTGAAATAGTTTTGAACTGCTCAAAATCTTTCAAATTTAACAAGTTTTTGTCTAGCTACAACTTTGCTCATCTGTAACACAGTTTAGAAAATATCATATATGGATTATTAAAGCAAATGGTGTCTTAGCCTACAGATAAATTACTTGAGTTGCTGACTTTTCTCTTTCTCTGTTGATGGAAAACTAAAATATAGGAGGTTACATAGAAGTGCATAAACTTTTTATAACAATATGGAAAATTGCTTCAAATACTGGATATTTTCTTCTGTGAAAGCTTGGCTATGTGCTCTATTACAAATTTTAAATCTTCTGAGTTGAGCTGAGCTACTTAGTGAGTTACGAATGACTGAGGAAGTACTTGGAAGTATCATCTGGACTTACCTTTTTTTTTTTTTGACAGTTCTGATTTTGACCTCGGGAGACAGGATAATGTGTTATGTGGATCCTGTTTTGAGCTAGTAGAGCTGTGTTTCAAATCTTAGATATTTTGCTGCCTACCTAATTCTGGTATAGGGCAATCCTTTCCAGTTTCAATGTGAGTTGGTATTTTTTTGTGTGGGGAGAAAAAAAAAAAAGCAGAAATCACTAAATTCAAAATTATTTCTTTGAAAAAGGGAAAAAACGTGGATAGGATGAACACATGGATGTGTTCATTCCTATAAATGACATCCCTTCAGCCTAGTCACATGAATGGATTTTAGACTGTCAAACTGATGATGGAGAAGGTATGATTGGATGAACAGAAAGAATGAGCAGCAGGAGGATGTGTATCTGTACCAGAGGAATACTAATAAGAAAATAAAACGAACTAAACAAACAAACAAAAAAAAAAAGGGGAATAAAATAAAAGGAAACTTGCATTTTTATTTTTTTTTTTTACTTACACAAAAAAGCTACCATGACTTAGTGACTGAGCTGCTGAAGGACAGAAGAAGCACTGGAGGATAACTAAGAAAACTAAGAAAAAAAGGAACTCATGCTATGGTCACTAGAACAAACATACACAGAAAATCTCTGAGAAAGCACCATTGTGCTTGGATTAGTAGTCAAGGAAAAAAAAAATCAGAAAATCTGAAACATAATATTTAACCACTTACCCACAGTTCAGGAACAAATGGGGGGAATGGAGGAAGATGTTTTTTGTTTTTTTTTAATCTGTATTGTATATTTGAGTGCACCAAATTTAAGGCTGTAATTATGGGAAATAATACTACAAGGAGATTGGGCAGACTCTCTGTAGGCAGGTGTAGATGTTTAAACAAGAGGATACGCTGTATTGAGGACAAGTTTAAAATTATTCTGATAAGAAACTTCAAAACTCAGCCATTGCTTATTAGAGAGAGTGTTTCAGATGCACAAAATCGTACCACTGGAGCATTTGCTCCACCATGCATACTGACTTAATTTTGTGCTTGAAGTAAAAATGCATTAGATGCAATATCATAGGCTGGTGATGCAACATAACACTTTGTTCAAATCATAATCAAGTCAAGAGGACCCTGTCAATCACATTCATGTAAACAGTATTTGAATTTTATCTTAGTTAATCCTTACAGAAAAATCTCTTCAGCTAACCTTAAGAGAGACTGAGCAAAATTCAACCTCAATCTAAAAATAGAGGCTAAATAGAGATATGTAAGCCTGTGTGACATTTAAAATTGTTCTCAGAGTCTGAATAATCACAGTCCATGCAGGAAAAGTTCTTGAAGTTTTTTTTGTTGTTGTTGTTTTCAGTTGGTATGGTTCAGTAAATGGTGCAAGCATGAATACAAGCAGAAATCTGTAGGTTCTGGACTCCATGCTCACTTCGTGGCAGTCAGCACAATAGAATATAAATGGCCAGGTTAGCCCTCATTTTATTATATTTTTTCACTAGCAGTCAAATTCGTTGCCAGCTTGCCATACATATTTAAATAAACATTCCAAATAGAGGCTGAAGTTCAGGTCTTTCATTGAACTTAAGAACTTTAAGTGTGCAATGTTCGTGAGGATTCAAATTCAAAGGCTGACATGCATTCAATCTTAGTTAAGACCTAGTTATTTTTGTTGGCAGCAGAATTAGTGCTAAAATCATAACAAATTCCAGTTTTCTCATTCTATTCCAGTTTAGTTTATGGATTATCTAAGGGGATATTCATATACAGTTCAATGAAAGTTAATGGGTCAGGATACAGTGTCCCTGAAACTCTGCTAGTCAGATCTGAAAACTGTTTCAGACTAACTTTAGTGAATGCCTGAGGTACAGAGACACTAGTTTATTTGTTTAGGCAATAATTGTCCTTTGCCTTCAGAGAAGCCCTAAAATTGCTTCTATGTTTAGAATCAAGATTGGTCTGTTAAGGCTGCATGTCACAGAGCCTCACCTCTTTTTAGAACTGTTTATTCCCAGTACCCTATTTCCCAATTTAGTCCATTATGGAGTTTGATTGATGCATCTGCCTGACACAATATTGAAAGAACACTAGAATCCTTTATCACATGCCCTAGGCAGTACAATTACTATTTAAGGATTACAGTGATATTGTTTGTTAAAGGTTTACCGCCTGCCTTTCTGAACAAACATTATTATTTCTATCTATCATGCATTTTACTGTCTCAGTTTCTGGGGGGAAGACTGTGTGAAAATGTTAATTTAAAAAAATACTTAGAGCCCTTCTGTGTGCAAATGACTTTCTGCTGAAATTTACTGGTGTTAGTGGGATTTGTATATACAGACAAAATTAAAAAAAAAAATAGTTTCTGTTCTTGTTCCATTGGCTATAGTAAGGTAAGATCAGCCTCTTCAACAGAGGAAAATTGAGTAGAATGCTTTATAGCCAGGTATTATCAGTAAAAGGGACAAATTAGAGCTGCTATAGACACAGAAAAATAAACTGGGAAGGAGGATTGAGTCATCCTGTCTGCTTCTTGATCCATGACCAGCTCTAGCTGTGCTCTTGTAAGTGATTGCTCAGCTTGCGCCTGAAGACTCTCTAGGGGTGGGGTACCAAAAATTTTCCTGATCTTTTTTTTTATGGTGATTAACTACCCTGAACTCATTACCTAGTGACTTGTCTTACCTAAAAATAACAAAAATAAAAATGTCAAAATCAACTCCTTTAAAAAAAAAAAAAATCTGGAAACTTATAGAGAGACACTACTGTTTCCTCAGTTTCAGAAAGCACAAGTGCATTGACAGATACACATGAAATGGAGCTTTCTTTGATAAACAGTATGTAAGTCTTAACAAGCAACTGCAAGAATGCCTGGAAACATACTGAATCTCATTTACAAAATTCTGATATATCTAAGGAAATTCAAAGGACATAAATTCAGTCTCTTTAATAACAATGCCAGCATTTAAAAAAAAAAAAAAAAAACCCTTTTAAAACAATAGTTCCTTTTTTTTTACAAGGGTTCTCATCCCTGTTGCATTTAGGCAGTAATTTCCCTGCTTCTGAAAACAGATAATCTAAAACTTATTATCCTCATCTGCATGGAAAGACTCCTAATACCACTGAATTGTAGTACTTTGAGGATGCTAATGAATGGCAGTTGAAAGGAAGAGCAAACTGCAATGTGAAACAGTGCTAATACATTCTCTGCTTCAAGTGAAGAAAAAAAAAAAGAGCTGTTCTTAGCAGGATCTGATGGTTCTTTTTAGAAAAGTCGGAATGTGAGTTTCAGACTTCAGAACGCTAAAACATAGGCAATGTTGTAGGACAAACTGTCCTCTTACACAGAAGCAGAAGCCAAAGTCAAATAATCCTTGTTTCAAAGCGTAGTCCTTTGAAAACTGATGTTTATGAAGGGATGAACAGTTGAAGATGGTCTTAGGGATCACAGATTAGAAGGTCTAAATGGTAAGGCAAGAACCTACATCCTGCATTTACCTGACATGAAATCCTTTAGAAGTTCATGCACTTGCAGGCAAAGATCTACCAGGTTTTACTGGAAACACACAGAAACATCAGTCCTGATCGAAAAGCCTGCTTATATCATATCTCCATTAGCAGTCTTAAATTTGGTGGTGTTAGGCTTATCTTGCCAGTAGGAGCCAGATTCATTTTAATTTCTAGAGAATATTTGTCTAGACCACAATTTACATGCTTTAGTACCAGTTTATAAAGTTTAAATGAAAACATTTTTGATACATGGGATTTAGATGTGACCCACATGTAGAAAGTCCTGCAACATTAGAAATAGAAACTACTTAAGAATACATAGCTATTCATTGTAAATCAGACAATCTCCAATTTTGATTAATAAATCAGTTTGTGTGTACTCTTACATATTTCTAATAAAAGAGCTAGCTTTTGTTAGGTGTACCAACGTGAAGTCCACTAAGAATTCTTATCAAGTGGGCATTTCACATTTAATGTGAAAGAGATCCCCAGTAAGAATCCGACTCCAAATATTTGGCATAGTGTTCCAGGAATAAACCCTCAAAGATAAATGAATTTGCATAAAATTTAGTATAGATAACAAACATACTGCTCATCTTTCACATAGTTTCCCTGCTACTGCAGTCTTTCCATATAGGGGCTGAATACATAAAGAAAAGTAAACCCTGACTCTCATTTCTTGACAGCAATGATATTTTTTACAAGTCCCAGTGTTAGTAAATAGCAATCAACACTCCTGCACTCAAAATATACCTTTTTGTTGTAGCTGTGAATAGGCACTGAGCTATCTGTGTCAGTTGTTTCCATTATTTTCGATTGGAACTTGGGTTTCTTGGAGAGCATAAAATGTTTCAGCCACCTAGAGCTGTAGTTCTAGAGCAAAACATCTTAACAGTTTGTTTAGAAACAGCTTTTGACAACAGCATATCCTTTAATCTCTGTATTTGCAGCTGGGAGGCTACAATGACTGTGCAATAATCAGATGGCAGGGAAAAGACGAAGGCAGGAACAAAAAAGATGCTACAGTTTTAGATCTAGTGGATTTGACTTAAAATTATCTTGCAAACACAGAGAAGTCCAAGGCCAACATTGGTGCTGATATTGCTTTAAAGTGGCTCTATTTCCTTTGAGCAAGCCATACTGACTTACACCAGCTGGCAGATCAGTCCATCACTTTCATCTCCACAGATTATACACATTTAGTAAGCCTATGCTTCTCTTTAAGTTCTCTGAAAATTTAATTCTAGTGGAGGGAAGGAGGGAATTTTGAGAGGTTTTAAGAAGGGCCAAATTAGATGTATTTTTCTGAGCCAAGTTGGATGTCTGTGCTGGCCAGACCAGAGGAGATAGCGAGTAAAGCAGACTTCTGTTGGATTACTTGGCTACAACAGTTATCAAGTACACAAACAAACAAGCAAATGAAGAATGCCCTTGTGAAACACTGTGGCAAATCCCACCAAGATAAAGCTGTAAAATCTGGACACAAAGTTTAATGTCTGGATCTAAGTTGTGGTTTTAACTTTTCTTCCCCCCGCCCCTCAGCTTAATTCGGCAAAGATGACTAGCTACGATCATCTTAGGTTCAAAGGTCCACAGCCCTGGTGGATAAAATAAATGGAGGAACCCAAAATAGAAGTGTTGCTGGTGTTTGGCCATATTAAAAAAAAAAAAAAAAAAGTTGTTACAACCTTTCTGCTGGTCAGACCACTGTATGAAGTTACTTGATACAAAGCCCTCCACTTTCTCTGCTTTCCAAGATAAGGCATATTTCCTCGTTCCCTTTAGTTTTCAAAGAGCAGGAGGAAAGGGGTGTTCCTGTGGACTTTACCTTGAAGTTGCATACATATTGCTTGATCAAAATGTTGTCTTAGTCTCCTGAAAATGAAGTCTCCTGAAGAGAATTGATCTAGTATTTTAATAGGTTTTTTTAGAAAATAGCTATAATACCCAAACTTTGCTTTATATCATTTCTGTCTTCATTATGGTTGAAGTTAAGTTGGAATCAGACACAAGCGCTTTGCCAAGCTTCACATGGTAGCCAAAAGAATATACTTGTTGGAGTAGCCCATGGAAACCTGTCCTTACACATTTGTTTTCTCCCCGCCTTCTTCTGTAGTCAATTTCATAGCAATGGATTACCTTGACAACAGCTGCCTGAACTGGTAAGCTTTTCCTTGTAATTTGTTCTTTTTTGGTTCAGAATTACAGGTTAGGGTCAGACCATTCTGGGGCCAGAGTAGACTGTAAAGAACACCCCCAATGGATTAATCCTAATTTATTTGACCCAGGTGTTCTAGTAATTGTGACACACTGAAACAGTTCACAGTGCTTAACGGTTCCTTAAACTTACATTTCCACCTGCTCCTTCTGGCAGTGTGGCATTGCTCATGTTCCTTATGTTCCTTTGTTTATTTAGGTGTGTTTCTTTGTTTCTGTATCTAATTAATACATTTTTTAAAAGAGGGCGTAGTAAAATTTAAAAGGCTGGTAGTGAGAGTTTCTCACATTACCACTACATGCACAGGTGTACAGCAGAGGAATAGATAAAGTGTGGTGTGAATGGTACTTGTAATGAATGTTTCCACAGATGCAATTAAGCATCTGCTATATGCACCATTTCTACGTCAATATCAGAATAGATTAAAACAGAAATCCTCAGGATGTCCCCTAAACTTGCTTTCATTCACCTTCTTCACCTTTCTTGAGGTTAAAGACAATTTCATTATGCTTTGCAATCTGGTAATATCTGTGAACTTCAGCAGCCAGACCTTTAAATGTCTGATGTCAGAACCTGCTTCGGGTTATTTCAAAGTCCATGTTGCAAAGGAGACAGTTTCCATTTCATTTGGAATGGTTTCCAAGGAGTTCCTGATGTTGATGTGAACAAAGGCACCTTCCACAGAAAACTGGAAGAGAAAGAATTCAGAAATGAAGAAAGTTCAGGAACAGAAGAGGGACGGCCAGCAAGCAGAGACCTGAAATGCCCACATTAGGTTAGTATACTTTTTCATAGCATCTATGAACTGGAAGACTAAAAAGAAGTCTGTCCCTCAGTGTCTAACTCAAAAGCATTGCGTAAATTAACTCTTCTAATAGTCTAATAACTGCTTCCAGATTGTTAATGCTAGAATTTATCTATTTATAATGCCCCGCACCTGTTACTAGAGGAAAAAGAGTAAATAATAGCAAGAATCATTATCTTCCTACAGAGTTTTAAATATGCACCCACTAGATTCCTAAATTAATGATGTCTGTTCAACTCAGGGCATTCTGTTAACTCTCTGGAGCACTGTACTACAAGTCCTTCTCAACCAGAAAAACTGCTTCCATTTATTCCAAATGGTATTGTATTTTGTAAGAAACTCCACTCTAACAAGTGGACTGCACTCTAACTAGTGGGTCTCAAATTGCTCTATTTTATATCTTTCAGGAAAGTTCCTTTTCTTTGTCCTTGTTTTCTCTAATGTAACTGCTCACAGTTTGTAAGGAATTGTTGGTGCTTGATGCTGATAAAGTTTTGTAGGAACTTGCTCACAGCCTCACCATGTCTGCATTTCAACACAGTAACTGTTTATTACTTTATTGAGGTTCAACTGCTTTGTCATCTTGGCATTTATGAGTCTGAATTGACCAGTGTCCAATGTAAGTAAGAGTATCATCATTTATTCAAATATGTCTGACACAGTACAGTGTTATCAGTGTGGGTTAAGGAGTTTAACTCTAGACCATTCAATGTCATGTCTTCTAATTCATCTAAGCTACATAGTATCTGGATTAAGAATGTGTTGAAAAGTGACCATGATTTCATGCTTTTGTATTTCATAGCAAACACTGGCTTAAAGCATTTGTTTAATTGCTAAGTTTTTGTAACACAGTACACAGAAGTTATAAGCATTATTGCTCCATAGGTAATATTCTTGTATGTTATCCATCACAGTCTCCTCCAAAAGGAATCTTTGTAAAAGAAACAGGAACACCTTTTAGTTCCATTTTTTTACTTCTTTCTCCTCCTTCCTATTTTTATTTATTTATTGTCCTAAATATGACATCCTAGCTTGTGGTCAGAAATTCACATGCAGTCTTCCAACAAGCTGATATCAGTGCATCCTTCAGTCTTAACTTTCTGAAAGATGTTAAAAAAAAAAAAAAAAAAGTGATGCAAAACATGTGAAGAACAGCAAGGAAAAATATTATGATTCTACTTTGGAATTTCTTCCTTTTGATTACTTCCTATTAATATATCAGGCAGGGCAAAGAGTAAAATCAAGAAGCTTAATATTAGAAAAGCCAACCTCCAGCTCTTCAGAGAGTTAGTCAGCAAAGACCCCTAAAAAAGTGTCCTGAAGGACAAAGGAGCAGAGCAGAGGTGGCAGATCGTTAAGGGAGCTTTCCTCAGGGCACAAGAGATCTCCATCCGCAGCTATAGGAAGTCAGGAAAGGAAATTGAGACCAGCATGGCTGAACTGGGACCTGCTTGTCAAACTGGAGAGCAAGAAAAACATGCGCAGGCAGTGGAAGCAGGGACAGATACCTGGGTAGAAGAGTAGTGATGTTACTAGGCTTTATAGGGATGGGATCAGGAAGGTCAAGGCCCAAGTGGAACTGGACTCAGCAAGTGGCGCAAAGAGGAGTAAGAAAGGCTTCTATAGGCACATCAACTGGAAAAAGAGAGTCCAAGAGGACATAAAACCCCCCTAGTGAGCAATATAGGCAGGCTAGGAACAGGAGACAGGGAGGAGGCTGAGGTAGTCAACAGTTTTTTTTACCTCAGTCTTCACTGGCAACTGCTGTACACACAGCCCTCAAGTGAATGGTTTGGAAGATGGGAACTGGTGGAATGATGCCCCTCCCATTAAAAGCAAAGATCAGGTTAATGGCCACCAGAGGAACCTGAAGGCCCATATTTGTGTGGGTCCTGATGAGATGCGCCCTGGAGTCCTGAGGGTGATGTAATCATCAAGCCATTCTCCATTATATTTGAAAAGTCATGGCAGTCAGGTGAAGTCCCTGGTGACTGGAAAAATGTCAGTGTCATGCCTATTTTTAAGAAAGGTAGAAAGGAAGACCTAGGGCATTACTGACCTGTCGGTCTCTCCTCTGTGCTGGGGAAGATCGTGGAGTAGATCCTCCTGGAAGCTATGCTAAGGCAGATGGAAGACAGGGAGGTGATATGAAATAACCAGCATGACTTCACCAAGGACAGATCTTCCCTGACCAATTGCTTTTTATGGTGGTGTGATTGCATCAGTGGACAAGGAAAGAGTCATTGATGTCATCTATGTAGACTTCAGTAAGGTCTTTGACACAGTACACCACAATACTCTCCAAATCAAAAAGATATGGATTTGATGGGTGGACCGTTCAATGGACAAAGAACTGGTTGCAAGAGCATACTCAGTGATGGTCAGTGGCTCAAAGTCTGACTGGAGATCAATGACAGGTGATGTCCCTTGAGAGTCAGTACTGGGAGCTGTACTCTAACATTTTCATCAGTGACATCAACAGTGGGATCAGGTGCACCCTCAGCAAGTCTGCAGGTGACACTAAGCTGTGTGGTGCTTTTCTCTTTCTTTATATGGTCTCAGGTCTGGTCTCCTTCTCTGACTGCCCATTTGGAGCTGCACATCTTCCAGGATTAGCTTTATCTGAAGGGAGCGTAGTTTACAACACAGGGACCACCTTACAGTGCCAGTAAGAGCCCAACTGTGGGCAGGGACCCAGAGGGCTGCTGCTGAAATTCCCCTGTTAACTACAGCATCAGTGCGGACACCTCCTCAGAAAAGTGAAGATGGCATCTTAGGTATTGGAAGAGAACTGCAAAATGTAAAGACACATGAAGGTAAAAGGTGGGTAAAATTTACCATGGGGCTTTGAATTTAAGTATTTCAAGTAGTGAAAATTGACCTTTTTTAAATGACTAAGTGATGTTCTTCATATTATTAGGTGTCTTGTGAATGTTGCATTTTTGTATGAGCATAAATCATAAAGCAAACATGGAGTATTTTTCTGTGATATTCTTTCTTTCTTGACAAAATCTCCATTTTTCTTTCCTTCCATCTTTAATAACTTCAGAAAAAGCTTTCTTTCCCCCAAGAAAAATGGAATTTTATCTCCTCGTCTGTTACCTCTTCCTATCAAATTTATGCTGGCTTATGGCTCAGTAAGATTTTAAATTTAGATGTCTCACAACACCACTGAATGAAAAATCAAGAAAAGAAAACTCATTCTCACTATTTCCAAGGATTTAAAGTAATGGCATACTTAAGCATATGTAAGTTATCTAAGGTCAATTTTGCTATGTGTTAAATATAATGTATGTTCTCTCTTCATGCCTTGTCAAATTGAATACATGCAGCTAAAGAAGTCTGGCTGTAAGTATGCAGCAGTAAGGAAAACCATGCCAATAAAAAAGGAAATTTATCTTGATGTTTCCACAGTTTGGGTATTGCTGCATAACGTAATCTTATATTGTATGTACTTTTACGATGGAGTTATAGCAATACTAATTTCAGATTTAGACCAAAGGGCTGCATCCCCTCACAAATTATTATTCATATATATACTTTGCTTGTACTTGTATCTGGAAACTCTATTATGATATGTGCTTCTTACTTAACAACTCAAAAAGAAAGAATCTCACAATCCATGCACCCATACAGTTACAGAGCTTGGCAGAAATGGCCATTATCCTGTCCCATGTATAGAGCTTTCACTGAGAGCGCCCTTCATTCAGTAAATGAAGATGAATGCTTATTAGGAAAAAAAGGGCTTGCTGTGATCAACTTCCCAAAAATAATCAGAATGAGGCACGCAACCTGAACATTAGGCTCTTAATGGCTGCTTTGGAGCGAACTGAGGAAGGCTAAGGATCCTTGGCTGCTTGCACTGAGTCATAACTTTTTAAACAAGGCCCTAAGTCAGAGCTATCAGTCCTGTGGTGCTGTTTTCCTGGCTCATGATAAGCCTGTCTCTTTCTGTCCCAGGCTTGGGCCTGTGATTTAACATAGCAATGACAGCAATTGCTAGCCCCAAAAACATCCTTAGCAACTCTCATCTAATACAAATCACTTATTCTTTGTGAAAGATGAATGAGTCATGCAAGTAACAGACGGCACATTAAGAGTACATTGTTGAAGTGTGCTTTAAGTAGTTATGTGGCAGATAATGATGCAGGGTCAAATAATAATTTAATTTTTGTACACTATCCTTTTTTGTACACTACCAGCGGACCACCCTCTGTGATGAAGGATCTTCCAATAATATACAGGATACTTACTGGAGAGCATTAGGAAATTCATTATTCTTTTTTCACAATAGCTCTTTACGTGTTTTTAAAGTCTTTTTGTGTTATATAAATGGCTTTGAAATCTGTGGACCAAACCTTTGTAAAATATCATTGGAAAAAAGAAAACAGATGCAATCCTCATGCCATAAAATTAAATGAGCTTTTTTGGACAAAGTATAGCATACCACTTAGCTATTAATTTTTACTTCTACATCATAAAAGCCCTAGGCTATCCTTTTATGTATCTCTCAGCATAGTGAAGTTGGTTCCCCTCAAAAAAACTCTGCTTTATTTTTGTTATACCAAGAAGTGTAACAGTGCAATGATTTTTAAAAAGCTAAATTAATTGATTAAGAAAATATTTCCTCTCTGAAGTGGCTTTGTATATAAAATGGATTTACTTCAGATATTTAGTACAGTAGCACATAAGCAAAAGCATTTTGGAAAAGAAAAAAGAAAAAAATGTCTCACTCATTAAATAAACCTTGCAAGAAACAGATAAACTTCCAGAGTTTATTGCAGGTTTGGCTCCTCAGATTTTAAGCTGAAGTCCTCTCCAAGAACAGAAGATAATAATCTTTTAATCAGATGCAACATTCTAGGGATGAGCCCACTGGAAGTAGGGGGTGATGTCTTGAATGTTGACAGTTGTTTTTTTTATAAATCAATTACTCTGTTGTTCATATTCACTTTATTTACAGCAGTTTAGCAGTCTGTAGACCAATGATGTGAGAAACTGAAGATCAACTCACAAATGCATTGATTTCAGCTTCTGTACTAGGTATCCATGCATACAGTTCACTCAATCTAAAGAGTTTTGTATAATATCATACCATTCCTAGCAATGTAGCAGACAGTCATATGGGGGTCATATCTATGTTCCTACAGAGAACCACTGGCCTGAGCAGACATCTGTAAAGATGGAAGGTGTAACCTGTAGAGACAGTTACAGGAAGTGGGTCCTGGGGGGAGGGAGGAAGTGACAAATCACATCAGCCTTAGCAAATGAAGGCTCATGTTTTTTCATTCTTGTCAGCAATCTTCGGTGTTGGTGGTGAGTATGTGTGGAAGTGATCTGGAATGGATTCTGGAAAACACAAATCAAGAAATCAGATGTGGAGGAGAGATCTCTGTTTCAACAGGAATTGTGACAGGTTTGGATCTTGCAAACACAATTTTTATGAGACACATTTGTTTTTCTTCTTATTTAATTCTTTGTGAACTGTCTTTTTGACTGATTATCTTTATCTGAACAGCTCCCTACCATTCAGATCCAGCACAGTCATGATGAAAAGATGAATACTGACGCTTTCAATGTGGAAATCCAATTCCTGCAGTAGTAATCCCCATTTATGTATCATCATATGTATGAAGTTTGCCATTGTCTTCTATACCCTTTTGCTGCTAGACTAATAGTCTTGACTAGAATTTCTTCATAAATAGGTTTGAATTTTCAAACCATCACCCCATGCATCTTAATACTTGGAAGAAATAAAGAAGTTTCTCACCTCCTACACACTATTTTGTAATTGTTACCGCTGTGCCAACAGATCCATTTTAAGGACTAATCCAGACTATTAGTCCTGACACATAGAGCACATCATAATCTAAGCTATGACAATTTGACTGATTGTTTCTTAGTTTTCTCCCCAAATGTGATGCTATCAGGATCTGGTGATTAGAATTTTCCCTTCACAAGTACTATGGATTTGGGAACAAGACTCTCACATGCCAAACTTTTTCTTCAGCCACTGGGTTAATTCCCACAGTAGTCATTGATATATGTTTACTACACATATGCTTGGTACTAGTTCATAAAACTGATGAAATTTTTCTTTAAAAACTAAGAACGAGAGTATCATCAAGTCTGCAGGAAACTCTATCTACCTGAAGAAATCCACCCCAGCTAAACATGCTTCATTCTTTCCAGCTGTATTATTTTATATTCCCTTTTTCCTCTAACAATACACCCAGTATTTAAGAGTCAACAGAGCTGTTTTGCAGCATGTGCAAGAATACTTGTGTTAGAACTGTAGAAGTTCAGCATTTCAGTATCATCATAAATGTTGGTTTTTATCATTGCTGACATGAACAAATGAAGCACTAAACTTCTCATCCTTATTTATATTAATCAAATTGTCAGTCTGGAGTGCTTATCCTATCTTACTTGAATTATAGGTCTCATAATTTTATCTGTCTACAAAATAAGACCTCACAGTATTAAAACAGAGCTGAAAGTCAACTGGATACATTTATTAAATTACTCAAGATATTTTGTATCTTTTGTTAAAGAAAAGTCATTCTGAAAGTCTCAATTCCTGGTCAAAACTGAGGAATATGTTTAAATGTTAGAATACTGTTAAGGAATTCAGTCCATCTTCCATTCAGATGCTCCCTTCCTGATGCTAAACACAAAAAAAAACAGGCCCTCTATTCACAGAGGCAAGTCAGGTGAGTAATATGGTCATAAAGACATATTAATGAAAATAAATATTTTTTAATATTGTATAGATACAATTTTTTAAATACAAATCCGGAGTAAAGATTAAGGTAGTTATTCACATACACTTGTAACTACTGGTGGCTAATGTCACCATAGCTAAAACGAACTACCCACTTGCCTCACTGTGCTCACATTCACTAACTGGTCTCTACAAATGTGCAGCAAACTTCGATGAATGTCAGTGGGTGATATTCTTTCCACATGGAGCAGTTTAATGACACACCTTTGCTTCATACACCATTCTGTCAGAGTGCCCCTCTACCACCATCTGTCACGCAGCAACAACATGCAATGGAATATTGGTGGGAAGGTTGAACTTCTACTGCCATACCACCAACTTCTGCCTTTGATGTCATAGGCCATCATCATAAAATAGGAGGCATTACTTCCACAGTACCTCTTGTAGATATAGAAGGACCACATACAGGTGCACACTTATGCAAAATACCTTATGAAGTTTGAGCCTATGGAGGAATAAGGATTCTGGATGTTAGACTGGGGATCTTGTACAATTACTAAGTAATTCATTACATGACTGTATTGGGTCTCAGCAAGTCTATTCTGAATACATTTCCAAAGCATGTGATGAGGCCAGTGGCACAATTTCAAGTCAATATATCACTCAGGAGTACTGAAAGAGACCTCTTATTCTATTATTACTCTCAAATTGCAGTACTCCAAAAGTTAGCTAATTAGCAGCCAAGTATGACAGTTTCATCCTGAGATGGTTTCCTGTCTGTGAAAGGATATCAGTTTAAGTACTGGTTGCTATGATTTAGTATTGTATATCACAGAAGTGGGCTTCAAGGCACTTGCAGATTTTCTTCTTGAGGACTCTAAGTGTTTTGCTGAACATGTTCCAAAGAGCCTGACTTTTCAAAAAAACATGGATGCTGACTTTGCTTTAGTTATTGTAGCTTCATGATAATTATTTATATTGGTAAGTGAAAAGATAGATGACAGAACTCAGCATAAAATAAAAACTGACACAAGCACAGAGCTCAAGGAAAATCCAAGACAGTCTACTTTTCTAGGCTGGAAATCATGTGTGTTAATGAAGGAGAAAGAGCAAAGGATGGTAAAATAAAAGAAGATTTTGAGAAAACAAATAGAAAAAGTGGTTTGAATTATTTTAAACAGCTTTTATAATGATAATTTGGGCCTGATAATTTTTCACTGCACATTTTACAGCACTCATATTTTAAAACAGATATTTTATGAGGGCTTTTTTTTTAAGTAATTAACAGCATTAATGATGAATACATGATGCATGCTTTGTAATTTTTAATATGAAGTTGAAGATCTATTTAACATATTCCCAAGAAATGGTAAACAAGAATAGGTAGATTTGAAGATATGTTCTACTTCAGGCATGTGAATTATGATAGCTTGAGTTCCTTGGACATTCCTGAAAAACTGTTTTCGTTTGTTTACTTGAGTTGGATTTTATTTCTAAGAATGCTTACAGACAAAAAGTAAAACTTTGCCAGGATTACCAATTTCCATCCAACTTAAAGGCACTGAATATCACAAATTTTGTACAACCGTGTATCTTCTGCCAGGTTTAGTCTTATTTGCCCACTAATATTTATTCTTTTCTTTTTCATTAATAAGCTTATTTTCATCTAATCTAGTTGATGAAAGAGATAGTATGAGTCAGTCCAATTAGAAGTGATCTAAAATACTAGATTTAAAATCTTGATACAGACCATATCTCTGCATCTTTCTCAGTTGTATCAGTTGTTTTGCAGCAAACATTCTGCCATCATTATAACATCAGTGACCAATAAAAAGTCTAAAACAGCAAAGATAAGCCTGATACTAAGAAGCAGACCTTCTAATTTAATCTATTTTTTACTGATGAACATTAAAAAACAACTTACCGAGCTGACATGAATTTGCTTATTTGTGGAAATTTGTTTCCTTTGGTTTTTTGTTTTGTTTTGGTTTGGTTTTTGTATGTAACACAAATCTTTGGGCTTCTTAACTTGGAGCTTGTCAGAGCTCAAACTTTGTTTATGAAGTTATTATCATCTGTTCCTCCTAAAATGGCAGGGTTTATTTGCAATTATTTCAAAATATGATTTTTCGAAAGCTGACTAGATATATGCTTTTATATTAACTATCATTTAATACCACAGCCTATATCTTTCTAGAGATATGCTTTTATAATAACTATCATTTAATACCACAGCCTATATCTTTCTAGAGATATGCCTTTATAATAACTATCATTTAATACCACAGCCTATATCTGTCTACTTGTCTCCTATCTTGTCTAAAAAACATCCCTTTTGTTGTCTCTGCTAGGAAGCAGTTAAGGCTAATTAAGTAATTAAATGGGAGTTGAATACTTCAACACAAGTGAATGGGTCTGAGTACAGATCTTCTCATGTGCAGACAGTCCTGATGGCAAATTTTGATTCAAAAACATTAATTTTGATGTGCCCAGATTGCAGTTTTTCATGTTGCACAGATTGATCAGTTATGTAGGTCAACCCAGGTTTGTCTAACACAGCTGAACATCTGGAGGCCCATCCAACTCATCATAGTCAGAAGTTTCTATTGCTGTGTCTGCATAATGAAGATAGTTTAATTAACCTTACTTATTTTTCTAATAGGACTTTTATTTAAGAAAGCATTTAAGTTTCTTTGGATCCAGTTGAAGCTAGCTGACATGCTTATTATCTAACACTAATTCTTGCTTCTCAAAATTTTTAGGCTTCTTTGAGATCACAGTATAATAAATAGAAATAGTAAAACCCATTTTTAATGCATTAAACCAATAAGATTTGTTGTTCCTGACACGTCTGTTTTTGTGTTGTTTTTTTTTTCTCCAAATACTGTATTTAAATTACGAACTTCTTCAGGCTACTGGATATTTCCAGTTAAAATAAAAAAACAGTCAGATAAGTTAGAGAGACTGTTAGCTAATGTCTGACAATCAGCCATATGCAAAGTTTACAAAAAGCAAGTGGCTTTCATTATTTCCAATAGAGGCTGAGAGTTACAGGATTAAAGAAATTGATTCCAATTATTTAGGATCCCATTCCAAGTACATATAATAAATCAAACCATAAGTGGCATCAGCCTCACTGAAATATAGCAATCGCACCTATACCACAAAAGAATATGTGCTTAGCCATCGGCAATTTCTTTTTACTGGGAGAATTTCAGGTATGTGATGAAATTCCAGCTACATGGTCGTAAGTAGCGTTTTGTGGCATGTAAACTTTGGATGACTAAGATTTAGTTATAAAATAACATAACACTCCATATTGGGAAATCTTTTTAAAGCTGAGTGGTTCCTTTTATTCTCTATATATCAGCTTCCTAATGGCTTTTCAACAGTTTGAGCCATTTTCTAAAATTGCCACAGCTGCTTCACATTAGTTACAGGGTTTTGTTGCTAAGAGACCTTCAGCTTTCTAAGTCTTACTAGTTTCTTAAACTAGATATTTTTGTTGTTGATTGTTTATTCTCAGCAAAACACTACTGAAATGAGATCTGGTATAACTTTTTCTCCAAACTTGTCCAAAGCGTGCATGCTGTTTATAATGGCACTGTCTTAGATAATGCTGTCCTAGCCCTATTAACTTGGCAAGTCACTTTTCTGGAGGCTCCTTTATGTTTTATATTTTCCCTGTTTTTCTTCATCAGGCTTTTGTTTTGTATTTGTTTTACAGTATTGACATTAGTCATGGTTTCATTAACAGACATGTTTAAAAACTGAATCTGGGAAGTTCAACAGTTCATCAGAAATGGCAGGTAGCATCCATAAGAAGAGGGTAGAATATACCTGAGAGAAAAAGATTGCTGACTTGTTCTCTACACTGAGCAATCAATGTGGCATATACAACACGCTCAGTGCCACAATTTAAATCTGCTAACTAGTTTCATTGTTTAGACAATCACTAAGTGAGATAGAAGTCAACAACGAGGTCACAGAAGGAACAATCAAACAGTAAGCTCCTACTATAATATGGGTTATGGGGGAAGTGGGGAGAAGGAAGTATGTGATAGGTGAAAATGAGTAATGACATACAGGAACACTTGTACCAAGAACGTAATCAGGAGTACATCAGTCCTGAAAGAGAGATTGAATTAAAATATATATATCTGAATGGTTCCCAAATGTTGCACTGATCTTTTCTTTCATGACAGTCTAATGCATCCACCTCAGCTGGGCACAGATGATGAATTTCACCTGAAAGATCAGATGGTTGGAGACAGCAGAGAGCTGGGCTGCCAGCTCTCAGTGCAAGAGACAGCAGAAGAAAACAGGTGAACTATGGGAATATTTACAGAATTGCTCCCTGGACCGGAAAAGAAACTACACCTAGAGCTTCTCCAGACAACCTGCCAGAAAAAGAAATAGGTTGGTAACATTAAACTTATTGTAATATTTGGGCTTTTTTTAGCGTTAATTTTTAAGTTGCACCACTGAAGACTTGATTTTGTGGTTCTAGAGTCACAGCATAAAGCACTTCTCTTTTTTCTGTTCCTTTTCTTCACTAAATGGACTGTAAGAGTTAGTAGAGAAGCCCTGAAAGCTGAGGAGCACAAACACAGATAAACAGAGCAGTTGAGAGAAACATTCAGCCAGTAGCTCTAGCCAAGGGAGGATGAAAATACTAATGTAATTTTTAATAATTTTTTATCAGAATGAGTGGAATGAACATCTGGAAATTAAGCATGGACAAGGAAAATCAGTGTTTATTACAACAAGAGACAGGAGCAGATCAAGCCCTCATATGTTTAGTTCAGTCCAATAAACTAAACTAAGGGATGAAAGGCAAAACATTTTTGATGTGCAGATCTTAAAACTCCAGAGAATTGAATGATCTAGCATTTAACCACCTCATTGTTTACTGCTGAAGTGTTGATCTTGATAAAAAATTTCAAAGGTTTGGCATGAGAAGAAAAGGGAACAAAAGACAGTGTAGAAATAGAATATAATGCCTACCATTTAATTAATTACAAAGGAATGATTCAGGTTAGATGTGAAAGAAAACTAATGTTAAAGAGTGCTGCACACATTGTTTTAGGAGGGGAGTGGAATCTCTGCTGTTTGAACTTTTTTAGAGTAAGTTTGACAAATTGTTGGCAATGGTTGTTGTAGCAGATTCTGCCTTGCAACAGATAGAGAAGCATCTTTAACAGGATGTGACGTTATAGTAGTCTGTAGGTAGAATTTCTGTCAGCTCAGGGTGAGAAATGCTTAAAAGAGACTCAAATCTATAGATCTGGAAAAGGTGTCACTACCAAGCTGATCTCAAGTGTTCCTGCAGAGATATATGTAACCACAAGTCAAGAAAATGCACTGTAACTAACTCCAGGATAACATGCAGCTGAATATATGGAATAGATATTATTAGTGTAAAATTAGATGCACCATAATCCTTATGAGAATGAAAGGAAATGTTTGAAATTAAGCAGAGATTTTATGTTGTAGTGCTACAGTCACTGTAATCATGGAAAGAAAATGGTAAAATCTGTATAATTTTCTTGGAAATCTATGCTGCTGTTAATGGTAGATATGAGGAATCTATTGGGTGAATTACACAGTATTTGGCTAGGCTATGATATGTAACATTGTAATGCAAACGTAAGATTGAATTAGGCTGGAATAATATTTCAACCACTAGGGAACATGATATTTTTGTAAAAATAGTCTTATGATTTGGATAATGACATTTCCACTGCATTATTTATTTGTTATGTCTGACAGTGTATTCAGTCCTTTAGAAGACAAACTAAGAAGTTTTTTCTGCCCTGGGGACTACATAGCCTTAGGCCTCAGTCCTAGAAAGATTTATGTTTGAATAACTCAAGCAATTTTGCTGGGATTTAAATACAATACTGAATTTACAAAATTGGTGCACGTGGCCATTGAGTGGGATTACAGTCCAGAACATGGAAGGAAGATTGTATCATGGCATTACTAGTTATTTGACCCATACCTTAAGTATTTTTTTTAATACATTGAGAAGCGTGTATCTCTGCTATAAGGAATTTGTTTTCCAAAAACAGATAATTTGAAAGACAGTAAAAATTAGGGATCACAGAGTGGAATGACCCTTGAGAGAATCTTCCACACTCTGTTTTTAACCTTTCCTATGATCAATTAGACAGCCTTCAAACATTCCATGGTTTCTTTGGAAATCATGTGCCCTGCTCAACCAGCAGGCATTACTGAGCAGGACAGGAGAGCTGTGAGATGCTGCGAGACAAAATTCTCTGAAGATATTTAAGAATCCAGTTCCTACTGAGATCTTTTGGAATAGACTGGCTAATCCAGAAGATTCAAGCTCTGCACAACTATCCTTGTTGCTAGAAGTTTTCTAAGTTCTTTGAACACTGCCATCATAATAGTGATATCTTTGCTTAGAGCCATGCGCATCCAAAAGAGAGATCAAAAAATAACATAAATTCCACTTTATTTTTTAAAATTTTTCCTCTAGTCTAACCAAATTTATGAACCCTTGGAAAAACATTCATAAATAATGGCTCATAGTTGCTCAATATACCTGAGTCACATTTTGAAAACTACTGGTGAAACTCATGCTATCAACCATGCTCATATATATGTTTGAATACTGAAGAATTCCTTCATGTTATACAATATTCACAATTTAGACATTATGTAAAAGGACCGAAAAGGTTGTTTTCCACAGATTTATCTCTCATTTGGCCATATCCATACACAGAAAGAGACTACCATGAAATATTTACCAATTAATAGCCAAATTCTCTCTTTTGCTTAGCCTAGGTCTGTCTGGTACCAATAGAATCTCCATGTGCATATACAGGAAAATGTTGCCCATTATATTTAACAAATAGTTCCAGTAGTAAATATCAGTGTATTTTCCCATAAAAAATCAGGCAATCAGGTTAATTCTGGAGGTGGCATTTTCAGCCACAGTGGAGAAGTTTATTCTTTCCTGTTTCACAGATTTTCAATCATCAATAATACACTTACTCCAGATAGCACAAAGGAAAGGCTGTGCAACAAATCAAATGCTCTTAATATTCACAATGCTTTTGGCAAATATATGAACTGTTATTCCTCCTTCTCTTTATGGAACTCAACTGTTAATTGTAAAAAGTAAAAAAAATAAAAATAACCTTTTTTTTTTATAAAAAACTTTCTGTCCCTTCCATTAGTTACAGAAATTCCTGTGAGGACACCTGAAGCTACTGAGATAATCGAACCAGTTTCTAACATCATATCTAGCAATTTTGATGGCCTCTATAGAAGATCAGTGTGAAATTGCTTGTAACTTACTCTGTTGTCCTATCTCAGGTTTCCTTCTTCCTTGAGACTGACCTGAATAGCTTTATTTTTTCACAGTTTCAAGACTACTGGCAGTTTCATTGTTTTTGTTTTACTGAAAGAGAAAGAAGTAAGAAAGCCTTATACTCAGGAAAGAACCTTTCAACTCTGTAGTTTCTTCTGAACACCGGGATAACCTTTTGTATAACCCTTGAGTGGAAAGAACCCATTTATATTTTCAGTGCATACATATGTCTGCTCACCTTTTACCACTCTGTTCTCCAAATCTTTTCTTCCTTACATGAGTCAGCTGAGGAACTGAGAGTCTACAGAGTGAAACTGACTGACTGCCTTTTCAAACAGAGATAAATATGGTGAAGAAAATTGAAATGACAACATACAAACAAAACTAACTTCATTATGTGGCACTGGCACCCACCAAATGTTGACCTGGATTCCACTGTGCTCAGCACTGCCAGCTGGGGAGCAATCAGATAGACTCCATCCAAGTGAGGGCTGGAGAGATGACAAGACTAAACAGTTTCATGTGGTAAATTACGCTGGTAAGCAACTTACACAAAAGTTCCACTGCTTGTTAGGTTGTAAAGCAAGAAAATGGCCACGTGAAGTAACTAAAGGGAGGACTGAGATGGTGAATTTCTATGCAGCAGTTGTCTTGCTGAAGTGTGGAATGAAACAAAAACAAACAAACAAAGTATGTGAAAAAGGCATATATATTTTTTCTGCTTCCATGATATTGCTGATCATTTGTCCCTATAAAGAAATTTTCCTTTTTTCCAGTGGAATGTAGGAAAAAAATCAAAAGATGGAGTTTTAAAAGCTAAAATTACAGCTAGATAATTTTTAATGGTACCTTTTCTGTCTTTGTTTACATTCTTTAAGATTGTTCAGCTCTTTGCATTCAATTTTAATTGGAGA
The DNA here is from genome assembly GCF_016699485.2 of Gallus gallus. Taxonomy (NCBI): domain Eukaryota; kingdom Metazoa; phylum Chordata; class Aves; order Galliformes; family Phasianidae; genus Gallus; species Gallus gallus. The sequence continues at coordinate 43,071,079 of NC_052535.1, read as the reverse complement.
GAAATTAGAGTAAATCCTGTTCAAGCAACTTTTCAGTCTCTATAGAAAATAACAAGTTAGACTTCTTTACTGAGATGTCAAGCTAGAAAAGCAAGTTGAGTGCATACCCTCTTACAGCTGAATACCGGAGGGGGGGGGGAGAAAAGGAAGGAGGGGAAGGGAAGGGGGGGAAGGGGAGGAAGTGTTTACCATATACATTTAGTTGCTTTGGTTTTTGAGAAACCACAAAAAATTCTCTGAGGTTTTTTTGTTGTTGTTATTTCAAAAGATAAGTGTCTACAGAAGTATTTCTTCATGGAAATTACTTCTAACCATCACAAAAGTAGAGGCTCTGGTCTTTGTGGGTTAGTACTTGAGAACCATACTCAAATCATTTTAGAAAGCATGTCTGCTCAGGGAAGAATTTCAAGTAAAAAAGAAAATGTTTGCTTTTCTGAATGTGAGTTGATATCCATTGGAGCAGAAGTATGTTTTATACATGAGGAAAACAGTACATTAATATTCCGTTCTTCATCTTCTGGGTTGAGCTCTGAGTACAGATCGCAATTTATGCATTGGATTAGCAGGTATGAAAAAGATTTGTCTCTCTTCTCCATGTCAAATGTTGACTGGCTTGTAAAAGGCAGTTCATAGGCTAAAAGCAGGACAAGTTCTACTTTTCTACATTTTGCTGGTTTAACCAATATCATTGTGAGTACAAGTTTCTTATTTCAAAGAAGCTGAGAGTTAATTGGTTCTGTAATAAATCTAAATAAATCCCTACAGCTCAGATTAAATGAAGAAAAATAACCAAACACTGAATTATCATTACAGCAAAATATTTTCCCCCAAAAACAAACCTTCAGGAAAAGTTCTTTATCTTATCATAAAACACAGTTTATTGTTCTAATTTGTGTTGTTTCTGTAGTGAGACAAGCCTGTGGAAAACTCAAACCTTGCTTCTATGATGATGATCCAATGTAAACCTGAAATAGACAAGAGATTAGCAGTTTATTTAAGGTTTTTGTCTTGCCTAAGTACAGGTGTCATTTTAGGACAGTCATTCTTAAAATGTTTTCTGCAAATGGCATAACAGCTAACCTGAAAGTACAACTTACTTTGAAGTCATTTTATTTTGTTACTATTCACACATATTTATATTTAAAATACAATGTTAAATTTACCTGATAGCAAAATGCTACCATTTGCTCTTCTTTCCTCCTCACCATGATCACACCAGTGCATTAGACTTTTTTTTTTTTTTTTTGAGTACATGGGATTTATTTATTTATTTTGCTACATTAAATCCATGAAGTAAGCACTAGTAAGTTTTTGCATGGAATTGAAATACCTATTTAACTTCTCACAATGCTTTTACTTCTGAAACATTTAAACTAGTTTAGAAATATTATTTTTCATTGAGAAAGTGGTTAGTTGATGATAGATTATAGGGGAAAATGATACATTTTCTGTGAAAGATATGCAGTTGAAATAGAAGGGGGAAAATCAAATTATGGTCAATTTCTTGTATTTCCACATTTCATATTGAACAAGAATTTAAATGACTTTTTTTATCATTACCATTTTTCAAAGATGGTATGGAGCTTTATGTTCTTTAACTTCAAAGCTGTAATGTGATTCCACTGAAGTTACTACAATGATTCCCACTAAACACAGTGCAACAAGGCTAAAATTATTGGAGTCATTTATGACTCAGTAGAAGAGAAAAGAGCAGAAGATGGCTGTGACCCTACAGTTCAAGTTACCCTGGATTTGTCTGAAGTTAGAGCTGTGTGTGTAGAACAGAGTTCTGCTCGTTAGAACTTAAATGGTGGCCAGAGCACAGAGCAAAATCCTCTTGTTTCAGTACTTGATATTAATTAGTAATAGATACATATAAAATATATTAAAATAAATTATCATGTGAAGTGTCTTGTTTTGCAATAGCTAGCATCGCTATCTGAGATAAGGAGATTGTGTTATTCCTTCATGTAAAGGATTTGACTGAAAGAAGTCAGCATTTTAATGGAACTGTAAATTTGCATGTGTAGCAAGAAGTAGTAAGCTGGAGGTCAACAGTGATAAGTATACTTTGTAAATAAAAATATGTTATATTTGGATAGCAATCATATTTCACTGGTGTTAAATCCTGTTCTGTAGTTCCTAGTTCTCGGGTAACTCCAAGTAATCTACCTATTTTTAAAAGCTGATTCGGAGAAAGAGGATATAAATGCTGATCTGCTCTCATATAGAGCTGCTCATGGATAAGATAATACATCATGCCAAATATTTTTAGAATCGTAAGTAAAGGATAACTCAAATCCTTGCCCTCAAAGTAGTCTGATAGTCTTCAAAAAGTGTTGAGTATCTCCCAAACAAAAATCAGGTTTCTGTTTTTCCCTTATCATTTCTCTTTTAGAATGGTAGAGGGGAAGTCTGTGCAGTATCTCTGAGCTAAGACTACCAGTCTCTCCCTTAATTCAAGGGTCTGAATCCTGATATGCCGATAACAATTTACAGAAGCCAGAAATGCAAATGATAATATGATTTGATAGACACTTGCCTTACACTTTACATACGGTTTTGTGCTCATCTGCCATCTTGCTGCTAAAAGTACAGGTTTTCCAGAGTTCTCCTTGTAAGTAAAACAAGTAGATCTGCCAGAATTTCATTATTTCCTTCCTAATACATTACTCCACAATTTAGCTTGAAGTCACGTACAATATCTTCAGTTTCTCCTGTTGAGTGTAGATACTAATGTTTAAGAGTCCCCAAAGATGGCGAAAGATACGGGAAGGAAAGGTGATCTCTATGAAGATGATGAAAATATTGAAGATCAGCCAAAAAAGATAATAAATAACATAAAAGAAAGATCCTGTTCTCTAGTGCTCCCTGAGAGCTATTCTAAGCACTGCTTATGTCAGCCTTTGGCAGCATGGTGGAAAGGGGATTCATGTTGTCTAGATGCAGTAAGTAAATGAAGATTTTCATCCAGGATGACTATCATTGAATTGTAGTGCTTGGTGGAGAAATGTAATTCCTTAACAATCTGATATCTCTGCATTTAGCTGGTTTCATTCATAAACATAAGTTGAGCACCTTTTTTTCCAGTTTCCCTAAAGGCTGGTCTAGAGGGTCAAGTACATGTGGATCTAGCATCTTCATCTCTAAGGGATACCATTTTCTGGCCAGTGCAGGAGACTGGAAATCCCTTAGAGACAGGCTGTGGCAGTGCTCAGAGACAGGCAGCTGGGCTTCTAGGCTCTTCTAACTGCATGACACAGGCCAGGATTTAAGCAAATGAGCAGGAAGTAAGTCAGAACTCACTGGGGGTTTATAAAAACTCCTTCAATTCAAGAAAATTATGGCGAAACATTTCTCTTACAATCAATTAGTAAATTATTTTTGAAAGAATATATTAACATTAGCTTTTCTGGTTTATAACTACTTCACTGAGTTCTGTTTCCTATTTATTACAGTGTATGGGAAGAATTTCGTTGTGGAAATTGAAAAAGAAACTGAAAAAAACTCTTCAAAATATGAGTTTAAATAGGTCTTCACAACTTTTGGGAGCTGCATTTGTAGTTTCACTATTAATAAAATTAATATATGCAAAACTCATTATTTTCCTTCAAAACTTAACTTCCTTATAGTGCCATGCTGTGATCGAAATATATCAAAATAGGTAATATGTTTTTATAGCTCAAATAATAAAATTGTTTCACATTTATTTAACTGAATTCTTCACCGAGTCCCGTTAATGAATAAATTAAAACTTGAATTTCCTCAGTAACGCTTTGGTTCAGGTACCTCAAGTAACTGCACTTAATTTCATAGGATTAGCTTTAAAGATAAAAATCTTTGGGGTTTTTTTGTTGTTGGTTTTTTGTTTTTTTTTTTTTTTTACTAGATTACATGGTTCAGCCTGCTACAATCTTCTCTCCAGTAGGACCTTAATGTAGGTTAATCAGCATGGGTTTTTTCAGTCGGGGTTAAGATAATCTTTTCTTTCTCTTTGGAAGTTGCAACTTATGAGTTTCTGACTCAATAAAGAAACTGAGAGATGTTCATACAGAGATGCTTCTTTGGAATAGGTCTGCTCATCAGTAATTTTGAATTTGAATTTGAATTTGAATCAGTAATTTCTCCTTCAAGATACAATAAGTGGTCACTGGCGCTTGCGTAGATGGTGTAATAGAAATTAGAAGATAAACTGAAACAAATGGGATGAACTGGAATACCATACTTTGAAAGAAAGAAATCATAATGGCTAGAAGCCATATATCTTAAATTTCTTGTTCCCTAGAGTTCTCTTAACACTGAATTGCGAAGTCTCTCTTGACTTTGGGATGAGTTGATCTCACATCTACAAAAACTTCCTTTTGAAGAGACAGTTCTACTCTTTGAATCTCTGATCCCCTACGAAATAATGGTTTGTGGTATTGGGGTCTCAATGTCAGCTGTTGTTCAGTGTCATAAAATAAATCCCTTAAAGATAAAGCACGCTCGGTCTCCACAAAGGTGGTAGAAGTCAGTGCTGCACAGGCTGGGATCCTCCTGATTTGAATTGGAAACAGAATCTCTAAAAGGAAATACTGCATGTAGACTCACCCACTGAATGACTTCACTAAAATACTAAGCTAATATAATCAGAAACATTTATCTATAATTTTTGCAATGTTCATTGATACTAGAGGGTTCCTAACTCTAAATATGTTTTACATTTGTTTAAAGTTTGAAATAATTGGGACTGGTATTAATTGTGCCAGTGCAGCAATGAGTCAGAGTTGTTTTACTGCCTCGGTGAACTTTTGAAGAAATTTAATTGTCTGATTGAGTTACTGTATGTTCTTTAAACATGCAGCAGGAGAATTAATCAAATCATTTTCTTATTAACTACGGGAAAAACTTGGAGTTCACTAAGTTATTAATTTATTGTGTTAAGAGATGTACTGTTGTTCAACAGGCACCTCAGGATAAGAAAAAGAGCACTTCATGAAAGTATAGTACAAGATAATTACAAAACAGATTAAAAAGTACTTTTTTTCTCATCAGGTAGGGAAATTTTAGTACTTATTTTTAAAGGAGATTGTGGAAGCACACAAGAGAAGAATATTTAACAAAATTTATTAGAGGACAGTGGGTCTGTAAGGGGATTCTAGAATGACTTGGAAATGGTGTACCCTCTTATATCCCAAATGTAACAGTCATGGATTTTGGAAGTGCATAAGAAAAAAAAGACTGCACAAAGTAGCCAGCCTTGGGCTCTCTCTTTAAATATATCGTATTTATCCTTTTTGAAATGGAATACAAGTCTAGAAAGACTACCAGCCTAACACTGTATGGCACTTACACTCTGAAAGGTCTTTGGGTGTTACTGAAGTGGAAGAACTGGTGGTACGCGTACTTTCAGGCAAGGCTGAAAAAGTAGTCCAGATTTGTTAATAACTGAAAATTTTTGGATTCCCAGCAAAGCTGATTGACCTGTTTTCTATACTTTTTTTCCCTGTGGTCACTTCCCTACTCCTGAGGCTCTTGGAGCAATCAAGTCAACACTAAGCTCTCAGTTTTACCTCTTTTGGGGAGACAGTTTCCTGTTTCAGCGCACTGTCATGATCTGTCTCTAGAAAGATGAGCACAAGTCTTAAGCAAGATCTCTAGAGGCACAGGAGGATGTCTAGTACAGAGCCTATTGGTTCAAAAGCTCACAGATGCAGTCCCAGAATCAAACTTGTGCACAGCAGTAAGAGAACAGGCTCTGCAGAACAGGTTGCAGGTGAACTGGATTTTTTCCCATTAAAACAGAGCCCTTATGCACCTGGGCATACAGGAGTTGTGAAAGGCCAAGTGAAGACAGAGGCCTAAAGTTCTGATCTGTGATTCCTGTATGATTTTGAATTTTATGCAGTTTGTATCAAACAGATATTCCTTTCAAAAGGTGGATGAGTGTCCTTCTCAGCATTGAATAGCCATCACAACCTGTTTTGCCATCTTAGTTTAGATAAGCAGGCATCTAAACTAATGTAAAACTCCAGGGAGAGGAGTGTGTACTAACAACACACATACTCACATTTTACACAATATTATCAATGAACAGGAGAGACCACATTTTTAACCAAACTAGTTGAGATTTTTATGTGTCATCTTCATAGTCAATGGCATCTCTCTGTGGGAACTTTGGCAGAATTCTTGAGGGGCAACGATCAATGTACGTGCTTAAAACCATCAAACTGGATCTTGCCTGCTACCAAGAAGTAATGAAAACTTCATAACATTGAATGCTGAAGACAAGACTGTATGCAGCTGTGTAACATTTCATTTTGTCTTGAATGTCAACTAGCTACAGTGATTTGCTTTAAGATTCAAATGTGTTTATGTTTAACTTTTTTTTTTTAATGACATGATATTCTTTTTTTCCTACTCTTAAAAAAAAAAAAAAAATTGAAAAGCAATTCAGTCATTTTTATGTCCTCCACTGAAAGCATGATAATTGCACTGCATCAGCAAAAATTCATTAAAATTTATGTTGGGCATGATTTAAAAATTTCCTTTTTTGAGTATTTTTTCAAAAATAATATAGTAGTTGAATTAGTGCTTAAAAGAGAATATGGTTAAGACCTAAAAGGTACAAGTTTCTCCATCTTAAAGTAGAATTCATACAAAAGGAGGCTTGTGAGAATAGAGGAAGCAAAGTCAATTTGAAAATGAACAGCTTTTCTTCTGTCATTTACAAAAATGAAGGGAATAAAGGAGATGGAATAAAGGGTTGTAAAATATCAGCTTTCAAAGAAACAGTGACTGAAAGTTGTTCTGATTGTGTAGCATATCTTGAAAACTCTTGTGTTTAGAGATTCTACCAGAGAGTTGATAGTTTCAGAGTTTATACACTCTATCTATTACTTGTAACATTATTCTTAATTTTTAGACGTGTCTTCAAAAAGGTGGTTAAGCATTCAAGAGAAGTGCACTGATTTTTCTAAATAATGTTTAAGAAGTCTTAGGAGAAGCGAGAGCAGCTGCAAAGAAACAACGGTAAGCAGTTTGACTTGTTAAATTATAACTCTTCACCAGCAGAAGTTATATTCCTATGTCCACACTTAGTGTTCTAGCTGCTGAATCAGTCCATCTATTAAACAGGCAGTAGTAATAATGTCCTGGAAATTAGACCAACTTCTGAGATGTAAACACTGGCTTTGCAGACTGAGGATTCTGGATCCCTGAAGGTGTTCATGAAATGTTTGGACGTTGTGTTGAGGGACATGGTTTAGTGGGAATATTGGTGATAGGTGGACAGCTGGACTGGATGATCTTAGAGGTCTTTTCCAACCTCGGTGATTCTACGATTCTCTCAGTCGAGAAGACCTGCAGTTTTTCAGGAATTGTTAGGAATTCACAGAAATCTCTCTGAGATTGCCGGATGAAAAAAAAAAAAAATGACAGCCTTTGACCATTGCAGTAACTTTTTCAAATTGCTATCCAAGCAAAGCATTAGCACTTTCCAGGCTCTGTACCTCAGTGCAAGAGCAGAGCTGGATCCTGCCCAGGAGCACGGCAGGGACAGGCATTGCAGCTGCTCTGGAGTCACCTGGATGCTTTGCTCACATGGTATGAAATGCAGAAGAAAACTATTCCTCTGAATTTGCAAATGGGTGGGTGCAAGGACATATCTGCCACTTGGGTGTGTGACATGGTGGCAGACATGAGAGCAATGCAAATTCCTGAATATAGTAAGTGGGCTAAATGAAGAAATACTAGTAGTTCCTCATGAGCTCAGACATACTTGGAGCACTTGTTAGTCCTTATATTAATATTTCTGTTTCTGGAAATAGGCTCATATCCACCCCAAACTCTACCACTGTTAGTTAACTTCTCTGTCTCTGAGTCTTTCCCCCAGAACACTTACTTAAAGGCTAATGGCTCCACAGGATTATTTTCTTCCCTATTTTACATCCAGAGTAACATCAGTCAGTTAAAGAAATTCAGATAATAGGTTCTTTATCTCCAGTTCAGAATTCCCTTGCAATTCACCTTCGTGGAACCATTTATCCTGTCTCTGGTGTTGTTTCTCTGTTCAGCCAGCTTATCCAATCTTGGCCATTTCCTCGTCTATAATCTTGTATGCTTGTGACTCATGGGAGACCCGCCTTTCGTTTTTATTGTCCCACCTACTGGAACATTTCTTTTGCTCATGATTTTATTTTAAAACTTTCCAATATTCAATAGTCTGACTTACTTCCTCTCTGCCTATGAAATTTTCTGAAAGCAAGAAAGAGAAATGTTTTGAAGAAATTGCAGTGTATTTCTACTGATACTCATGAACTTAAGTCTGTATGGCGATCAGATCTGAGTTCCAAAACGTTACACATAAAAATGTATGGAAAAAGTAATTTACTCCTCTCTTCATCATGGGAATACTAAGTCACTGTGCATTCACAAGTGGGTTTTGCTTCAAAGTTACATGTCATGCAAAAGAATGAGTTGTTAGCTATGACATTTAAGAAAAGGATTACTGTAACTTATTTTAAAAGGTAATCTTATTTCTCTTACTCATCATGACTCACTGGTTATGGCATCTGAGTTAGAAGCATACCATGTAGAGATAACTTCTCCGGGTGTTACCCGTAATCAGTGTCTCACAAATAGTGAGTAGCAGGAAATCAAGACAACAGAGGTTGTCTGTTACACTCCATTTGGGGGCATAGGAGGAGAATGTCTGTTTTTAATCTTTGACCTTCCAGTAAAGAATTTTGAAAGAAGCAATTGAATAAATATTTTACTGGAACAAGCAAATTTAATTAAAGAAATATCATTTGGTTTTCCACTAATAAATAAATGTTCATTTTGAAATCTATACAGAAATTATAGATTGGTGTAGACTCTCAGCAGCAAAAATGAGACTTAAAACGTCATGGAAAATTATCAGTGTCTTGGTACCTAAAAGAGGAAATTAGACTATTTTTTAATACTGTCAGCTTCTAAAAGATATGTGGGAGGGAAGGAGTAGGTAATAAATATATCTTCCACATGGTTTTCTACCATCAGCAAATTAGAATATATTGGAATGAAAACTATCTGTGTTTGTAAAGGAAAAGGGCAGTCAATATCAATTACCAATGTTATACTAAACTCAATGTAGAATTTAGATATTACAAGCTTTTTCCCTCTTTGGTATAACACTGACTTATGACTGGGCTTATAAAAAAAAAAAAAAACAACTTGAAGACTTTACACACTGTCTGAATATGAGGAGTAAGGCTAATGAAATTAATTTTTTAAAGTCCCATTTATGTGTATTCTGGTTGGAATATACATATCATTTTCCTTTGGGTTTTCCTTTTTGGTTACTTTCCTATAAAGGCTAGCTAAAGCATAGAGGAAGAGTATGTTCCATCCATATGTGCCTGTAACATCCACTTGAGGTGAAGTACTGTTTACTTTAACATCCATTTGACACTGAACTGTGGAGGGAACGTGGTACTTTTTTAGATTCAATTGTAGTCTAGGAAGTACTGATGATAATACAATGTTTATCATCCTTCTTTAATGTTTCAGTACAAGAAGAAACAGAAATTGAAGTTTTTTTTCTGTGAAATGTTTCTTCTAGTTAGCAGATTAGATGCTATCTGCCCACTACTGTAACATTGTTTTCTGGAACCTCTTTTCATATAGATAGAACTTTGCTGTATTTTGGCTAGGTAATTAGCAAAACGTTTGACTAGAGCTGATGACCTATTTACAAGAAATTTATTATGCTATTTAACGTCAGATGGAGACAATATTTGCCTTCCACTAAGGAAACACTTTTCCTTTTAGAAAAAGAAAGTGTTTTCAAATGTATGGACTGGAGGAGCTCCACATATTTCCCCAGAAAGCAGCATAGTCTTTTGAAGGGTTACTCCAAGAAACCTGAAATAGGGTTACACAATATGAAGTTGTCACTACAGTTGTAGATATTTGTAGAGATATATATCAGTCTAACTATTAGCTTATCCTAAGCCAGTTTATATGTCATCATACCCATACTCTGCTCCATCCCAGACAATGTATGACTTCTGTATTTGGAGAACAGGGAACAATCCACTAACATAATTGAATGGCTTTGCTGGGGAGAGCTGTGATCCAGCAGAAATATTTCTGAGCCTACCTGATAACCCCAAAGGACCTGACTTGACATGACCAGTGAGGTCATATTCTGCCTGTTATCTATTTTTTTTGCCCAGATTGGCCTGGATAATGAAGTATTGATAGCATTATCCTCTTTTTCTCTTTTTTTTTTTTTTTTTTGGCCAGTTACCAACAGCTGATTGGGAGGAAAAAATGGCCTGATGGTAACATAAAGGCTAAGGACACAAGGACACAAGGAATAGTTGCAATAACTTTGAAGATTTTCAGCAGATTGTAGAGCTGCATTAAAATATACTAAGGAGGTATCATATAGCAATATAGTAAACAAACGTAACAGGGTCACCTAAGCTTGAGGTACAGGATTACTGGACAGCATGCTATGCTAACATTCATAGCAGTATAGTGGATGTGGAAAACAAAGCACAAATATGTCATATAAGAGTAAGGAAATAACATGGATTTTAGTGATTTAAATTTTAAGTATTTTACAGAAAGAATTTATTCCTTACGAAACACTCAAAGATGTTTACAGAAAGCTAACAAATTATGTACTGACTTATTAACTATATCTTCTACAAATATAATTCCACAAAAGTTATCAATACTAAGTGACATGTGGAAAAGCCTTTTCAGAGGATTAAGTTTAAAGAATGAATCATGTCATTTCCCAAAGACAAATCAAGAGGTGCTGGCCATATGGCGGAAAATATAGGCAATCTGGCTGGATGTATTGTGTCTATTTAAAGACACAAATGGAAACTAAATGCAAAGTTTGACATTTTCATGTGTCACAAGTGAAAATGCATATTACTGTACTTGTTCAAAGAAACAGCAAGGTGTGATACTTAGGACAGGAGCTATGGACAGTATTCTTTAACTACTTGTACACCTCACATGTATCAATAGAGCTGCATCTCATAATTCAACAGATGCTCTCTTCCTTCCCGTCCTCGTGTGCATACGAAGTTTGCTTAAGGTTCACTGATGTATTTAGCATCTGAATGTAACATGCTCAAATGAGAATTCAAGAAAAATGCCTTACTGATGTGGCTGTGCATATTACTTAAGTAACAAAGCTATGAAATAATGAAATATTTTTGTTGTTCCAGTGTTTGCACTATTCTTCACCTTCTGATGGGAAGTTTCAATACACTACACATGGTACCTCTCAGAACAAAACAAAACACCAATAAAAGATATCACAGTGGAACACTGACAAATTCATGTTCCATGGCAGCATTGTAGCTGTTAACATTGCTTCTTTGTTATTCAGGTGACAAGTCTTTCTTACATCAGTAATTTTTTAGCACTTTCTATGCATGTTTTCACTGCTTAGATATAGCATACATACAGTACAGAGTATAAAACGTATTGATATGAATGTGTAGTAAAGGCATGAGACCCTGTATCTGTTATTAACATCAGCAAAGTTTTTCTACTTACTAAGATTCAACGTGGTCTAAAATACTCGATCATTTTAATGTGTTTAGCAACTCGTCCTTTTACTCTTGTTCTTCAAGCATTGTTGTGATGTGTTTCCCTTTCTGTAAGTGGTATAATCAGGCACTGAAAACCTGCATCAGTTTCTTCCATATATAAAAAAATGCATTGAATCTGAACAAATCTGAAATAACTTCAATTTACATTTTTTTATTATTCATAATTGTTCAGAATGCATGTAAACTACAGATGTAGCAAAGAGGGATGCATAATATGATGGAACATAATGTCTCAGTCTAGCATACAAATGTATACTATTCTGTTACATGACAACTTAATTTGTACTTTATATGTCTCCAAGTCCAACTTACAAAGCCTGCTCTAGCAATTTTTGGAAAATCTGTTCATGTTGTGGTTTACTCATTTTGAGTATGATTCCAGCATGAAGCCTTCTCTCCAAGAAGTAAAACTTGTTCTAGCTGCCCATAAAATTTTCCCCAGAAGTGTTTATAAAAGCTAGTAAAAAAGAAAGTGCTCATTATTTTTGATAAGCAGTGAAGGACTGGAAATATATATTTCAACCACAGAGCTAAAGATATCTAAAAGTAAAGAAGTATGTGTATGCATTTTAAAATTGACAGGCGTTTCTTTAAAAAGGTAAATTTTTGTGAACAAGTTGCTTCAGAATTCAAAACTTCAACTTTCTTTTTGCTGTGGCTAAATGGAGGGAAATTACACCAAGTCTCAGCAAATGTCAAAATCAGTTTTAAAATATTGGGATTTAAAGGAGGTATAATACCAATAAGTCTAAAACTATTAGGGCCTCCTAGTGAGAATATACAGGACTGGTTTATGTAGTTTTTGACAGAGAACTTAAATTAGCCCTGCAACATCGATGGTGTAACTTTTCCTGCTGTCTGGGAAAGAAGTGCTGTCAAGCTCTAAGTTGTGGTGATGGCACTTAGTTTGTATGAGTCTAATAAAAGGGCAGAGTGTATGCATGTTTCTCCGATTTTAGATTTTTTTTCACTTGGTCAGAACTTTGAAGTCTTTTTAAAGCTTTGTTCTCTTCCTCTTTGCCAGGCTAATAAAAAGAATTATTATTACTACCACATTTGTGTCTCTTGGATTTTATTTTGGCTAATGCAAGCATTTTTACAACATGATCTTGGACAAAGGAGCAATTAGAATTAAGGAGCCTTATCCAACAATTACAGCACTTATTGCAATTATAACAGTAACTTAGTAAGTTGATGACTTACTGAGTTACCCAAATGATACATTTTTATTTTGCTTTTAAAGTTAGCAAAAGCTTAATGCTTGGGTTTTGTAATGAGCCTGTGGTAAGCAGATTTGTAGTCTGAAGCCTCCGTCTGCCACACTGTTAGGCATCAAAGGAGCCCTGTCCTACCAAGCTTTCTATTTTCACAACAGGATATCTGGTTTCTTTTATGAGGATACAGCTATGTTAATTTGGTTTAGTGGTTTGTTGGAGGTAAGCATGCTCTTCACAGCACAAACACCAAAATCCCCTTAAAGCAGTTCCTTGTTAATAGCTGGGGTCTGATTGGCAGTTTTGCATTGTAAAGTGTGATTTGGTTGGATAAATATGTTTAGTCTAGTAAGCACTTTAGTGATTGAGTGTCTGTTAATGGATAAAGGTGGATTATGGCGAAACCTCTACAGGCTGTCATTGAGCACTTAGAGTTGTGAGATGTCATGGGGGGAATGGAAAACAAACAGGCGCTGTGGAAAAACTCACTAAATATATTTTAAATATTCAGTGTTATTTCAGTATTTAGGTTTAAAATCATATTCATTTGAGAAGAACAAAGCAGAGCAGAGCAGACTATGCAGCTTGTAGCCTTCTCATTTGGCCTTCAAACAGGCATAATTGCTACATGCATCTGGGAATATTCAGAAAACTTAGCAGTCTTTCTCGGCAGATAGAGCCAAATAGCCTCCAGGTACCTGGAGGGTAAATGCAGAGTAGCACTAACTTTTCTTAAGAATCTACTGTAAATCCTTTAATTTAGAATGAAATCTGATGTAATTTTTTGTGTTTCCCCCAACACCCCCAGAAAGGGTTTTGTAAATCGGATGCTTACTTCTTGCTGTGCAAGCCTACTTTCTACTTTTTGTATTAAGGTCTTCTTCAAAGCAAAGATTTTCTGCAGAGCCATCATTTCTCCACCTTCTCACTCCAAACACAGAGATGAAGATCTTTCTTCTCTTACTTTTAAGAAAGGTAATGTGATCCTCTATATAAACCGCCAATGAACGTCACTCTTTTTCCCCTACTTAGGTGTACACATCTTTTTTATGAGGTGGTAAATATCAGCTTACTATGGGACTTGGAATGGCCTTGAGGCCAAGTGGCAGATAGTCAGGCACATATGTAGAAAGTCTCCACATTCAGTGAGTTTTAAAACTAGTGTGTCCTTACTGGTAGTCATGTTACAGTGATTTGCTAAGTTTGTTTACCATCTTACAAATGTATGGGGTATATTAGCAGGTGAAGTAGATGCCCAGAGTATTTTGATGTAAATTCAAAATGCTTAGACAAATACAGCTGCTGTGTAAGTCTTATTAAGGTCTTAAAAAGTTAAAATCTTTTCTGGTCTCTGATGATTTTTTTGTGCATTGGTTTTTTTTTTTTTTTTCTTGTAGGGCTTTTTTTTTCATCTTTTGGGTTTGGTGTTGGGTTCAGGAAGATGGAGAAGAAGGTTTGTTTTCAAGGAAAACCCTGGAACTCTCCCCTGTGTTCTTCTTTATTCACTCCTTTTCAAAGACATATGAGGCTGACCCAGGCCTTACAGGTGATATTTTTCATGTGTCAGTACTAGTTCAAGCACACAAAACCTACAAAAACTCTTGTGACAATTTTAGAGTGGAAAACTTCCTCCTGCTTAGTTTTGTGAAACTTCTGACAATTTCACCATAAATTTACATGTTTCACAGACACGTTTGTCATCTGATTACAACTACCTGCATAGGAAGATTACTTTCTGGTCAAATCTGGAGGAAATAGGGAGTGGCAGCTTCAATTTTAATTGTGGTCTTTACAGTTAGGTACTCCTCCGGAGGACAAATTAGGTCTGAAATGCCTTTAATGGGCTTGGCAGGATGTTACGACAGAGTTGGGTTCTATTATACTATACTATACACTAAACAAGTTAGTTGGTCTTAAAACCTATATCTGGCCAGGAGGTATCTTGGAGACAAAACTTTTCTTTAGGATACATGCATTTATTCCCATCTTGCAGCAACTGAACTAAGAGAAAAATGGATTTGTAGACTTAATCTTTCTCTATGCTTCTTATCACAGCTCCTCTTGTTTGAATGTAAGAATAATTTGGCATTGTAATCATTATTAGTTTCATCTGACACATTTGCTTGTAATCACAGTAATCTTGGTCTTAGATGTCAATTATTATCAATAATAAGATACTAAAAGGGAAGTTTTTAGAAATACATAAGGATATTATTTGTTAGATATACCTCTTTTGATTTAGAGACTGCTTAAAGCCCATTACAGAAAAATATGCGCTTCCTAGTACGCTAGACCACTGGAAGATGAAAAAGAAATACAGCTGAGGAAATTAGGCAGATACATTTATTTAATTTTCTGGCCCCTTAAAATGTTAGTGCTCCTTCATATGGAAAGCCAGCTTTTTTTACAGGAAGACAAATAATAATGCAGGGCTCATTAAAGATCCAAGCTGTGAAATACAGGCCCTTGTTCTAAAATGTGCTGCCAAGACTGAAACTTTAGTTTTAGAGATTTTTTTGCTGATTTTACAAGTAAATTAAGAGCTAAAATGAAAATCTGGTAGTTATTTGGAGAAAGGCTAACATTTGAAAATAGTTTGAGAAAGCAGTTGATTGAGTGAGTACAAAAAGAGAACACTGGAATGTTTGGGGAATCTGTGGAAGCTTAACTAATGGAACAAGATTTGAGGTGGATGAGGAGAAGGAAATTGAGGGAAGAACCAAAAGTATTAAAATCCTATTGACAGTAAGACAGGAATAATTACTAATAAGACAGGAAACTTTTGAGACAAGAATAAACAGCTGGCATGCAGAACATTAGGGACTGAAAGGAACAGAACAGAAAAACATGGAGTAAGAATGGAAGGACACCAGGGGAAGTAGAGATAAATAATATAATTTTGAAACGATGACAACTTTGGGATGTGAAAACTGCAGGCAGATAAGGCACAAATGAGTCAGAAGATATGTGTTATTTACAGGAAAGAGGAAAGATAGGAAAGGTGGAGGAAAAAAAAGAAAGCCATCTGAAAGGGAAAAAATGTAAGTAAAAGATGCAGTGTGGCAGCAGGAAGAGATGCTGAGTAAATGTATCTTTTGAGAGGAAGAAAACATTGATCCTGCAGTGCATTTTCTGGTTGCTTGTAATGAAGTTCAGATATGTATAGTAAATATAGCACCTGGGAACCTTAATTCTGTGCTATGGACAACTAATATGCTTTATAAATATACTTAAAAGGACAAAAATGAGAATACTGGTGATACTGTAAATGGTTTTTGATGGGTCTGTTAGTACAAAGAGAAATATACGTGATCCATGAATACAGGAACATTTGGGTTACTATCTTAAAATTGTGTTAGTGGCTTTAAGACTAAGTGGAAGTGGGTTTTCAGGAATGACAAATAGTTTCAAGCTCTTAAGGTATTCTAGGCCTGTTTTTCTGTTTCTAATGCTTGCAATTTTACTGTTGCATCTTTTTTTGTTTTGTTTTGTTTTAAGTTATAGCTTTGAAAGTTAAAAGTTCTTTTCTTTCTTAATTTGTTGTGTAAGGACTTCACGTTAAAAAACAGGATGAAAAAACGGACTTGCTAAACAGGGGAAACAGTAAAAATTACACATAGGAAAGTGCTCTAGGTGCATGAACTAATCAAACAAGAGAAGAGAGGCATTAAAGAGCAGGTAAGGAAGTCCTTTTAAGTGCTGTAATTTGAAGTAGTAACATACCTTCTGTTTGGGAGGTAAACTTCTAAATATAAATACTTGCTTAGTATTAAATACATGAATACATACATGCGCACGGTGCATACATAAACACTAGTTGGGTTTCTTAGGGTAGGGGATTTTTGGTTTTACTCTACAGCCTTGGCTATAGCTTCCACATCTTGTTCCAGCGGTATTCAATTTTTCTACTTTGGTTAGCTTTAACCACAACACTGTGCTTCTACTCCAGAACTGAAATATGTGCAGTTTTTGCAGCTCTACTTCACAAATACCCAGCAGGCATCCAAACACTTTAAAGCAATAAATAAGACCCCACAAACAAAAGCAAATTAAACCTTCCACTTCTATTCATAAAAATATATAAGCAGCCTTCATTATCCAATCAGAAGCCTGTTTGTGGCACATGAAATAACTTGGTGGTCTTAGTCCAATTCCAACTGGACAGCTGTTTGGACCATAAAACTCTACCATAATTGGCTTTAACCGACATCCTTGTCAACAAAATAGCCAAGCTTTGTAGGGGCACAGAGACTGAACAGCTTCTCTCATAGCCTAGAGGTGGTTCTTCTAGATTAGGCATGTGGGTGGCCTGCTGATAGTGGGAGAATTACTAAAAAAAATCAGTTACACTGTTTGATTTTTCGTATATCTTTTTTGTTTGTTTGTTTGTTTGTTATCAGGACAGAGTTCTAATCCTGAGTTTTTCCTAAATGTTAACTTAAAGGAGTAGAATGTATATTGAGATTGAAAGATGTTTTGGTAACTATGAAATAAATTGTCTTTTGGAAGTCAATAGCAAAATAGCTTTTGGTTTCAAAGAGGCCAGAATTTTACTCAGTTTAAATAAACCCTTTTGTTTAATTAAATGTGTATATATAAACAAGTGGAGATTTTGAATCAAACTTTTGGATATTAGTGGGAAGGACAGTTCCACCGTTGCCACTTGGCTAAATCCAGATCCCCAGATTTATCCTGTACTATCTAAATAAATTGTGGAATTATACTAATCTTTTTGTCTAAAATTTAAATGTTTGATAACGTAGTCAAAAAAAAAATAATTGTAGAAAATATAGTCTTGAAATAGAAACAAATGGAGAAAAATGTGTCTCACTCAGACTGAGAAATTCTTCAGGAACATCACGCCTAGAGCAAGCCTTGAACAGATTGAAAGACCCTGATCTTGTCTTACTGCCAGAATTATCACACAGTAGGTACTGTAGAAATATAAAGCTACACAAAACTATACAGACAGTACCTTACGTATCTGAGATTGCCCCACATGCTGTGAAATGAGAAGCATGAAGCATGCACCAAATTCCCCGATTCTCTGTACTATGTGGGGTACCTTGAAACCAAATGTAACATGCAACCAGTCTGAAGCTGAAGATTTGCACTCTGCACCATTGTAAATGCCTGTGCAGGGTGCAGCACAGGGGATATCTCAGCCTGTAATATGGAGTTGTTTGAGTGCTACAAGATAAATGTTACTCTAGTCTTCATTCTTGAAATTCTGCCTACTTTTTTCTTTCCCAGTGATTGCTTCTTAAAGAGAAACCACTCTCATTGGCCTTTTGTGTACTGTCTCATGTATGAGATCTTGACAAGCTGGGAAGAAAACTTAGGATCTCATAGTATGGTGTGGAAAAAAAAGAGACGCGAGTTGTTTTTTCTATTAAAAAAAGCAACAAAAACACTGTTAAGTCAGATGGGCACATGCTTTGTGTAGCTCCCAAGGCCTATCTGAAGAGTACCATATAAAAACAAAGCTTGGTGAAGAGGAAGCAGCTGCAGGAGTGATATAGAGCCCTTTCTTATAAACAAAGAGCACCAACAAATCTGTTGGAGCATGAATATTAGATTTGCTGACTTTTGCTGACATCACTGGGGGAGATAAACATATTACAAGGAGTGGAACAGCTTGTTGCTTGAGAGGTTGCCAGATGAGATAAGCGAATGGCGAAGTGGCAAATGAAGACAGGGTGCCCATCCTGACTGGCTCAGCATAGCTGAGAGCTGCAACTCGGTGAAGTGTTGTAGTGAACGTAACTGCTCTGGAACAAGTGGATAAAAATGAACTATGAAGCTCTTTTTTCCTAGTAACGAAGAGCTAACAGCTGCTTCCATCTGGGAACTGTGTGAAAGTGCCTTACAGCTGTACAATAATAAACAGCTAAAAACTCCGCAGAGCCTACTGCTCCATTTACATTCTTTCCCAATCTTTTGCCTCATTAAACTGTAATCTTCCTCCTAATTATATTTCATCAATCTATTGTTTATGGAACTCTAGATCAAATGGCAAACATATTGAAACAAAAATAAACTTATAATTAGTTGTCTTCTCCTCACCCCTCCTCCCTGTGTATTAGCAAGTGCATCATTATCAGGCCCCAGGGGTTTGGTGAGGCAATCAGTTTACATGGTGCACTTTTGGCAGCAAAGAATAAAAAAAAAACATTTGTAGCTGCATAATATGATTTACCAGCTCTAGGGCTCCAGGGTCTACACTTCCATAAATATATGTGACAAATTATCAATAAATCATTCTCTGGTCTACCATATTGCATAATGTTTATTGAAACCCAGTTCTAATAAATATAAAAGTCACCTTTTTTATCCAAAGCATAAGAAACAAAGATGACAGTGATTACAAACAGAAATGAAAAATGAGAAATAAGCCCCTTCACAAGCAACAAACCCTTTTTCCCTAGCATCGTTACAGCCTCAGCATTGTTGGTCTCTAAAATCTGCCTTGAAAACAGATATGACCTTCCAACTGTGATTCTGTTCTTTGATTATGATAGATATTGTTCTTCTGATTTTGTTTGTTATTTGTGTAGTTCCTATATCTGATTCCTGCTCTCTGAAGAAATCAGCCCAGTACTTTTTCAGCACACCAATCAGAACTACATTAGAACTGGTAAAATTCTTCCAAACTTGTCCAATCGTAGATCAGCCAAGCACACTGAAACTGTGTTGGTTTTGTTCATTGCAAGAAATTATTTGAAAAAGGAAACAAAGGGAAAACCAGAACACTTGCATGTTATTTAATGTTTACATTTTTCACCTCTGTGTACTGAAAACTACAACTCTAAAACTGTTACATTGCAGTTAGACTTTTTTTTCCCACTCCATTTTGTAACCACAAAAATCGGACCAAGTATTGCTATGGCATTCACCCTTACTAAATATTACTTCAAGAAAATGAGTCAAAAAAAGTTTAGACTTCCCTACATTTTCCCACCACCATCAAAGATTATTTTTTCAGATGCATATGCATTTCTAGCAAAAAATTGGATGTGTTTCACCTGTTAGAAAGGTGAATTGATGCTAATTAAAGGTGGGGTGCTAATTAAAGAGGTGCTAATTAAAACATGGGATTATACTATCCCACTATTTTCTTGTAGGTCAGCATTTGGAAGTAATTTACACAGAAATCACTAGACTTCTGTAACACTTGAAAAAATCACCTTACATCATAACTGAAGTTCCCTATCCTTTTGTATTCTGTAAGTCAAACTGTAGGACTGTAAGTCAATTCTGTAAGGACAGACTTAGCTAGCAACTACTCTTCAGAAAGCTTAACTTTTCCACTAGTCCTCCAGTCTTTTTACCTAGAAGTCATAGCCATCTTTGTATCGTGAAAAAGACCCCTGCTAAAATATTTCATCCATCTTACTTAAATTTCTGC
Source organism: Gallus gallus (assembly GCF_016699485.2). Lineage (NCBI taxonomy): Eukaryota > Metazoa > Chordata > Aves > Galliformes > Phasianidae > Gallus > Gallus gallus. Next base: position 43,050,854 of record NC_052535.1, on the reverse strand, counting down.
AAGGTGCATCCTGCTCTGTAGGACATATAATCTATAAATTCACTGACTTGTTTATGCTGATGCAAATAAATTCCATCTAATTCAAATGCCCTCTGAAGGCAGATCAACATTTTCTCTCATCACATCCATGGAAATGTTTGCCTGAGAACTGTAGACTGAACCCAACATCTTCCCTTCCAGATTAGGGAAAATTTACTGTTCAGGCTTTCTCTCACCACTGAATTTTTATTCATTCCTTCCATGATTTGTTCAGAGAGCAGTACAGGCATTAGTGTGGCTGTGTTTGTGAGGTATGGGGAAATCCTTACAGAGTTGTGGAGGAAATGGTTAATTCCCTATAGGTTTAAGACCCTAACTCCTTGACCAACCGTAATAACCCTCCTGAAATCATTTGCGCTGTTCCTATGTGGAGGTGTTCGCACATCAGAACCTAATAAAATGTGAAAGAAGGAATGATTCTGGCACTCCCAAAGCATTAAACAAAACTCCATTGTTTTATTGTTCCTCCACTGGCAGAGTGAGAAGTGTCAAACTGGCAGCTGCAGTGGAGTGTTTGTAGCCAGCATGGTTGCTCAGTCCCTGGCTGCCCAGACAGCCTTTCTAAAGCCCTTCTCACCAAACCACATGGGATAAGAGGAGTCCACGCCTACATCTCTTCCTGCAGAAGAGGCAGCACATCCTCAAAACTCTGCTCAGAGGAGAAAGGATTCACCCTTTCAGCATAGCAGAGCAGAGCAGCAGCCCTCATTCACAGGAAGGAAGCAGCTGCAGAACAGCCATGCATTAGAGACCTAGTGCTAGCTCAGCATCTCACATTTGGTGATGAGTGAGGAAGTGGAAGAAACTGAGACCACTGAACTGACAGAATATTTCCATTCATCGAAACAGGATGCAGTGAGAGATCTGAGAAATCTGGACTTTAAAATAAAGTCGGAAAATAAACTGATGTGCATATCCTGACATAAAGAATGACATCTGTGAGAGTGCCTGAGCAATCTGCAGGAGGATATCAGAAGACTAGCAGATGATTTTCATAGATTTGGATGCCAGAGTTATTGCTCAACATTCATATATTTCTGATTTCACATGATATACTCTAATGAGGTCGTAGCCTGGAAGTAGGGGAAAACGTAGTATAAAACTCTAGATTTATCGTAATTCCAAACAAATCTAGCCAAAAATTAGTATTTCCTCAGAGAAAAGCTGACTTGGCTGATCTGCTGTAACAATTCTACAATAGCTTGACATAGGTATTCTACATCTGCCTTTCAAGGAAAACTCTGAAAATAAATTTAAGTTGAAAGAAAAAAAAGAGAGAGAGAGAGAGAAACCTACCTATAAGAAAGCAATCTTGCTGTAAGTGAAGGACCCAGTGATTTCTGCAGGCAATTAAGTGATTGCAATAAACAACACGTTTTTTTTTCTTTCACAGATATCACAGTTACAATTTCCTGAAACTTTTCCCCTTAGTTATGAGAAAAATTGAGCAATCTGCGTTTATGGTTTTCATTGCAAGGGTAAAATGTGACCTCATACAAAATTCCCAAATTCTTTAAATGCTTAATTATGAAATGAAGACAGCTCATGCCTAGGAAAGGTCTAGTCTGACCTCATTATTATTTGAAATTATCAGTCACTTGCGGTATTTCATCATATCCTTTCCTTTTGATTTTTTTAATGATTGTACTACATGTAGTCTAGAAGGTTTACAGTTTATTGTAGTAATACACTGTTGTCTTTCTCCAGTGATCTAGAAACTTTTACAGAATTCACCGTATAAAAATCATCCAGTTTATTATGACATTGTGATCTCCTTCTCATAAGCTGTGTGTTATTTTTAACTAGCAATATGTTGACACTCATAGGTATTCATAGCTGTTAATTTCAGAACAAAAAGCAAAAGCTATCAAAAAGATACTTTAGGCAGCACAACAATTCACTGTCATCCTAAATTCAAAATCCATATAGAGCTTTTTTATAAGAGTTTTCTGTCTTGCTACCTGATTGCTGGCTTATAGCCCATCAAAACATATGATGCTTGATCTTGAAGTTCAGTAATGCAGTAAGGAGCTACGTGCAATTATTATATTTCTAACAATTCCTTGTCTTGATTGCACTCTAAAATCTGTTTCTCCTGTCAGAGCTAACAGCAGGGTTTTGTTTATCGTCTAGCTGATCATACTGATATAACACATCTATTTTAATACTGTCTGTATGTGTATTGATATCAAGTGCTAGTCAGCCAAGAAACAATTAGGGACCCTATACTGTAAGCACCCTAGTCCCATTAACCTCAGTGGAAGTCATTTGTGTGTGAATAGGAGAGACTTTGGCCCTGAATTTATCAGACAGCTGGAGTGTATTTTTATCTTATTCCTATGGTGTCAGTAGACATAACATAGCAATCTGCATGGTTTCACATAAATCCAGCTAGAAATGAGCACATTACTCTCTGCACATCATTTTTTCCCATTTCTTTGGCTATGAAAGTGTTTTGCAGAGACAGTGTTAAACTGATATAACCCAAAAAAGGGATTAAAACTAGCAGTACACTGAGCAGGTCTGTATGCACAAGTAGGTCCAGCTTGCACACCAGTTTTCCCAGATGTGTCACCCAGGACAACAAGAAGTCGTAGTGGGGTTTGTCCACCACTCATGGACATTGCTAGGAACCCTCATTGAGGGGCAGAGCTATTTGTTAATATCAGAAAGAAATTATGTCCTGTTCAATTTGTTCTTGTAAGAATGAAATTGGCGAAACAGACATATCCATGGGACAAGTCTTGTGAAGGCCAGGAGTTACAATATTGCATAATGAATATTTTATGTGATATGAATTGCCCTCAGCTGCAGCATATTCTTTTGTGTCTGAACGTAAAGTATAAAGACAGATTTTATATGCCTGACTTTAGCTGCCAACAGGAGATTCTCCTCTTGGTCAGGTTTTGTAGAAGCCCTAAATATTAAGCTGCTGGTGCTAAAAATGAAAGCTAGTAGGAACTGCTGTGACTGTTTCCCTCTTCCTTTGGCTGGCTTGCGCTTGGTGAGAAGCTGTGAGAAAGAGACTGGGAACAGCGCTCTTGGGTGGAGTGCCTGTTGCCCGCTCTGAGGATAAGGTAGGCAGAGGAAAAGCTTTGGCAGCTTCACATTTTTTGTTGGAATTTTATTTTCTTTTCAGATTAAATCCTTCTCTTTACTTGTGCAGAATTTTAATTTGCCTCTTGGCTACAGGATAGGACCTAATATATCACTGTATGCATTTGGCATTTGGTCTCAATAAATGTTAGTGAATATTTTCGTCACTTAACAAGTTCTGTAGGAAATGGAAAAAAAAAATCCATTGTGATTATCTAGCTAGCTGTCTCCTTGAGAACAATGACTGTTAGCTTGTCTTATTTACTTCTCTGAAGAAATAGAAGAATAAAAAAAATAACATTTTGTATGGCTGTCTAGGAAGTTAAAGTTTGTTAGAAAACATGTTTTTAATTAAAAAAAAAAAAACACGCTTCGTTTACTTCTTCCTTAGATTATGAATTGAACTACCTAAACATTTTTGTTAGATTCATATTATATTTTCTCACCTCACCATAAATTCTACTATGGTTTTTGCATTGAGCACAACCTGTAATGAAACAAAACACTCATGTTTGTTTAAAGAATATGAAAAGTTACCTGTAACCTTGTTTAAACTGCTTCAGATAATTGATTTCATACTCTTGCATACTGATATTTCAAGAGCACTACTGAAATAATTCTCATCCTCCCATAATTTTGACTTTTTTGAATTTTGACTAGGGCTCTCAGAAGTACAGGATTCAAACTTAGGAACAAATTGTTGCATTTTAAATGTTTAATTGATACTAGATAAATCATAGAATCACAGAATTGTAGGGGTTGGAAGGGACCTCTGGAGATCATAAAGTTCAACACACTTTGCTAAAGCCAGTTTGCCGGATTAAGTTGCAGAAGAAAGCATCCAGGTAGGTTTCTAAAATACTTACTGTCACCTGCAACCTGTCACACTTGTACTTGACCATATTCCCAACCGCACTACTAGGATAGAGCTGAATACAGATCCTGGAGAGAGAATATTTTCAACTCTTTTCCCAGGAAAATCTGTCCACTCTTTGTTTCTTATCGTTTAAGCAGTTGTTGCTCAGTTGTCACTACATGACAAGACCTTCCCTTGTTCTCTGTAAGGAAATAACTTCTATAAGAACATCTGACAAAGGAGACTGAAGGTCCAGCTACAGCCAATCAGATAGGTTTACTATGATCCAAGTGGTAAATTATTCTTTAAAAGAGCCTTATTGGACTTGCAAGTCATGCCTACATCTGCAAAACTTGCTGACTCTTCCCCAAAGAATCAAATCTATGTATCATATTAAAATATGTTCTCCATCAGTTTATCTAGGCTTAGGTAAAGACAGTTTCAAGATAAAAGCCTGGATTAGTAATTGATGAGATATCAAAGATCTGTGTCACATTCCCTTAGTATCAAGACCAGCTTAACCAATAGCTAACACAAACCATTTACCAGTATGGGATTTTCCAATCTAAGTACTTTTGGCACTCCTGGAAATATCATTTAAGTCCTGAAAATTTTTATTTCTTAATTTACCACTTCAGAACAAATCTCTTCTGCTTATGTTTCAGTTGGAAATAGTTCTTCAGGCTCTTCCCCAATAAAACATTATGTTAGTCTATTGTCTTTTCTGTAATGAATACCAGTGCAAAGAATTTGCTTTGCTTTTTGAAATGATCTGGATTTTCCTTGACAGGTCCTTTTATATCAAGATCATCCCATGCCCCAACTTCTCTTTGAAAGGCTTTTTTCCTTTTGATTCACTGGAAGGAGTTTTTATTATTAACATTTATTCCTTTAGCCAGTTTCTCAACAATTTTTGGCCTGTCTAACTGTGGTTTTACATTTAATACTGTGGTTTTACTTTAAAGAGATTATGGGCCAATAACTGCACACAAAGATTTAGAAACTAAGTATATTTTGTATCAGAATGATGACGTTTAGTATCATTTAAAAATTAATTAATTGAATAAAAAGATGATGGTAGGAAGCGTTAAAGGAAGAATCTCTGCTTGTATAGAGCATCTCACAAGGGTGCTAAAAATTATGGAGTTTCAGTGCCTTATTCAAAACAAGCTAATGATGCTTGAGCAGCAATGCCCAGAACTCACTCAGCCTTGAGGTTTAGGCCTTTTGGGTGCAGCCACTCTGCTTCTGGAATGAAATTGCTTAGAGACATAAATAGTACATCTGTCCTTAGTCTTTCTCTCTTCACCGCACTTTAAGCAGCTGCACATTCAGCCTGTCTAATGTTCATTTTAAAAAAAATTCTCCACACAAGACTTTTAGATAGTTCAATACAGGATTCTGGATTTTGTTTTAAATGCTAAAATACATTTTTATGTGCTTTTGTCTTTACTAGGTCATTTACTTCTGCCACGTTTTCCTCAAAAGGACATTTATCCACAGCCATTTTGTTAAAATAAGTATAAAAAAAATCCAAGATTATTTTAAATGCAGTAACAGTAAAGATTAAGATACAGATAAAACTCGTTTAGTGCTGCTTTGCTGAATTATATAAAGAATCAGAATATTATATTTCTCATCAGATATTTTAAACTCAACATAACTTGAGTTTAACTTTTACCTCCATTCTTTGAGCATCCTAGCAGATTTTCAGTTTCTTGTCATAAAATAGCAGTCCAGCATTTGTATTTCTATCACCAAGTATGTCTGAATTTCTTTCTTGATTTAATTTATGTAAACCAATTTTTTTCCTACATCTTCTATGTTTTGGTAGTTTGCAGAAGTGTTTTGAGGTCATATGTATTAACAGTTCTCTCTCATTGGCTAAAGAAGTTCCTTACATGATAAAAAGAGTTCTAATTTGTTTTGTCTGTACACAGACTTACAAGTACTATAGCAGAGCTAGGCAGAACCAACTACTTGCACAGATGTTTTCAGTGCTGATTAGTGGTGGTGGTGGTCTTGAGTGAAAAGTAGTCTATTTGGAAACAAAGAAGAGATGTTCATTTACGTTAGTAGAGATAGTGAGCTGTGAAAAAATGAAGCAAAACCCTAAATTTTCAGCAGCACTGTGTCAAAGCTCAGCCTTAATTAGAAACAGAACTATCTTGGACATATTACTTCAATATTAGGTACATTTTCCATTCTAATCCCCTTACCACCCCCGTGACATCAATACTAGTCCACTTCACTTTTCCAATCAAATTAAATGATGATAGTAATATTTAATAACCTCCAGTTATTTATTAGATTAAATACATTTCCTGAGCTCTTCACAGCATGCTGTGCAAATGAAGAATGGTTTTACAATTAGAGGTGGCACAGCAAAGAAGCATACTTTATACCCTTGGAGTTTTGTACATAATTATCACCCCTTAACCAATTCTTCAACTCTTATCGAAAGGTATTGATGATTTATAAAATATTAAGCACAAGTGTAAATATAAACATAGTAAATGTAATATTTAAAAAATATATATATTATGTGGATCACTAATGTCCAAAAATGAAGTTTGCTCTAAGGTTCAGCCTCAGAGCTCATCTAGGCAATGCTTGAATTAAGTAGCCAAAAAGAGAAGCAACAGCTCCATAATAGCCACTTTGCCAGGAGACCTTCAAAAAACTTTTCTTTTATCTTAATTTAGCCACTCTACTGGAAATTTCATAGGTGAATCACCATACTTCAATCACAGAAGGTTATGTCCGCATACTGTTGCAAAACCTAAAGATTTCACTGTGAACCTCATACTTTAGGAGCTACCACTTCCTGAGATTATATGAAAAACAAAGAAAGCTCCTTCAGCATCTGGAAAAAAATCAGCAAAAATTAAAAATGGTGGTGTTTTTTTTCCCTAGTCCTCTCTCCCACTGAAAGTTTTAAATTTTAAGCCTTAATGATTCCAAGAAACACAGCACTCCCAACTTCTAAAATGTGGTGCTTTTTGAATCTTGCAGTAATGATGCTGAAGAGAGACTGAACCACAAGTCTTAAATAATTTGAGTTAACAGCATTATGTGGTGTTTTGTCTCTTATTTATTGAAATGCACTGCAAATATTCTATAGATTTTTAATGGTGCAAGTCTATGGTCAGAGAAAGAATCTCTTTCCTCTGTACCTGTGATGCTGTAGGCACCTCAAGCAGAATAACTCCTTTATTGTCATGATAATGACATATTGACATATTGTCATTATGTTTATGTCATAAAACCATGAATCTCACTCAATTTTGACATCAGCCAAAGGAATTTCTCACTACTATTTCTTTCTCTCCCATGCATATTTTGTCATTTTACTAAATGTTTTGCTTGCATTTTCTTCCAGGTTTGAGGGTTTACTTTCCTTGCCATATTTTCTTAACCTCCTTGGCCTTTTGTATTGTTTCTGGCTCTTGTTTTGGCAATATCATTCAGTGTAACACCATCAGCAAATTTATTCAATGTGATCTTTATTCTTTTTTCCAAACCCCTAAGATGTTAATTAAAAGCAGTTGTTACCCTGATTCTTCCATTGGCTTGGAAAGTTACATACTTTGACATTTATCATTATCCTGTTTTCTAATCTCTGTTGTCCCATTTACATAAAAGATTGCGTTATATTTTCAAATAACGGTTCACAAGGCTCTACTAAATACTTGAGCTAAGGCAATGTATGTTAAGCTACTGTATTCCATTCATTCATTAATTTTTAAATTCTTCTACTAAAGAACATAAAATTTCAGAGTCAAGATTTAGTTTTATCAGCCAATATTCTATATAGCTTATGAGTCTAGGATTTCCTTTTTGTTTTTCTTTCTTTTCCCTATCATAACATAAAACAGGGAAAGTTAAGATGAGTATTTCATCCTGTTGTATGGCTGAGAGAAGACTGAGTGACCTGCTTGAGGAGATATGCCAAGACTGTGACGTAAAGGATAGCACAACCAGAGACTCTGTCACTACACCTATAACACAATTGTAGTGTCAGGACCAAAATCTCCATCGTGTCCTTGTATTTTTCTGTATTTTTCATTTTAGATTATTTAAACTGGAGTTGAGATTAATGACCAGATTTTGGCTCATCTGCCAATCTGCCAGTCTAGCTTCCATAGTCTAGCTCACATCCATACCTTGTCAATAAAATTGAGCATTTTAAAATGTGTACTTCTTTGCTGTGGAACACTGTAAAAGCTAATGATCATTTAATTTTCAGTGTGGCATCTTTATTTCATATTCTGATGTGCACTTGAACCTGAGCTTAAATAAACCTGCCATTAAAACTACTTATCGGTTCTTCTTTTCTGTATACATGTGTTTTATGTAAAAGATGGGGAAAAAAGATCTCTTATAGTCATAGCCAGTGATTGTTTCAAGATATAGGCCTCTTTAGGAAATCATTTTATGTGAAATAATTAGGATAGATTAGTAAGAAATGCTTTCATCCTGTGTGTTGAGGTTTTATTTATTTATTTATTTATTTTTGCCTACGTTGCATTTTAAAATAATTAAGAATCCAGATTGTTTCTGTTTTTCACCTTTGTTTACTGGCACCCAGCAAAGAGGCCTCCACTTTGATTTTAATCACGGCCAGACAGTATAAGACCTTGGTCTTAAAGGCAAGTGGGGCAACAAGCAGAGACCCTGCTGTGTAATTTCAAAGCAATGTACTTCATGCTGCTAACCCTACAGTATGATTTCTGTTCTGCCAATGGCTCCAATAGCAGACAACTTCCAATTTGCACCTCTTGCATAAATCCACATTATGCCAATAGGTTTAGAAGAAAACCACAAGCTGCCCAGTTCAGCAGTCAGAGGTCTGTTAACAGATCTTTAACTATGATCTATTGTGTAGGAAAGTCTGAAATTATGGAAGCAGAGTTTCACTTTATAGAGCTCTCACTTGTGCTATGCAGGTTTTCTTGAGATAATTATAAGTGTTTATTTTGGCTTTTAACAAGTTTAATCACATTATTTAGCATGTTCTGATTTTGTCACTGCGGCAACCACTACTTTTGCACACAAGTTGTGCTTAATTGGCAGCAGGGAGAGAAAATGGAGTTTAAAGTGACTAATTGTGCTAGACCTCACAGATGCCAAGATGTAGTTCTTTTAATTAAACTTTTTACAAGACTATTTGCAAATGCAAAAGCACTATCTCCTGTGAGTGCCTAGTACAGCGTGGTTTGCTCCCATTTTAAGTGGTAAATATTCTGGAAGTTCAAATACAGGATGAGTGTAGAAAGTGTTTCAAAGCTGAGAAGACAGAGATTGGGAATACAAAAGTACAGAGTTCAGTAAGGCACTTCACTTAGTTATCTGAATTCCAATTTATAAATAACGTCAGCTGCCTGTAGAGGGTAATTCAGTCTGTTAATTTCAGGCCACTGCTTAAGTATCATGCTGTGACAAATTGCATTTGATGGTTTTATAATGGCATGACTATAATATGCTAAAATGAGTTCTATAAAGGTATCCCCTAGTGGGAATTTCAACTCAGGTGTCCAGTGGTAAAAATGACACTCCTATCTATCAGCTGTGCATCTCAGGTATGGGTTGCCATCCCTTGTTACACAAAAAAATGAATTTTGACTTCTAATTCAAATTTCTTAGAGTTCCAAATAAATAATTTTGTAATTTCTAGTTGAGTCCTGTAATAAAATATTTCAAAATCACCGAGTATGCTTCTTGACACATTTCATCCCATTTTAAATCTCTGAAGTGTGATACTGCAACTTTATCAGAAGTGATCGAACAATTATCACTTGATGGATGATAACAGTTTCCCCAAAGGGAGTGTTATTTCTTGCTCTCTGACATTAAATTGCACAGGTATATCTCAAAGAGGTAAATGCTTGCATCAGGATATTGTCTCACACAAGATTTCTTTGGTAATGGTGGCATTTTCCAATGAACAAGACATCTTCACCCCTCCTCCAGAGACCCTACGATGTTGAATGCATTTTGGAAGGTTAAGCTCTGTACACAGGGGTCATGGGACTGGGCTGAAGCTGGAGGGTCTGTTTATTTTCTACATGTGTTGAGCTATGTTGTTCCCGGGTGTGAACAGAAGTTTCTAACCTTCACAAATGATCCCCAGGAAGAGACCTTGCCTACTAAGACTGGATTTGTCGCTGAGCCATTCCAACAATCCACTTCTTTCCAATTGATGTATAGCAGCCAAAGAGAATACTTATTTAAACACTGAATTGTATTTTAAACTCCACTAACCAGAAGCAGCGTCTTTACTGGCATAATGGTGCAATTACTCAGATACTTTTTCAAACATATCTTGGGAAAAAAAATTGCCATGGATATATACCTCTAACATCTAGGGAGCAGAGCAGTCCTATAAAGAACTTCTTCTTTTAGCCTGCTTATAATGCCCTGAATTATACCAGGCAAAACAAAACACTGAGAATGTTTTAATAAACTTCCTGGCTCGTGTCATGACTCCTACATATTGAAACAGTCACACTATGCCAAATTGCTTGAAAGCAAAGAGATTCATGGAGCACTGCTTTTGTGAAAATGGTAGCTATACAAATTTAACTATTTCTGAGTCCACGTAGATTTAAATTGCCAATGAGTTTTAAGTAATGTAAATAAGTACCTCTACTTACAGGAGGAGCAGGGAGAAGTGTCCATATCAGGTATTAACTTTTATTAAGTTCCTTTTTCAGACAATTCTGAGGAACTTACTTGTATCTTTCCATACAACTCCAAGCCTCCTACCACTACAAAACTGTATGGTTTGAAAATCTTTTTTATAAAGTAGGCATGAAATCTTCCATTAAACCAGTTGGTCCTGGATAAATAATGAATAGCTTTGCTAGCTTTGTATACTAGGTTGGTGTGCTGCTTATTATTTTTACTATGAAGTTCAAAAGTTATCCTATGTCTTATTCATTAATTTCAGCAGTTATTTTGTTTGGGATTATTTTACTTACTTCCCTAGGGAGAAATCTTTACTTAGATGTGACACCAGAATGAGCACGCTATGATTGAGACTAGATTGAGTAACTTCTGGTTTCAGGTCAGAAAATATCTTCAGGAAGCGCGTACATCTCCCACAAGCCTGACAGTGCAATATGTCTATCCTTTCTAGTAGTCATAATATTTACAATGTATTATTAATAATGAATTTCATAATAATCCTGTTGCTGACCAGACAGTGAACTTCAATAACTCATCAAATGCTTATTTTGATAGTTGCTGGAAACAAAGACATTATAACTTAATGGTCAACTATAAGATATTTTGTCAGACTTTTTGATGTTAGACTTAAGATGGTACTATGTGTCTTTCTTTGTGGACTTTGATTTGGTCATAGCAGTAGAGAAACTAATTTTTGAATTCTGACTACAGTATGCTATTAAGAGTCAAATTTAATTCGGCAAAGACACTCAAAACTAAATTCAAAGCCATTGAAAAAGATAATCATAGAATAACCTTTCATACCAAGAAATTACATAGGTATAAAACTTAATTTAATATATCATTGTTAATCAGCTTCAATAAAAGCCACAGATAATATTTTACTTTTTCTCCTCTTTTCCAATCTGAAAACACACATTTAAGAAAATAATTTTGGAACAAGTGAGAAAGTTTCAATGTGAAACATCAAACCATTTTTGCACATATATTTCACTCAAATTGCCTACACTTGTTTGATGTTTTATAAAACAAATGGCAATATTATCTCGTTTTCTGGTACGTATCAATGTCATGCCTAACAGCTGATACAGTTCCTCTATTAGAAATTGGAAAAGGACACATAAATAATGCTGACATTTCCGGTGGTAGACTTTTTCCCAGGAGGATTTGAAAGACTATAGGCATACTAATGACGATGCCAATTTTTAGATAAGATTTCAGAGCAGTGTTCAGAGTTCATTTACAGTTATTTGAGATTTCCTGGACATTTGGTGATTTTGTAAAAGGAAATAAATTCATCTTGCCAATCCTGATATATCCACTTATCTGGAAATCTCATTTGAAAATTTCAGCTGCTTGTTCTTGTTGTGACTTGTTGTCTTTAACAATAAACTGTTTCCAATGTTGACTGAAGCAATTATTTTGTATAACTCATATCATTGAAATCGGTTCATGTTATTAAGTCCACTGGAATGGAACCAGAATCCAAAGTAACTAATAGGGGCTTATTTCATGTCTCCAATGGTGAATTTCAATGTGAAACTTTTCTCATTGTATCTGGACTTCTCTGCATTCCCCAGTTTTGATCTAAAGTGATAAGTTTTAAAATTGCAACCTCATTAAACTATAGACATAAATGAAATGTTATGTTATTTGAATAAATGGAGTGCACATAGCCTGCCACTGAGCAATTGGTATTATGTCTAAACAGTTCCTGCAACGTGCCTGGGAGACGATGCATATGGGTTTGAATCACCTGTGTTAAACACTGACAAAATGTGAGACATCTGTCACAGCAGAAGTAGGCCACATGTCAGAATGCTCACTAGCCCTCTTAAAAAAAAAGAAAGATTTTTTTTTTCTTTTTAGGACCTGTAAGGCAAGTTTGGCAGCACAAATGTGCACTGCTTGACTTAGGAGAAATATCATGGCTTATGAAGCCTTTGGGAAGACATATGAATGCCATGAGCATGAGAGTGGTTTTTCTATCTACCTATCTATTTAACAGAGGAGGAACATGAAAATCCACACTACCATTTCTACAAGTCCTATGAGGTACTACAGGTTTTGTGTAAGTGAAATTTAATACAAACCTGACTTTTAAAAAGAAATAGGGATATTTTTTTTTGAACAATTCAAAAAGGTATATTTAATTTTGATTTTGTACATAGGAACATCTCTAATGGCACTCCTTTGTAAAATTCAATTTTGCAGATCTTTTTTCCATCCAATTATTCTGACAACATATTCTCAAACATCTTTTAATATAAAATTGAATAGTACAATTTATAAAAGTTACAAGTATTTCTCAGTTCCTTTTTAAGCATCTGTCTTCTTTACTTTTTGTTGTTTTTATTTCTTACTTGTCTTTATTATAAGAAGCTCATTAATTAAACTGTGAACACAGGAAAAAAACAAATTCTTCATTGCCTTCTACTAACATTTTCCATATGAACTCGGTACATTTCCTTTTTCTTCACTAAAACTACATACTCTAGGCTTTGTCTAAGGGCAAATTTACTATATTTCTATCTTGATTTTTCACCTCTTGTCACTATGATCTTTATTTTCTTTAGCAGAGATCTGAAGACCACGGACCGCAGAGTAATCTAACTTCAAAAATTCCCAGCAATTACAAGACTAAGTCCTGGGCCAGGTAGAAGTGCTGGAAGCTCAAGAAATGGTAGATAGCATTAGAACTATGCCAGTCTTGAGTCTGTGGGGGAGGAATAAAGAAGAAAACAATACTGTGAAAAAATAAAAATAAAAATAAAAATAAAAATAAAAATAAAAATAAAAATAAAAATAAAAATAAAAATAAAAATAAAAATAAAAACAAACTTGTAGAAAGAGAGGAAGCAGGTAAGAGAACAATATGGACACTATTGTTCTTTTCCATTAGACTGAGTAGCTTCCTTTATTTTATTGCATATTTAATGCAACTATTTACCCTTTCAATATTGTATTTATGTCATTGATGGCAGAACAGTGTGTAATCATCAGAAAAATCTTCACTTGACAATTTTTGTCATATCTATCTTAAAAGTAAGAAATTCGGAAGTAATATATTTCACTAAATCAAAACCCACTCCCCCTAGACAGCCCCTCACAGTTCTGATTGATCTGTTTTATAAAAGCCATGTTCAAACTTAAAATTTTAAGGTTAGAACATAAAAGAATTATAAACTTCATGCCTCTGATACTCAGTGCAAATGCTGTAAAAATGTGTTGTAATTAAAAATTAAGTCTTCAGACTGTAACTGCAGTTGAGCCAATGTTTGCTTTATTTAACTCTTTAAAAGATTGTAGACAGTATCATTCAAGAGGCCTGTGGTTGGATGCACCACTTCTATTCACGTTATTTAGGACAGTTCTGCAATGAAGTTTCATTTGCCATGTAAGTTTCATAACTTATTCCAATTGAGAGCAATGACACTGCTATCAAGAGAAAAAGAAAAAAATCATGGAAGAAATCCAGTAGAGCTGTTCTGGACCAACAGTACTATCTAGATCAGAGCTGTAAGCTGAGCATAGCAGGCTTTAGGGTGGCTGTTTAATTATCATTCATATAACTATTTTAAATTTTTTTTTTCCACAAAAGCACAGTTTGTGTGAAACTTGCCAAAAGGACACCCTGACCCCTTTAAGTTCTGCTATTAACCTAATAAGGATCTTCTACTGGACAGTTGATGATTGTATAGTGTAATTATAGAAACAAGGATAATTGCAATATACACAGGCAGTAGGAAATCAGCTACTCAACAGCTAGGGCCTGAGCAGGATGCTCCCACGGACCTTGGGCCCCACCAACTTCACTTCTTAATTGACTTCAAAGAGAGTAAAAATGAAACAGTAACTTTCAGCATAAACCATTCAACAAGCACTAATATGGACAGACTAGACAGACACAGCTGACAACCAAATAATTTTTACTGCCTATGTGCCTTCTACTATTTTATTATTCAGTCTCTAGCCCAAGGAAGGGTTGTTGACTTTTTTAATAGAATGAGAGGAAGAGATTTTCCATTTTGGCACCATTGTTTACTATTGTCAGCCTCCATTACTGTTGAGCTGGGGATTGGCGTAAGAAGCATGTCGTAGGGAACAAAAAACCTCAAGGCTCATGGGCTGTATCATGGATGATGCACTTAGGCACTATAAAATCACCTGTTCAAAGAATGGACATGTTCAAGCCAACACCTGCTTACATTAGAAGAGTCATTCCTTACGCTCCAGTCTTACCAAATTTGTGCACAAATTAGATAAAAATATCCTATGTTATGTTTTTAACAGGCACACAAAACACAAAAGGTCTTGATATTATGATTGGAATCAATTGAACTAACAAATACGCATGAATAATTTGAATTTCCATGAACTTGAAAGTTCTTTAGCCGCTCATTTGGGACTGTGTACCAAAGAATTTAAATAGTAAACCACATCTGTTTTGTGTTGGGAAAACTGGGCAAAAAGCCTCTTCCCAAGCTTTTAACCTTGAAAAGAACTGACCATACCTTCTGTTATAACCTAACCTTATTAGATTATGATTAAATGTGTACAATTTGTAAGATAGCAAAGCACACATCTCAGAAGTTTGAGGCTGTATGGGAATCGCCCAGTCACAGCCTGAACCAATGACTGAGCACCTGGTGAAGGGACACAGCCAGCCCTGGGGGCACAGATGAAATCAATTCACCTGTACAACCACAAGGGTAGAACGTTGTTTCCCCCTCCCTAAGCCTCATTCAAGGGCTGGCTGCCACAGGGGAAGGATCTTTACTTGGGGATTCCTCCTACTGGAGTATTTATTGAGCCTTGATCCTTCGAGTAGATAGGTAAATCTTTCTTTCTTTGACTATGTTGTGACCATCACCCTTTTCTGGGTAATTTAGAACTGGTTATCTGCTATCACCTTTCTCTGCAGAGGCTGTGTCTTTGTTAGCAGTTAGTGTGACCCAGTAGCAGTGGGTGTGTGCTAACAAAAGAGTATGAGCAGCATATGTCCTTCCGTGCACCTCCCTGTTTTATGCTAGTCTGTTTCTGGTGCAGAATCCCCACTAGCTGCTGGAGGTCAGTGGCCTAAGCACTTTCAGTTTCAGGATCTAGATCTCTATACTCCAAGACTGTGTAGTGGTATAAACTGAAGCCCTGTTTAGCAGAGATGAATTTGCTTCAAAAGTGTACTCCTAAATCAAACTAGGTAGCATTGGCCTTTGAATTATATGCCAAAGATGTTCAAACCAGTTAAAAGTTAAGAAAGCATAACTTTTGAAGACTTTTGAGTAGTTTTGCAAGTGTTAGCCTTCTCAGTTCTACAGACCTATTAGTGAATAACCTCTCTGTGTAAGAACAGTGAGTGTCACAATCTTTTTACTATGTGCATTCAATATTCAGGTTTCCATAGAGATGCACCATGTTTGGAAGAAAAGTCTGCCAAGAGTCAATCCGATTAAGAATATAAAGTCTGAGGAAAGATTAAGCATATTTTGCTGACTTCTCAGGTGAAGCGACTCTTCTATCTCACCTGGCCATTGAGTAAATAGGAGATGCTGGCATGTCGTTGAGGAATACGAATAGGAGACTCTGGTATGTTGTTGAGATACAAATCTGAGAGGCAGCCAGCCCTGAGAAAAACCTTAGGCTGCAGACAGCTTATGCTACCATGAGGCTTGCCAGCTAAGCCAGACCTCAAGAAAACTGTGTAGTCCTGAATCTGGAACAAATTGGGAAGGCCACCAAGGAATATTTAAGAGAACCTGGAAGGGACCTTCCCTTCCATCACTGGGTTCTGCTCATAGCTAGTGCACTATGAAATGTTGTTCAGCATTAAGAAAATAAAAGAGCATTAAGAAAATAGAAGAGAAAAGAAGATATAGCATAGAGTTTGAAAGTAATTAAGACCTGGTGCAAGACTGACCAGCTGCTTCTTCAAGATTTCACTAGGGAGAGTTGTATTGAATATGGAAGCAAGAACAGAACATCTGAATGTGGATAGGGACACAAAAGCAAAATAACATACATAGCAGATAAGCAGAAAGCTCAGGAATGTCAAGTGCTGGAAATTTTGAATAAATTATTCATTTGTCAGGAAGGTGGAGACCAGAGAAGGAAAAATGTTCTGATGAAATAATATAATTACAATAATATTGTAATGTGAATGTAAATAACAAATGAGTTGTTACTTTCTGCTACGTTTGTAGCAGAAAATATTACTATCCACTTAGGGCTACTAGGAGCAAAAACTTAAAAAGATTTAAGATCCAATCTGATGTATCTGTGAAGGGAAATGTACATGAGCATAATAACCGGTGATGGTAGAGGCTAATGTTAATTCAGAGAAAGTTCAGACCAGTGTTTCTCTGTTCCTAATCCTACTGGGTTACTAGCAGTCTCAAACCTGTTTAAGTAAAAAAAAAAAAAAAAAGAAATCCAAACAAGTATATTTAGTCCTGTATTTATTTAAAAATTTCATAACATTCCAATTTTTAAAATTATCAAATTTACTTTTTTTCACGGTGTGCATCTTTTTTATGCTTCAGTAACTAAAAAATTAGAAATGTTTTCATTTGCTTCTGCGTAAGTACACTAATTCCCTCTAATTTTTTTCATTGAGGGGGGAAAAAAAAAAAACACTGGCAGCAAAAGTACTGAGTACAATACACAGATACTATTGATTTTGAACAATTTTGTTGTTTTGTAGAAACTACAAGCTATTTTCTCTGCACTGGGAACACAAAAGATCCCATGGGGAGCGGAGGGGGAGAACAGCATTCAACATTATTTTTCTTCAAAAAAGGAACAAAAAGTTGTAATATCACAATTTTTGTCTTGGAATTAAATGTTCCAAAATAATTCAATTTGGAAATGTCTATGTTTAGTTTTGACTTAATAAATTGAAGTGTTTTATTTTCTTGAACTGAACCCAAACACTACGTTTGAAGTCAGTTCAACATTAATCTGCAATGGACTATTGTGCCTCACAGGAATTTGAGTAGTGCTCCCTGGTTCCCATGCTTTCATACGGGCTAAGCTTTTTGGGAAGCTTCCCCATTGCTCCTCAGCAGTTTGACGCTGATGCACCATAAGCCTTGATCAGAGAGGAGCTCATGGTATGTAACAGAGCATATACTTTTGCAAATAGAAGCTGCTCTTTTTTTCCCCCTGAAAAGTATTAGTCAGGTTTCCCAACCAGGTTTCTTCAAAAGCAATGTTGATGGAAAAGCTAGAAAGGGAGGAATTGATTTGCAGGTCTACTGCTGAAAATGTTGTGTATATGAAAAGTCATGGTATTTCAAGAGTTAAGAAATAGGGCTGCTTTCATGTCTGTCATAACTCCTCTTAGATGGGGAGGAAATTGGCCCCTACATATCTAGACAACATAGTAGAGAGGACTGCAATCTACAGAAGTCAAGGGGAAAAAATGTGATAATACAGCAGATGGGGAATGTGTTCCTATGGTGACTAGATACACTATATTTTCTGCTAAGATATACAAATGAAAAGCAACACAGACTGCAGTAATGGAAGTTAATTCTTATTAGGCTCATTTTATTCAGGCTGCTATTAATAGTGAAAACCAATACTAAAATCTGAGCACACATTGTGTGTGTAATAAGTAGTGCATTGTGATCACCATAAAGTTTTAAATAGAGAAAAGAAAGAGTAAGAATTAAAATATGTGAATTGTTTTAGCATTTTCCTTTTGGCACACACAAGAAAGTCAGCAGTAAAGACCAGAACTGTAGTATACCAAATTACTTGCTCAAGTAGATGGGTTTAGCTGGATGGAGAGAGACAGAAGAAAGGCTTGCTGTGAAGCTCTTCATCTTATTGCAGGCAAATGCCTTGTCAAATGAATGATGAGGTTGCAGAGGCAAGGTTTAAGTGGTTAGCAAAAGAAAGCATTAAGGTTGACTGTAACCTTATTTTTGTCCTTTGAGCAGTACTGCTTTTCTTACCTTAATGCAAAAACACCTACAAAAGTGAAAAGTTTGTGTAAAAATAATTCTGCAGCCAACTTTTTCAATATTGTCAAATTATAACCTCTACAGAAGCATTTATTCTGAGGTTAAAAAAAATCTAAAATGCACTTGAACCGTATCATGCTGTTTTTTGAAAAGGTCCTCAGCTATGTGTGGGTATCTGCTTCTCAGGATTTATTTTAGAACAGAGAGATTTCTTCTGTCCTGGATGGGAAGTCTGTTTTTGGCTTTGGCATCACATACAACACAAGTTTCACAGAAACTGGTCAGCTAGAGCTCACAGCTCTCTGCATATCATGTGACTAGTCTTGGCATTGTCTTAATGGCATTAGTAATGTTTTGATATATGATATGTGGCAATATACTTCCTATATAGTAGAAATAATAATGATGATATAATAAAGTGGAGAAAGATCTGTTTGGCAAGTGAAGCTAACTAAAATAATCTTACAAGCACTAAGAAGTCTCTGCAGGGTTATAGTGGAAACATGAATAAAATTAAGACACACTCAATGATATTTTCCTGGATGAGTCACCAAGAATGTGTGTGAATAGTAAGGGACTATGATTATTGGGGAATATCCAACTATTCATTTTACCATGTCTTGAGACAGTTCACTCAATGTAAATGAAAGGCATGTTTGCCTCTATGATGTCCTGTTTCTGGCTTGATTGCAGAAGGAGCTATAAATTATGTTGAATAATGCCAAATGTGTAGTTTTGTGATGTTAATAGCTCATAAGGGGAAAGAAGGGGAATGCAAGTCATTTAATTGCAAAAAAAAAAAAAAAAAATTGTCTGATTTTCAGTTAAGTAAGTATAGATGAAGTGTACCCTTGAATTCTGCTTGAAAATGCAAATGATTTTATACGGCTGCCAAAGAAGGTTCCCATTACCTAGTCAGATTGAAAAAATGTCACATTGCCTATTGCACAACTATTGCCTGCATTTATCCAAAGCCAACTCAGCTGTACTTGCTGGGTAGTAGTAAAGGAGCTTGTCTGTAATTACAAAGGTGTTAATTTCAGCATTGCGTGTACTTTTTCTTTTTACTAGAGTGGCATGAACATTTCACACTCTAGTGTGTGCTGTAATTGGAACAAACTGCAACACCTACTACTAAAAACTGAGTTCTTTGTAGCTGTTGCTTGTCCCTTCCATTTAAAATTCCCTGGCCACACTTCTGCCTCCCAAGCTGCCTTTGAAGGCAGATTTATGTGTTTTAAGTACAATTCAAGCATATTGCAGACACAGCAGGAGATTGTAAACAATCAGAAACTGAACTGGAAGAGTCTTCAACATCACTGTGGAAGGACTTGAAAAATACCCGCAACTTAACAGGTTATGTGCGTGTTATGGAAGATACAGCATCACTAGGAAATGCCATTAAGGAACATCAGGTACAATGCCTAATGATGTAACTATCTTATAATGGATGCTCCCTGCATACATGAATCATTGTTTCCCTGAAGACAGGGTTTAAATGGTTTCTAGAAGTCTCACTCATTTCAATATCATCATCTTTATTTTTATGAAGCTTCACAAAAGATTATCTCAAGCCTATGTAGGAAATCAAAACAGCTATACTTTATTTTGTTCTCAGATGGAATGATTGCATGCATCCACAAACCACTTGAATTTCCACTTGTTATTTCTGTATTTCTGCCTGTTAGAAAAAATAGTGAACTAACATAAGGCTTGTTTGACTCAGTTTCAAATTTAAATTAAATTTCAAAATTAAATGCCAATTAACTAAAGAGAAAAAAAATGCTATATTATCCTCAGCTTTTCTGTGCAAAAAGACTTTTTTCCTTTTGCATATGTCGAGAACTATGAGAATTGGCTCCTACAGGAAGCAAAATCATGTCCTTACCATCAGGTGTTGACTAGACTGTACACAATGGTCTTTGAAAAGCAATAGTTTTAATAGAATACAGAAATATTTTTATGTTCTCAGTATTCTTGAGACGTTTTTTGAAATCAAACACTGTCAACAGCCTGCTCCTTCTTCAATAATATACAGTGATATTCAGTAATAAGTAAAATAAACATACTTGCTTTGGTTTTCTTTCTCACTTACTGGCTCTTTGGCACAAATTTTGCACCAAGGCTATGCTGCAAATTTTTTTAACACAACAAGCATGACTCTCTCTTCCTTCTGAGAGAAGGAAGTCTAGATGTGTTTGGCTGGGTAAAGGAGCTGAAATTAAGTCTGTTACTTCCTAGGAAAGTGCTTTAATCACTAACTGCCAAGCACTAATCATGAAAATGATTTTTCTAAAATATTCTACTCAGTGAAAGTGGCTCTGCTTTGTGCTAAATTTGTTGCTGCCAAATGTTCTGAGATTACCTTGCCAATATATAAGACACCAGACACCTGAAGGGACTTCCAGATGTCC
Source organism: Gallus gallus (assembly GCF_016699485.2). Lineage (NCBI taxonomy): Eukaryota > Metazoa > Chordata > Aves > Galliformes > Phasianidae > Gallus > Gallus gallus. The sequence continues at coordinate 43,029,792 of NC_052535.1, read as the reverse complement.
TAAACTGCATTAGAAAGAGGATCAGTTCAATTAAGGATATGATACACGTAGACATGAATACAGCAAAATGTAGGATGTGGAACAATTAACATGCTTTTGGATATGGGTACCAGATCTCTGCTAAAAATGCCTGTTAGTCCCTAACAAAGCTTTCTCATGACTTGTAAAGTCGGTGTTTGGCAAACAACTATGACCACTACTTTTTATTATAGGGAAATGCTGTTAAAGAAAGGCTGCTTCTCACTGGAGCAGCAGAGAGACCTTCTGCATGGGAAGTGTTGAATCACGGCCTGAAACTCTGATTGACCACCTGAGGCAAGCACTGAGAGCTGTGGGATCACAGGTGAAGGCAATTCACTTGTGTGACTGGAAGGGTGGAGCCTGGCTCCACCTCTCCTAGACCCCATTTAAGGGCTGACTGCAACTGGGGAAGGGTCTGTGTCTGGAGATTGCTCCTTGTGGAGTTTCTTGCAAGCTTACAACACTGGTGAGCACTTTCATTTCTCTATGATTATCTTTTCCAATGTGATAATCTTACTAAGCCTAACTTCTCTGTATACTTATTGATCATCCAATACTTTAACAAATCTGTTTACTTATTGACCTTACACCTTTGTTCTGGACTTCAGGCAGCTGTTAAAGCCAAGATTAAAGATTTTTAATACAAAAATTTCATCCAAGGTAGTTTCTGTCTTAACTCTGACTTTCTTCAGTTGTCCCTTTGTCTGATCAACAGGTTCCTTGTACCTATTCTAGTTTTATTCTATAGAATATGACCTTGTTGTTTGCACTTCCAAATACACGAGCAGATGAAATTTTCCCATCTAAAAGACTCTGGGCTAAGGAACAGTATCACTGTAACATTAGTGCTACTACAGTTGAATAAATTGGAAGAGATGAGCCTTTAATCTCGTACAGCCCAATGAAATAAAGGGTGCTAAGCCTGACCTGATTCATTTTTTTTCCCTAAGAATCATACAAGAAATAGATATGTGAAACTTCTGCTGGAGATTTCTAAAATGAAACTGTGAAATACAATATTCAACTTTTTAAACAGGAGTTTGTATAATTCAACTTGTTCTGGTTATCCTTTCAATTGCCTAGTTAATTCTTCTGAAATCCTTCTGGAAAGGCTATAGAGAAGATCAAGAAATGTTGGCTCTACATGAAACCTTTCCAAAATGTTGTACCATTCCATTAAACAGGGCGTGTTTATCTGGGGCTGTGAACTTCAGGAAGGATCTTGTAAATGGTTGAGAATTTATAGTTTCCATAAAAGAGGAATAACATCACTTTTCAGTCTAGTTATACTTGATAGCTGAAACTTTCAGAAGATAAGTGACAGCCTGGTCATTTGCTTAAAAAAAAAAGTTTAAAAAAAAACTGAACAAGAAAACATTGTCTCACTTAAAAATATTTTTCTGTATCAAAGATGCTAACAAAAATGTGATTCTTTCCTAATGGAAAAAGATTCTTTACTGCTGCTTATAAGTGACCTATATGATGATTTGTGTGATAAATATGGTAATACGCGCTAACTGGCAGCATTTTGGCTGTGATCTATTTGTTCGTATCTTAAATTGGTTTTAATTTTTCCTCCTGATTAAAATTTGTTTATGTTGAGTTCACAAAGAAGATAATGCCAACAAGAAAAGGGTTTTGTTTTTCTTCCGTAGACCTACTTAAACCTCATAGGTTAAGTCATGGAAACCTATAAAGCCTCTACAGAGAGAATGCAAATACATTGCATGTTGCTGGATTTGTTGAGGTCATTGGATATGATCTGTGTTCTGAAATGTGTGGATAAATTTCATACAGAGCATTGAAACAGTGGGATAAAAAGATTTTTAAAAACAACTTAAGCATCAGAAGCATATCTAAAGAACCATTTACTATTATAGATTATTTAAAGAATGGGTATTTGAGAAAAAGTTTATTTAAATACTCCGTTCAGTGAGCTGACCATGTTTTTCACCTTTATTTTTTACCATTGCGTAGAACTTTGTAATAAAATTACAGACAAGCTCCAGTTTGCAATATATGTGAACTAATTAAATATAAATAATAAACAAAATCAGGAGAAATATTTAGTTACATGGAACTAAAAAATAGAGTGAATGTGAATGCTTTTTGGTATTAAATTACTCTCCTTCATCGTTTAAAAAAACACCTGGATGGGTTCAAGAAGTGGGGCTGAGCAAAATATGAATTAATGAATAACACATTTCCATGATAGAATGTTTTTGACTACTATATAGACCTATAAATAAAACATGCTATGTGCATAGTTGGCACCCACCAATTGACTAATGTTAGTGTAAGTAGACACAGATTTCTAGAACCTTTTTATATAAAATGTGACTAGTTTCTGCTTTCTATGCTATGTTAATGAATGCCAGGGAGGCTATAGGCTGTATTTTAACTTTTTGTTTACTTCATCAGACTCATGCTGAGAGAGCAGTAAGTGTCATTCCCATAGCATAGGGCTTACCACATGTACTTAAAAGGTCCATACTTACACAATTAATCACATTTTAAAAATGATTTGCTTTCCCACGTTGAACACAATAGGCCTTTGTTATATTTAAGAGCTCATGCACAAAAGAAATGCACTAGCTGCTAAAATACTATAATCACATAGTATTGGCTACAATAACTTGCTGAGTTTTAATATGTCTGGGCTGCAACAGGCTGTTGATTATCTAAGATGGTGGAAGATAATTGTCCAATGAAAAGAGAATAGGAAATTTAACAACTCTTTCAGTGGGTAAGTAAATAGAGTGGTAAACTTAGCTGAGAGATTACTGAGAAGAGAACTAGCTGTTGGCAGTGGAGGAACTGGAACTATCCCAAATGGTTTAGTGTCAGTAGCAAAAACAAATTTCCATCTACAAAACTATTTCAGAACAATGTTAAAAAGCAAGAAGATGGAATTAAGTTGCACAGTAGGTTATGTATGCCTATAAGAAATGCATAGTAAAAGTATGTATGTTTACTTTGGGTAGCAGTTTAGGAGCACATCTGGGATAGAGAATCTGAAGGGATTTCTTGTCTTGCTAATATCTAACTGAAGATAATGAGGTGGAAAGATGGAGGCTAAATTCTTCTCATGTTGGGGAGAAGAAGGATCATCTCTACCTCTCTTCTTGAAAAGGTGGAAAAGCAGAAAGAGGCAATGGGATTTTTTTTAATGCAATGAAAGAGGCATAGAGGAGATAACTTGCAGCATAGTACAAATAGCAACTGGTAATGCAGTATTCTGTACCTGACTGCCTTTGCTTAGAGTAGCAATAAGCAAAAAAAATTATCTCCAGCAAAACATCAACTCACTTAGTAGGCAAGCCTGGGTAAAGTCTGTGTTGGAATAAGTCAGCAAAAAAAATTGGTGGGATGGAGAGAAACTCTAAAATCCTGCCACTCATTGTAGGAAATAACTGCTTGAAGACTCAACAAATGGTTCAAGTATAGATGACAACAAGAAAATAGTCCTATTTGCATATGAATGGTAAGGAGCATTTTTACTTCCAAGCTACCATGCAAATTCTATCCATAAGTGAAATCTTATGTTAATTCAGTGTATGAATAGCTAAACAGATGACAATGAGGCAAAGCAATTTATTAGGTTTACATAATGCCTAGAAAAAAAAAATTGGGCAATGATCCCAGATTGATGAGTCTTTTCAACAGCAGTTAGTTTTTCTTGCAGATAAAAAAAAAAAAATACTTCAGTGTTCCCTGAAACCTGTTCTAATAGCATTAGGCAACCTTTGATACTAGGGGAGAACAGGGGGAAAATTGTGTTTATCTTATGAGAAAAGAAGAAATAAGCTAAAAGTCAGGAAACTAAATGAAATATTACTAAGATACATAATACATGAAGTAGTGTTTTGTTGTTGGTTTTTAAGATATTAAGGACCACATCCAATAATATCTTAAGGTGCCTGGCCTCTGAAGTGGAATTCTGAACCCAGGCTAAACCACATTATGTGCTCAGGGAACAAACCTCTTCTGAGAACAGGGGTGAGTCCTACATCTCACATGGCTTTAGGTTAAGTGGTTAAGTCTACGTTGGACTTCCACTGCCCAGAAGACTTTCTTGTGAAGACAGAGAGGCTTGAGCAAACTCAGCAGGGCCCAGTCGTTTGAAACTCTAACATGTTTTATCTAATTGCTAGTTAATGTTAAGCAAGAGAGCAGATATTGGAAGCAATCTTCAGTTCAGGTAATTCAGTGGACACTTCCTCATAAGCCCATTATTGCTTCATATCAGATCTATTAACTTTACATCATTTTGCTCATAATTGTATAATCTGAGGACATTAATTCCAGTGGTGGAGAATGGATTTGCCTACCTTGCATTAAGTCTCATAGTGAGGAAACTCAATGTGTTGTAAAATGTCTGTCTTTTCAGCCTCATAAACCTGGGTCGTCTTTATTTTGAGAACCTATCTTCCATACTGAAAGTAGCTATCAATATTACAATCTCCTGTGGTTGCAACCATCATCTGTGAGGAGCCATCCACTCCGTTTGTGGCTTGCATGTGCTCCCACAATGCCTGCTCAACCAAAACCCCTTAGGAAGCTTTGATTTGAATGCTTCTTCCCCTTGTCAGACCAGCACAACTCACAGCATGCTGTGTTTGCTGCCAAAGACTTGTTAAAGCCAGGCAGGGTAGTGGGTGATTTGGCAGTGGCAGGGTAGAGCGGTCCTTGTGCTGGTAGTGCAAGGCATTGCTGGGACTCTGAAGTACAGCAAATGCACCACTAAATCCAATTAATACCGGGGCAGTCAGAATGCATATTTCTCAGCTGTCCCCACAGAGACATTGCTTTCTTCGTGAAGTGGCAAGCAAGCAGATTCATGCATTTGGAATCCAGTAGAAGGAAACGTGGACAGAATTTGGTTTTGGCTGGCTTTCTTGCTCTGTGCTAGCAAGAGGTAATACTGAGCTGCAAAGCAATATTCTTTGAAAGGTTCCAGTGAATTTACTACAAGAGCACACTCCGAATGGTTATGAGAACTTGGGGATCCATTGCAACACTGTTCAGTGACCCCTTCCATTATTTTATAGAACATATGGGCCTGGCTGTCAATTTTAATAGGGAAGACAACTTTGTTTAACACAGAAATGTATCTTTAATAGCCAAACCTGTAGCTGTGAGTGTTCTGTAAAAGTCTCCATCAGAGACATTTGTGCAACTGCATTTGAATTAACTTAAAATCCTGGGAAGGATGGAATGTCAAGCAAGATTTTAGATTTATAAACTATCCATGTGTTTGTGGATTATAGGAGTTTCTGACATAATACTGCAAATGGATTTGGCATGTACCTATGAAGAGGGATATTTTTATTTTACTGATTGAAGAATGGGATTAGGAGGTAGGTTTTAGAGAATTCAATTCTCAGCTCTGCTGCTCATTTATTATGCATACACACAAGCCTCAACCACATTAGAAAGTCTTGACTCCCTCCAAACACATGCAGTGTAGTCCCCTAGTAGCACTCTGAAAAGTCTGAGCTCCAGGCACAGCCCAGCAGGCAAACAAGAAGCTTTCTGCAGCTGAGCTGGAAACTGCTCATTCTCCATCCAGCATTCCGTGGGTACCAGTGGATATACTGCTCTTGGAGTCACAAGGAGCTTCTGTAGAGGCCTGTCCTGAGCGGCTGATGGAGTTTTTTGTTGTTTTGTTTCTAATTTAGTGTGGGCTGGGTCAAGCCCTTAATGATGCAGGGAGTAATACTGAACTGATTAGAAACCATTATCCAGAATTCACACTCAGTTTATTGATGGTGGTGAACCCTTCACAGAGTAGTAAACACAAGGTCTAGTCTGCTGTTTAGGTTCCCCACCAGCTGCATCAAATAGGCCATCAAATTAGTTTGATTTTTTTTCCCATCATTTTATGATGATTACTTCCTGGAAGGCATTATCTTCAATGGGATCTACATCAACTATTGTAGATGGGTTTCCATATTTGTTACTTACTGTTCACAAAACTATTTCATTTAACAGCAGGCCATCAGTATGATTTATTAGCAGTCCAATAATGTAGGATCAGTATTTAGCTTGCTTTGTTTGTTGTATGTTTGGTTTCCTTATTACACTTTGGAAATGCTGCAATAAAGAAAGCATCCTGGTGCTTTTTCTATTTGTTTTATTAAACCTCTTTGCTGCAGGTTATTTGACTGTTGTCATGTAGGTTCCCTTTTAATATGCCAGCTGTACTTCATGCTTATTCATTTCCTCTATCCTTAAATGTTCCTCAATAAACTAAGCAATCTATTTATTAGAAGTAACTTAGAATGCAGAATCTGTACGCTCCCTTCAGTGCACCAGAAGCTGGTACACCTTTACTTTCTGATGACAAAGTTACAAGTTTTCTAAACATTGAAAATGTGATTTTTTTCAAAGTATTGGTATAAACTCTGTTATATATGCATATATTGCAGGTAAATTGTCGTTATGGAGCAGAGAGAATAAGTATTTTGGGACCTTTCTATGGACTGTTCTTTCTGTATTTTCAGACTTGCATACATTTATTATCAGAGATAGCTGCTACAAGGATAGACATCTGCAAAATAACTTTCAGCAAACACTGATAAAGTAATCTTTTACTCAGATTTATCTTCTGGCTGATAGTAGCATCGACTGTATGCAACAGTCTGAAGTCCCAATATCACTTGCAATAAGACCCCACCTATCCTGAAAGAGGGAGCAAAAGTCCTCTGATGTGAATTAGTCTGGCTTTTATATTCTTAGATGTGTATAGATATTTTATATGGTATTTCACACATACGCTACAATTATGAGTAAAATACACAAAATTAAGGGGATAATAGTTGTTATACTGTTTTGTTAACATCTAAGGTTCATTCTAGGAAAAGTTTCAGCTATAGGCCACAATAATGTTCACCTGAGCTCACATTTCTCCCGCAGAAGTGCCCGTATGTTTCACCTTGCAGGCCTATGTGACACCTTTGACCTTCTCCAAATACACCCACATCAGTGCTATACAAAGACTATTTATTTTAAAAGCACTTGAAACCCCCTTAAAGGCAGGCCAATCAAACACAAGCCCCAGGCAGCTTCTGTGAGGCATGGCTTGTCCTGAGCTTTTATTTGCCAGTACCTGGTAGCAACAGGATGAGAGTTTCCAAGTTCTTTCAATCATCTACCAAAGTCACCCTAAGCACTGGACATGGCAGACCTCAAAGCCAGTTTCTGGATCCCAGTTGCAGCCAAGATCTTCAATCAAGCGAGGACTATATTTTTTCTGAAACTGACAGCTTTTATGTAATGCAAGGTGAGATCAGAAAATATATTTTTCTCATAACTTTGTCAGGGCTAAATACCTGAAGAAATCCCAGCTAAGCCAATTTCCAATAGAAGAAAGACGTCTACTGGAGTCTTCTGCAGCAAGGCTACCATTCTTGAGTTCCCCTCTCAAAAGAATCCAGCGGAAAAGGCAGGTGAGTTAAACATGACTGAGCATCTTTGTCTCCAACCATCTTTCTCTTCTTCTCCAGGATGATATCCTGAAAGATATTTGGAGCCAGAACAGTTTGTCCAAAGATAATAGAAATCCCATTTCAGTTAGCACACTGTTTCCAAGCAGCTTCTCAGGAAAACAGCTGTCAGGCTTTTCAGTAGTCCAGCTGCTGGGCACACTCTCAAGTGAGTTCCCGTGTCAAGCAAATGTGGCCATTCGTGCTTCATAGATGCGTAGAGGGAAGACGCCACAAGACAGCATAGACACAGCACAAGTGAATAAGTCTGTTCACATTCATACCAGTAGTGAGAATAACTGTGGTGAAGGTAACTGATTAAGAATAGACAGTTCTAGGAACTCTCCATTAAACATGAAGTCTAAGTCTGGTCTTTGAAGTGTGGGCATAATCTCATTCACTTTTCAAATGGATAGATTTTATATATCACACCCCAATGCCAGAACTTGGTGACAGCTTCACCTATTTGGGTCTCAGGTTAGGTCTACCTCAGAAAATATTGTCTTACAACGTTGCTGTTGATGTCTAAATTTGAAATGCAAACTTCAGCTGGAGTTATCAGCATTGCTGGATAGCATAATAAATAAAAATAAGTTTGGAGTTCTATTGTCATAACATATCCATTCTGGTATATTATGAATGGAAAGTAACACTCAAATATGGGAACTGATAGCACACGTTTTCTGCATTCTTTGACAATAATAATTCTTAAAAAAATAAACAGACTGGCAGGTACTGTGTCCCTGTCCCCCTGCAGTATCAGAAGTATCTCTATCATATCTGAGGAAAGTTTTTCCAAGTGGTTCTTTGACAAGTCTTCCTTATTCCATACTGAATCTATTACATTTGCTTCTATTGCTTGTGGAATTTTTTTCTTCCCTCTCCAAAGTGTTTTCAATATATGAGTACTTTAACTGGACACAAAAGTTTCCTCAGTTGTTTTCTGGACGTTCTCATTCATGTTTTGTCTTGCCACTGCTCTTCAGTTGTTCCTAATTATTTTTGTGATCACCACGCCCCTTCTTCTCAGACATTCTTTGTATATATGTCAGTAGGACAATAGCTTTCTTTTCACATCTCTACTCATCTTAGGTATGTTCATATACAGCATAAAATCCACTGACTTTTCACTCATAACTGCTGTATTTTTTCTTCATTCAGTTGCATGATTCATTTATTCTCATTCCATTGTAGCTTGTCATAGTGTACTTTGTGAATTACACACTATCTACACTAGAACACCTCCACAGCATGTTAAGATCACCTCAAATACTAAATTATACTCTCCAATTGATTTGATGGTCCATAAGAAATAAGGTGTGGACTCCAAAGACTTTCAGCAATGGTAGCCCTCAGTAACTCACTCATAGCTCACCCACCTGGCAACAGTTTCAATCTCCCCATGTTTTATTATCTTCTGAGAATGCCATTTTAAATCATATCAAAAACTTTTCTATAGTCAAACCATGGAGTATCTACTGCTCCATCTTACACACGAGGCTATTAGCAGGAGAAATATGATTAATATTTCCTGACATTATTTATTCTTGACAAATCCTTATGAATTTTTTCTTATCACCTTGTACTTTTATTTCTGTTCACAGAGATTATTTATTCTGGTATTTTCAGGAAATGGAAGCCAGGTTGAACAGTCTGTAAGTCCATAAAGTCTCCTTTTTTTATAATTCTATTTGCCACCACCCAATATTCAAAAATGTTACACTTTTCCTTCCATCAGTTCTCCAATACATTAACAAAGTAATATCTGAATTACTACATTATAGATTTCATAATTTATTACAGTTTGATACATGGAAGGAAGGAATTCTTGTGATAAAGTGAAGAAAGTTTTTTTTTTTTACTCACAGTTTCTGGAAATGTACAGAACTGTTGTGCTATTTGAAAATACAAAAACAAAAACTGAAGCAAATATGACTATACATATTCCAGTATAACATATAAAAAAGGCTATACACCAGTGCAGAGGTCAAGGTTGGGATGATTCAGGCCAATAGTGGAGTGTGTTATGGACTGTGTTATGGAGTAGTCCATATGTTATGGACTACTAAGATAATTTCCCCGAAACAGCTGAAGAGTGAGTACAGTAATCTCTTTCTGATGCTGTTTCTAGTCATGAGAACTGGAACTCAGACCCCCAAAAGGCTGTGTGGGAGCTTATCTGGAGCATCTACACTAGCAATGGCATGCAGGGGTGGTACTTGCAGTGTGAATCTGCCTTGTGTCTATAGATGGAGTCTTTTGGTTTGTGCTCAAGTGCTCCAGCACCATGTTTCTGTTCTGGAGAAATCTGAATTGAAGTCCTGTTACTTCGCTGCTGTGCAGACACAGACAAGGACCTGATAGCTCATCCCAATCGTGTGTGAACCCAGGACCAGTTCAGAAATGCTGAAGTGGATACACAGCTGTGGAACTGTAACTGGTAAATGAAATCCAACCCTAGCCTCCTCCCATTGCACCAGCCAGCTGTGCAGATGTTCCTGTGCATGCCTGCTCCCTTCTCTTTAGGTGTTCTTCTGCCCTGCTCAGGAATTACCCAATATTTGTTTTGGAGAACTCTCATGGAAAAAAACCAACTTGATATAAACTCTCCATCTCCTTAGAGGAATTATTTACACTTTAGCTTTATTTCAACAGCTTTTTAAGCTCCTCTTTAGTATCTTCCCCCCCCCCCCAGAATACTTTTTCTTCATGGAAAGCCAAAATCAAAGAAAGCACTTTCTATGTCTGACCGTGGGATCTGAAAATAATGTCTCCTCATGATGCTTTTCCTTCCTGGAGAAAGGAATTTCATCATCTCAGGCAAGCTGCCAGGAAAGAACAAGCTCCCCTCTACTGAAAAAAACACCAAGGACAGAGGAAGTTCAGTTGCTGGGAGACTGAGAGGGAGACTGCAGCTTTGAGAGGTAAGGTGACCTTTCTAGCATTTTGGATACAGTTCGTCAAGAGTCTTAAATATGAGAAGAAGACTTAAAATGTTCAGTTTTGTGCCAGTGAGGATAACTGAAAATGAGGAAGATACCTGTACTACAGATACTACAGTCAGTTTTGGTCAGTGTGAAAAGCAAAGATGGAAGCATGTTTTGCTGCTGTTGGATCACTCACTCCTCATTCTATAGCTTTGTTTGGATCTTTTTTTTTTTAGGGGAAATTTTAAAGTATTTTTTATAAAATCTTATGATAAAGAAGTTACATAACAACAATGAATATTCTTATGTGCTCATGTTATAATGATCTATGAAGGATGTCCCAAAAGTAATGCTTCCTATTTTTATGATGTTAGCCCATGACATCAGAGGCAGATGTTGGTAGGATGGCAGTAGAGGTTGAACCTTCCCAGCAGTATTCTGTAAGAGTTTGTTACCATGTGACATATGACAGCAGAAGGGAAGTCTGACAAAATGACATTTCACATAGAAGTACAAATGAAGCAAAACCACGGAATTGATATCCTCCATGGAGAAAAAGATTGTACCTGCTGACATCCACTGATGCTTGCTGAACATTTCTGGATATCGAACAGTGGACATCAGCACAGTAAGGCAGTAAGTGGTATTTCAGCAGTGGCAACAGCAACAGTGGGTCACCCCCAATAGTGCAGATTTTTACAATTGCAACCTGCAGGCTCTTGCTCATCACTGGTGAAAGTGCGCAGGTAATGGTGGTGACTATGATGAAAAATAGCATTTTGTAGCTGAGAATTTGCTCTATGAAATAATGTTTTTCTGTTCTTTTTATCTGTTGCAGTTCCTGTGGAAATAAACAGGAGATAATACTTTTGGAGCGACCAATGTAGTATAATTCTTATTTAAAATAACTGCTCTTCAATTGTTTCCAGCTAGAAACATGCAATGATGATCAATGTGTTACTTCACCAATCATTTAATAAACATTCTCAACGTAATCTTAAATGAATAAATGACTACTGAAATGGCTAGAGCAAATGTCATCAATCAATCTCATATACCCAATATGTAAGCTGTTTCATTGGAGTGAAACATATGGTTGTAGTTTAAAAAGAAAATCCTTTATAAAACTTCTTACAATGTTGCTTAAATAGAAGCTAATCTTTGACATAATCCAATATGAAGAGAGTGAGAGAGATTTATTTCCTTCCAATTCAGTTATAGAGTGTAGCTTTGAAAGAGTCTTTCCCAAATGTCTTGTAAGTCACAGTGAAGTCCTTTTGTTTAAAACAAACAAACAGGAAAAAGGAAGAATTAACATTTAGCAGTTGGGTAACACAGATGGTGTGGTTGAAAAATTATTGCCTAGAAGGACACTCCATATTATCCTCTATCTGCAGTGTTGGGGATCTAAGGAAATCATTTATCACTCAGTGTAAGGAGTGGCATAAATTTCTGTAACCTTAGCTGCTGTAACAGCAGGAAGGCTGGCATCAAGACTTTCCACACACTTGCTGCTGGGATAGGCATGAGAATGGATAGGACCGTGTGAGAGTCTTTGTTCTCTCTCCAGAAGTGCTTGTTACTAGAGCAGGTTGGGTAAGCTACAACATACAGGTCATGACACTTACTGCCAAAGGTAGAAAACCAGGTCAAACCCACATTGCCTTGTAAGGCAAAGCCGTGGTTGACTTTTCCAGAAAGACCACTATGCACTGTTCTCACGCAAGAGTTCTTCGTGTTAAGTAGAAGTGGAATCTTTTTTTCCTCAGTTATGGGCCAACAGAAAATATTTTTCATGAACAAGTGAACTCACTTTACTCTCAAACTTCATAGCACAGTGGAATGAAATACAGTAAGTAGTTTAAAATGCAGGCATTTTCTCTTTGTTTAGGAGTAAAAGGAGAGCAAGATTAGATCTGAAACATATTTTTAAAAGCATGAAAACTGCAATCATGTGATATATGATGTGCCCTAAAAATGACCAATATTTATATGTACTCTACTGAAAGATATGCAGCGAAGTTGACACAGAAATTTTCTTTACTATCAAAGGGAATGCCTTTTATTATACAATCTCGTAAACTGGTTTGTGCTTTCTTTTTAGACTACTATTCTTAATTTTATGATAGCATAATATACACCTGGGTATTTTCCCATCTATATATATATATCCTATAATGATAACCTAAACAGCTGACAGACTGAAGTGCTTTAGAAAAAAAAATGCAGTTATAAGAACAGAACATAATAATGAATATATAATTTCAGCATTTTTCTGAAAAGTTTAAGGTAAAAATATTTTCACTAAGAATTCTTACGAGGTCCTCCAGCTCCAGGTTCTGATCTTGCTGTGGACATTGTGAGTTACATTGTGAATTACTAGCATATAGAAAAGTGTCACCAGTTTTAATTCTGCAAGACTTACTGCTGTAGTGAAACAAATATCAAAGCTGATTAGACTAAAGCAATCCTAAACAATAAATAAGGTTATTTTAAAATGTTTAGGATTTAAATCTTAAACATGATCACAGATCAAAATGCATTAATTTCCCTTTGAAAGTGTTTTGGTTCCTAAATAATTGAAGTAAGGCAATGGCAAATCTCTAGATAATTCAAAGAACATTGAACAAAATCAGTCAACTTTAAAAAATTAAAGGCGTTATTTAAAAGTAATCTGGCAGTAGCTGTCTAGAGAATAAAAGTAACACTTTTATTTGAAATAAATCAGATATCATTCGAGCAAATTGGTCATAAATCCTCTAATGCATGGCTATTTTAAAATCTGTAAATTTGAGAAACACTATGTAGATATATATATATAAAAAACTACACTTTTCACACAAAAAGAAAATATGTACCTTTCCTATAAACAAGGATAGTGGTATACTCATGTCACCTGCTCCAGTTCTATATGAACACTTGCATATTTCCTGAGCACCTGAGCTTCTTCAGTGAACTTTAGAAAGCCCTGGAAATGGTGATTAATGTCTAATCAGAGTTGTAGCAAAGGGAAAAACAAAGACGCACAGGCTGCATTCAGAGCCTTCTGGCATCCCCCAGGTTGAAAATGCCATCATAATTGTTGCTTTCCTAAGCGAAGAACCTTCTCAGGAGTGTTCAGGAACAGGGCTATCTGCCACAGCTAATAACTCACTCAGTATCTACCCCTCCAGAACCGTAATGCTGCGGCCTCAGCCGCGTGCCTGCTCTGCATGACAGAGCAGCTGATGGATGGGAAGAACAAGCAGAAATGGTAATGAGTCCTGGGATTCAGAGGGACACTACCCACCTTATGTGTTGGAAGAATTTATGAAGATAACATGACATACTAATATATTTTTACAGCCCAAACAAGATATTTTATGCCAGCTGTGGGATCCACACATAGTTCATCAATATAACTTCCAAGACCTTTCCCCTTTTTTCCCTGTGCTTGTACATAGTATTATTGTCAAAGCAGGTAAAGGCAAGTTGCTAAATAGAAAACTCATGAACAAGAAAAGAAACTCCTCTTGCTTCTTTTCTGATTTTCTTAGGAGCATTTTTAATAATAAGAGAGAAGGAGCAACAACTTTCCTACATTAACGCATCCCCCTTGCAGTTAAAAACCTCTTTATAATTTCTCTCCTTGGGCAATGATTGATGTAAAAAATTCTATACAGTGACATCACTGCATCATCAGAACTGGGTTGTTTTTGCTAAAAACTAGTGTAGCTGTAACTGTAACACTGACACAAACTTTTTGTCAATCGTCTTTAACCACAGATGCTATAAAACACCAGCCAATTATTTTTTTTTTTTAGTTATATTAAATTTAATGTTTTTTATTTATTTAATGTGAATCAATGAGCTTTTTTCAAATAATTGGCTGAAATAATGATTTCATTCTACATTAAAAAGGCAAAAATCTCTAGACAATGAAGTACGTTATGAGTAACGTGATATTGTTATTGGGATCTTATCTAACATATAAAATAGGAAACTATCATTGTGTGACAGAAAGGAATTCCAAAATTCAGAATAGTCATCCAGACGGTGACACCAAAATCCACCTCACAATATGGGTTTCCTCTAAAACCTGATCCTTCTCACCTGATCCTTGATGATATCACACCTTTCAAAGATCCAAGGAAGTGGATTGCACTATTTGGTTTAGCATTTCTTTTTGATGTATTTCTCCTTCTCTCTCTCTTTTTTTTTTTTTTCCTTGTGGAAAAGAGGTATTAATGGAAAGGGAAAAAAAAAAATTGCTGTGTTGTTTTTCAGGTGAGTGATTCTAAACGTACAGGCTAGCTTTGTTTGAGTTAGATAGAAAGAACCCAAGGTTTTAAATGAAGGAAATGAGTAATTCAGCATGACCAGGAAAATGGATACTTTGATGCATACCTAATATTGTTTTATGGTGCTTTATAACGCATAATCAAATTCCACAACAGTAAATGTGGATTAAGTCAATGGTGAAAACAGATTGTTAATGAAAATATAATAGGTTTATGCTCATTTCCCAGGAGGCTAGTCCTTCACTGTACAACAGCTTATAAATTTATAGTGATCTAAAGTGAAATTACATTTCTTGGAATTTTCAAAGCCAACAATGGTATTCAGCCCCAGATTTAGAGGAAACCATTAGTCTTGGTCTGTCATGTGCATCAAGGTTTAGAAGGCAGTACACTGTTACATCACTGAACCTCTGCCAAATATCCCAAAAGGAAAGCAGAAGAGCCATACATCTGGATTACAACTTTGCCAGCTACACTGTCATGTCTGTGGCCTCGGCAGATATGGTAAAACGTGCGCACTGAATACCTTCGCTAGCACTGCAGAGGTGAGAATGTGATGGCAGAATTATGCCGAGGCCCCTACAAATTTCTTCTGGGAAGAATTTCAATAGTAACTGACCATGACCATGACCCCAGTCCCACATCAAGGCTTTACCAGCGCTCAGGAGTGAGGCTACACTTTTCTTAGTGTAGGACTGGAGTCCAAATACAAATTGAAATTTGCTCTGTCTTCCTATGTATCCCGTATGTTTGAACCATATTGTCAGCATCTGTTCAGATGAATCTAGTGAGTCAGGAATTTTCCAATGAAACTGTGTTTTACTAGAAAGATGGCAGTTTATCAAAACTGAATTTTTGTGGCACTGTGCCAAATTTTGTAGAAAAGCTTTCAGGTCCTTTGTAGCTTTCAGTGAGAGAAAGAACCTGCAGCCCTGAATATCTATTTTGAGTCATCACCCCACCTAATACTCATTTGTATGTAAAGATGAATCTACCGTAAACTGGCCTGTCGTACATCTTTTATTCTGTGGATACGTTCTGCTTTTCAGCCTTGAAATTTTATGTGATTGAAGAAGAGTTTGGCTGTTTGTTTTTGCTTTCTGGACATCTGGTACCCTGAAAAAAAAAGAAAGAAAAGAACTAGCTCAACTGAGCTGTTGAACATCTGGATATTCTGAGCGAATGACCACTCTATGTAATAAGGTCAGCTTCATGGCAAATGAACCTATGTTTTCATCAAGGTTTCCCCATAGAAATTTGGAATCTCCAGTTTCCTAAGGCAACATCCTAGTAATCATACACTAATGAGTTGCTTTGGTGTCTCCGTGTGTCACCATTTTAAGCTACGTGACTCTTGACAGATCAGAGCAACTACAGTTGGATGGGTTGAGAAACCTAGAAGTGTGTGTACACTCCTGGATGTGAAACGCTTATTTCAGGCTATTTTACATATCCCACAGATGTGTGAATGCTTCCAGAATGCACAACCTGAGGTGCAAATTCCAGGAAATGATATGGGAGATACCTGCTGTGATCACCACCATGACGCACATCTGTAGATCATCCCAACCATGCAACAGCTCTCCTCTATTCATACCTTATCAAACATATTAAATTCACCTTGGTATGCTTTTATCAATAAATACCTTAAAACTTCTTGTATTTCCTTGATGTGACAAATGTTTCAAACAGGAAAATATTTTTCAGCTCATTCTAGTTAATTTTATGGAGGAACTGTCTCTGTCCTTGATGTCAAATAACATTGTCAACAGCAGCACTCTACAAATTGGTTAAAATACACATTGTAAGAAAAATTAAAAAAAAAAATCTATAATAAACCACTTAGAAATCTGATATAAATCCTTGCAAACTTGTTCCTTACAGGTCTTGATGTGGCTCCTTCTGGATGATGCCTAGTTCGACATAAGCTTATGGAAAAAAATAGTCTCCTGGCAAACATAGAAGAGGATCATGGCTTTGGTGTAGTCTTTTCACATCTACTGATCCACGAACACATACAGTCCAGCTTGCGTGGGTGAATTATGATCATATTTTTCTGAACTGATTCCCAGAGGGATTTGACTCCATGCTCCCTCATGGGAGCATCCCTGCATTTACTAGGCCAAAAACCAAATTCCTTAGTGCATTAGGCAAGAGCAGGTAGATCTGATAGTAATTTGTATTTTCATTCAGTAATCTGTATGATGATACCACTTCTCAATTGCGGTGAGAGCAATGTTTATATATGTGCGTGTGCATGTGTGTATGTGAAGATATTTTAAGCTTTTTCTACACTAACGGTGACAAAAAGCAAACATCATAAAGAGGATACAGGAGGATAATAAGAGTCAGCTGAAATCAGTTCATAACTGTATGAGAAACTAACAAATCTCTTGCTGTGCTGAACAACTTTTAGCAGTAAGGATTGATACGGAGTATTGCCAAGAATGTCTAGATTGATTGACATTATTTATTAAATAACAGACAGCAATGAAAAACACTGTGTTTCAGTGGAGAATGCAGAAGAATGGCAAGGTGTGTGCGTGATATGGATTCACAGTCACAATAAGCAGTGATGAAGTACAGTTGAGTGTTTCTTGGAGTGTTTGTTAAACTCAGGAGAGAGATTCTGAGAAACACCTAGATTACAAATAGAATATTTTCAAGATAATATTTTCAAGATCTCCAACTGAAGACATGAGCTGGTCATGTGGTTATATTAAAAAGAGCAGACTTTGACTCCAGTCAAACCCAACTGGATTTTGCCTTTAACCTTGAGGTGAAGGAGAGATATGGGAACCTGTATCATCACCAGAGGAAGCATCAGTGGCACTGATGGTTTTGTCATGTTTCTTTCATCCTAAATGATCAATATAATTTTCAGAACCTTTGAGACACCAGTGTTCTTCTGTAAGGTTGGATTGTGTGAATCTGTTTTTTTTGTGGGCATTTGGTTGCTGCAGTTATGTAACACATTTTCTGTGTGTTTTTTTAAAGAACAAGGGCTTCTGCAGGATACTGCAGGAAATATCAAAAAACAGGTGTTTTTCAAAGGGAATTGTCAGTTATGCATTTTCAATTTAGCAAAAACTAGTAACTGTCTATACAGTGAATAAAGAAAAACATGGTTTGAACATTTCTAAAGCTATTAAGGTATCCTATTTACACTTCTCTGTTTAGCTTATCAAGGGGAAGATGATGAAAAAATTATTAAAATTGAATACAAGTTCTTTTTCCACATTTCAGTGGCAGAAATATAACAAGTTTTCTGAAAAGTGATATTTGAGACAAAAAATATTTTAATTAGATTATATTTTTTATTTTAAAAAATGACTGATTTTAGGCATTGTCATCCCTCCCATCTCACTCAGGATATTGGATCATTTAGTTCCAATTGTTGTTCCTGACATTTCGTGAATTGTCATTTAGTCTATCATGAATAAAGTCTTAAGTTCCCTTTAGGATGCTGTATATAAATAATCCCAGCCAATATACTTTTTGTCTTGAGGAATTCATAGCCTTCTTTAAAAACTACAAGTATGTTGATGAAAGTAGTGGTTTAAATTCTGTGAGGATCTGTATAGGAATTGCTAGGTCATGGCCTGAACCAATGACTGAGCACCTGGTGAAGGGATACAGCCAGCTCTGGGAGCACAGGTGAAAGCAATTTGTGGAACCTGGATCCACCCCTCCCTAAGCCTCATTTAAGGGCTGGCTGCCATAAGGAAGGGTTTTCTGTCTGGAGATCTCTCTTTTTGGAGTATTTGGTCAGCCCTGATCCTTGGAGTAGGTAAGAAAATCATTCTTTCTTTAACTGTGCTGTGGTCATCATCCTTTTTTAGGTAACTTAGAGCTGATTATCTGCCATTGCCTTTCCCTACATGATCATAAAACCAACGAAAGCAAATAATTTTTTTAATATACCAAAGATACTGTGTTAACGCTTTCTGCTTGGAGAGATACAACAGGGTGACTTGAATAAAAGAGTCCCTAACATTGAAAATTCAAGAGTAAAGCAATGCTCCAAACTCTTCATATCAAGAATATTGTGGTAATTGTGGAAATGCCTACAAAAGGACACAACTCTAACATCCGTGGGTAAAGGAACATTGCTTAGCAGAAGTGAAGAGGGCTTCACTGTAGAAGAGAGGCAGATCTGGAAGGGCAGCAGGAAACCCTGAGGCCCAGCAAAAAATAAATAAGTAATAAAATGCTGAATTGTATTAAAAATGGAGTTCATAGATAAAACACCAGTACAATTTCAAAATGATAGAAAAGCTTCTGGTAAAGATTCAACAGAGGAATTATTATATGCAGTTTTTTTCTAAAGTCATGGAATCAGAGGCCAACACTGTACCATCCTTAAGTATATCTTTTTAACTAATACACATTAGTGTGATGTTTCATACCCTATGCAGAAAGAGGTGATTGATCAGACTCAATAGTAACAGGATTCTAACAGCTTACACATACAACAGTGTTAGCCATCAAGAGGAAAAGTTGTAAGCATATACATTTACCCATGTTTTTGAAATGAAGCGTCGTGCACATGTATCTAGCAGTTCTTGTAAGATTCTCAGTTTATGAGAAAGTGCTGTGCTCTAGGTAAATAGCAATGAGTATATTGTGGTGGGGAAAAAAAGTACTTATGTTTAAATGTGAATATTCATCTTGAAATAAAATTAAAGGTACTGACTAAAATATAAGAGTAAATCACTCTTTGTGAGTGATGGGGCTCAGTTGCCTTACTAGGAAGCCACGAGAGAGGCATGTTTATAAACCCTCCTGTAAGCCCTGTGTGCATCTGAACCCATCAGCTCTCCAACCACTCCTTTTTGCTACATCTAACCAGGCAGCCCCTTTGTGAGAATGTGAGCAAGAGCTGTGGGTGCAGGCTGACACAGCAACAAGAGCAAAAAAGATGATGCTGGCACTTGTAACAAGTGGTTACCCCTTGCTTGTAACTTGCACGAATGAATCTGCACTGAGATGTTCAAATGACTTGAATTCAGCCAAGGTATTTCAGGTTGTAGAGGCATTCTGCCTATACTTGTGCCATCTTATAGTAGTTCTCAATTATTTTCACTTGTTAACTTTCAGAAAACAGGTAAAGATTTCCAAAAGACAAAAATAGACATCAGTTATTTAGCATGAAATGTTTGCATTGAAAGTGACAGACTCCATCCAAATCCCCTGGGAATGAAGAATGCCAAGTTTTATCTGGCACTCAACCACAATCGCCTGTTTAGAGAAGTGGTCTCAGGGATTCCTAACCACAGTCTCAGGCATGGGTTTTGACAGAAATCTCCTTGTACTGCATAAATCACAAATTCATTCCTACAAATACCAAAGTCAATTTTGAAATCTTATGTTTACAGCGGATCATCAATATTCATCAGTACTATCACCTAAAAAAAGAAGGGAGGGGGGAACTTTTAACAAAATTAGAGTGCAATGGGAACAGAAGAGATGAGATTTTTTTAGGTACAAATCTGAAGTGGAAGTGAATGTTAAATGTATGCCTCATACTAAAACTTTATGAAAAATGAAATGTACAAAAAGCTGGATCCTTGCCATGACACCCATTATGGTGAAGTCTGAGACTCTGACCCTTCGTGTTATACTTATTGTGTTTTTGACACATTTAGTCAATTAAAATGGGTGAAGTGTAATTTGTTTTTCTTAAGTTTAATACAGCATGTCAATAGAAGCTAACCAAAATTTATAGTAGGAACACTAAAACTGCCACTTGCACTTAAACAAATGAACACAATTTATCATGGTTGAAATAAAAAGAACATCATGTGCATTTGACTTTATACTTCACATGAGCATGTTGCCAAATATAGGAAAGCATGTTACAGCTGACACTTCCAATGGAAAAGACATTTTACTTCACGTTAAATATTGGTGTGAAAAATTTGGACCCTGTCCAATCCTAAGAAGTGTTAACGTTGGCACTTCCACTGTATACTTTTACTGTAAATTGTTGTAACATTTATTTGACATGGAATACCCAAAGGATTGATGAGTAAAGAAAGGAAGACTTTTTATTGTGCCATGTTCCCTTTTTCAGTCATACATACTAAGCCTTTACATCTTCAGAGTTTAAACAAGTCGCCACCTGTACTCAATCGGTGAAAGTTATTTTTCATGCAACTAGAGCTTGCCTTTTTTATAAACCTATAAAAGCACACATTTTCCATTTTATTGGTCAGCAAAGCAATGGCTGATTTAACCATAAAACTCACAAATGTTGTTTCTTTATGGAGATCCATGTTTTTTTAACCCTTTATAATTCCTGGGAATACGAGCCTCCTTCATTTCATTCATTGTCAGAGACTGAAAACTCAAAACAAACTGCAGTATTTTTTCTTTCCATTAAAAAAAGTTTACCTAACACTACTACTACTTATATTATTACCCATGGACTACTAAAGATTTAGGAGGAACAAAGTACTGCTTCGTAAAAATTTATCCGCCTCAATTAAGTACCTGCACAAGAATTCTGGTTTCGTATTATGTGAACTATAACTACATTTATCTGCAGTAATGAAGCACTGTAAAATTTCGGAAAAGTGCTGAGGGGCACTTCATATGATTTACTGAACCGATCTCTAGGTTAAGAATGCATGCCTATGACAGGAATTTTTAATCCATATTTTTCAAATTAAAAAATTCCACAACATTTTGAATTATAAAATTAAATTTTAGAGCCATGAACATGAAAATTATTGGGGTATTTTAACATTCCTTTTTGAATACCAGATCCGAGACCTTAGATTTTGATCTATGTAAATACAGCACTTTGAGAATTCTGTGTTTGATTATAATTTAAGAGAGTACTGTACACACATATATACTGGGAAAACAGAATTTTTTGAAGTAGAAGAGCTACGCAATTGCTCTATAGCAGGTAGAAATCTCAGCAAATAAGTGACAAAATCAACCAGGAGAACTTAACCAGCAGTTGAGCTGATGCTTAGGCATACTTCTGCTAACATCAAGAACACCTCTGGAAAGAGAGATAGGCTTATTATTTAAAATTTTTGAAGGGAATATTGCTAGCGTGAAGGGAAAAGAAATACTGTCTACTTTGTGTGTGCCTACAATTTACCTAAAACTAATGGTATAAAAACCAGATCTAAGATTCTGAATCTCAGGAGAGTAATTTTGAACAGAGAATCCATATATGAGAAAATCAGCAAGCACCTCTCTCCCTTCTCTCTCTATATAGCAAATATACTTTCTAAAAAAAGACAAAGGACAGAGAGGTCCACACGTTAATGTTTTTGGTAGATTTCACGGTCCTTAGGTGAAGGCTAACGGCAACATCAAGAAAGGACTGTTGGCAAAAGCAAATTCAACTTAATCGTCTCAGCCATGTGTGATCAAGTCGTGATGCTTCAACAGCCTCAGTATAGGCAGTGCTGTAAACGGTACTTCTGTATAGTCATATTCTACGTAAGCATCTCCGCGGTTGTCTTCATGGCTGACCCAAAGTAGGCTCAATGTTACTAGAAATAAGGAGTTCTACATCACACTGATTAAAAAAAAAAAAAAAAGTCCGTTATTGAGATTTGTTCAGCTGTGTGTGAAAATTCCGCATCATCATACAGGCCTTCAAAAGATCATCATCCTTAGTATTATAGAGCCATTCATTCATAGCAACCTGATAGATAGGGAAGGCAAAGAGGATGTTCTTGTCTTCTATGTTCTATTCAAAAATTTAACAAGCTATTGTCTGTAGGCTATCATTTGCTTTGGAACAGGTTTCTCAAAGATATAGGGCAGGCTCAAGGAATGGACAAAGCCCTCAGTAACCTGTTCCAATTTCATGGTTGACCCTGGTCTCAGTAGATCAGACTACAGAACTCTTGAGGTAAGCTCTAAAGTGGTTTAACCAATGATCATATGATTAAAACCCTTATTTCAGGTGTAATGAGATGAATTCAAAGATAATTTTTAAGCGATTTGATTGCCAGTGATTAATAAGCTATAACTATTTCTTCCTCTGTGCTTCTCCCAGTGCTTTGGAAGAGCAGGCTCTCCTAGAAAGTAGGTAAAGGTACAGGTGGACATTTTCTTATTTGCAAATGGTGTTGGGGAACGAAAGACAGCAAGTATTACAGGGCTGCCTGGCTTTTTTCAGAAAAAAAATGCTATCTTTTCCTTTTGTGTGAATGTAATGTCAAACTGGGGAGAAGAAGGTTGTGTTTGTGTTACTCCAGTTTCAAGCTGGAGTTAGTAATGGGTGTGAGGGAGGAACACTCCATTTTAAAGAAGTAGCACTACCTTTCCTCCCATGTCATGCTATCATCTTTAATGGCAACAATAATTCACTTAAGCCAGGAAGACATTTTTTCTGTTTTATTTATAGATCATTAGGAAGGTCTGTCCGCTGCATTAATGCCTGCTAAAACGATATGCCGCTTCCAACTTTATGGCTCTATGTCAAAACTGTCTCTGATAGCTAGTTACTCACTCCACTTTGTCTGTTTTAAACAATCCATTTCTTATTGGATGAACCACACTATCACATGTCAGTTACTTGACTTTTATAATATTCTCTAGGGGTCTCACATCTCTGGAGCATTGTATGTCCTCAGTTCCCACTGAAACAAAACCTACATAGCACCTTACAGATCAGAAGATGTGACTTCCAGAGGAACTGCTTAATATTTTCAGTTAAAGCCATACAGCTGTTCAAAATGTGAGCATTATTTTTAGTCATACAATGCATCTCTTCATTTGTGATAATTTATTACTATGCAGAATATGTTGCTCTGCTATGGTCCAAGAGATAATAGCAAGGGCAAATCAGTGCAAGTATGAATGTAAAGAGCCAGGGCCAAATACTTGGTGGATACAATCTAGCTTTGTTGCATTGACTCAGAGATTTGAGAATTGGATTTCTGTATTCTCAAGGTCTTTTCTTCACTGCAATATAAATAATACTACAAAAAAAAAATCAATCTTTTTGGTGAATTGAAGAAATTAGTTTGTACAGTTATAGATGTCAGTCACTCCAAAAGTAATGTGTCTAACTTATTTCCATGGGAACTATGAGATACAAAGAGCACAGAAAAGCTATTTAACAAAGCAAATTCTCAGCTACAAAACACTATTTTTCAATGGTGACCACTATTAGCTGTGCATTTTCACTAGTGATGAACAAGAGCCTGCATGCTGTGCTTGTAAAAATCTGCACCAGCAGAGATGATCCACTGTTGCTGCTGTCACTACTGAAATACCACCCACCACCTCCCTCATTCACAGTTTGGTCTCCATAAACCCACTGATTAATGTCAGTGGGTGCAATTTTTTCTGCACAGAAATTTAACTTTTTTTGCTCCATACTCACTCCCATGTCAGATGCCATTCTGTTAGACTGCCCCTCTGCTGCCGTCTGTCACATGGCAGCAAAATGTAATGTGATATTGGTGGAAATGTTCAACCTCTACTGCTGTACCACCAACATCCACCTCGATGTCATGGGCCAACATCATAAAATAGAAGGCATTACTTTTGGAGCAGCCCTTATGCAAATAGTGTGGGAAGGCTTGCTGCATATATAGAGTTGAAAAACAGTGGATAATCATTCATCAGTTTGTTTGGAGACCATTTTACTCACTTTGTTAAGGAATATTGTGGCACATGAAGAGAGACTCTATAAATGACATACATAAATGTGTTATCTATATATATTCTTACTGGTCATCTGTGATCTACATAATTAGTTCATACTATAAGTTGTCTTCACTCTGCATCAAAGACTGAGAGGTCCAGACCATCATAGCTTTCCTTCAACACAGCCCATCACTGAGGGTGTTTCAAAAATTTTTTAAAACCAACATGATAAATATTTATTGTGCTTCTACAATTTTTCTTAGAACCTTAGAGCATGCATGACTTACCTGAGTAGATGATCTGGTTAAAAGTTCCAGTTCTTTGTGTGCTAAAGTCTGCAAACATAAAACAGAATATGGTTACTACCTTAATTAATATTGCGTATCAAGATTAATGCATGTGCAGTTCAGAACAGGGTTCCTCTTAGGAAGAGACCTTTCTGATGTCACTTATTTGATACATAAGGTAGCAAATCTGGATATAATATATGAAAGATCCTGCATCGTTTTTCTAAAGGTGAAGAAGTTTAGATCCTTTGCAAACCAGAATTTTCTTTTTATTGCTCCTGCATCAGTATCATATAGTTCCGCTCATTGCTTCCTCCAATCTCCTTAGCCAAAGCCTAGCATGTTGGTAAGGTGTGATATATTATAGATCTTTAAAATTTTGGAGCTAAAATAAATGTATAAGCCCTGAGAAGTAGTCCTAAGACTTTCTTCAGAGTTAAAACCACAATGACTCAGAGGCCTCTTGTGCCTCTTTTTTTTTTTTTTCAATTAAGTTATAGACTATTTTATTTCCTACATGAAGAAAGCAGGGTGGAGCTCTGGTGAAAATACAAAGCTTACATAGACTTGGACTAAGTAGGGCCTGTTTGTTAGCCTGCAAGCACTCGGAAAATGGTTTGAGGCTTCTCTTTCCAAGCAAGAGGAAAGACCATTACCTCCCACTTTGGACAGGAATGTCTTGGCTCCATTTTGGTGTTATATCTATTAGGTGCAGAGTGATGAGTCTATCTTACTGCTGATTCACACAGGCTGTTCCAGCAACAACATGTGACTGTGATTCCTCTGTGGCCCAGAGGATATTTTCCATCAGCAGGAACAGATGTTACTAATTCAGAAGGCCAAAAGAAAGTATAAAATTATATGTACATAATATATGTAAACATTTCAGATGTATTCTTTTGACCATAGGATCAATAAGTGTGAGTTAAAACAATGAATGCTGGTGCTCTCGATACTGTTGGAAGTTATCAGTGGCCAGGGATGATTTCTGTCTATTAAGAGCAAGCAGTAAGTTAAATTACTGACACAAAATAGAAAATAAATTAGGTGCGATCCCAGTTTTCTGAGTGTCACTGTAGGATAAGATAGAAATCATCAGGAATAATATACGAGGGGTTGTATTATGGTGAGGTGGTAATACAGCATATCATCTTAGGTCTCATCTCATACATAGGGAGAAAAAGGGGAAAAAAAGATTATTATTTCTGGCACCTGCATTTTACTTGCACTTCTAATAATTTAAGACAAGTTACCTTATTGCATCTAATGCCTGGCCAAGGTTAGAACAAAGATGAGGATAAGTTGGCTGATATTAAACCCAAACAAAATGGTCCACTGGAGAATTAATCTAAAAGAATTGACAGAAACAGATTTCATCCAATCAGGAACTTTGTCATTTCATGTTTGATCATGCCTTGCCTAAATACAATTTTTTATTACATGTTTATTACTTAAAATTATCTTTCTACAGTAATTATCATGATTTGTGTAATTTATCGGTGCCCACATGATAAAAGAAAAAATATATTTTCATTCAGCTCTATTTCCTACCTCTTCCATAACCAATCACCACTGTGCACCTTTCTTCAGCTGTACTGTGTTGTCTTCTTAATATAATTCTTTTCTGTCTCAGAAGAAAGGAAGGAAGGAAGCGAAGTAAGGAAACATAGGTTAGTGGGTTATGGTTGTTTTGGTTTTTTTTAAATCTTTCTTTCTGATACAAAGATGAACTCTTTATAAAAATAAACTTTTTTTGTAGATTAATCACAGTGAAATAGTGATGCACTTAGGCAGAGGGAACCAATCACTTCCAGTTCATTATATGAGAAGGTCTTTTTAAAATTTTTCTGGACAAGGATCATGTCTTATTCACCGGATAAACTATGTCATTATGTACACCTATGTTATTTCAAGAAATATGGGTTAAATAAGAAAAAAATGTCATTTGGATCTTGGCCTGAAATTCACTGAAGTCAATGAAAATATTTCCATTAGCTTCAGTACGAGCTGGATTACATTCAAGTGGTCCTGTGAGCAAAATATCCACAATATTATAACAAAGACCACATCATAATGTAATCAAAGGGGGCAAATCAAGATCACACGGGTGACCTAAACTATTGTATTTCCTTATGCTTTTGAGCACTTGATTTTGCAACCTTAACATTTTTAACATTGGTGTCTCGTCTGTGGTACTGTCAGTGTCATATTACACTACAACACAATCAGCAGATGTCAAGCTTTTAAATTCAAAAAAAAAAAAAAAAAGAAGAAGAAGAGGAGGAGGAACTGTCAGCAGCCTTTCTTGCAAGTTACTATATCTGCAGAGTTACTTTTGGGGCAATAAAAGCATTATAGACACATGAAGCAAAGCTCTTCAAAGTCAGGTCTAATTACACTTACTATGAGATACTTCATGGAATATTTATTTCTATTAATATTGGAACCTAAGTGTTTTGTTTATTGACAAAATGAAAGCAATGTCAAATATAGACCTGCACAGGGGAATTCAACGGAATTCTGGAAATGTTCTATCTAATTCAACATTTTTGCCATACATGTATTAGGAACAGTCCCATGTGCAAAAACTAACGTCTCTGATGTAAAACTGTCTTCCAAAAGTTTGAAAGTCTGTCATCTTTCTCCATATGCTCACTTCATTAAACAGTTTACAGCTTGCAAGGGCATCACAATGTTGGAGTAACAAAATGACTGTCCTGACAGATTCAGACAATAAAACAACCAGATTGTTATATGAATGTTTTCTCAGAGACTGTTGCTGCAACACGTAATAAATACAAATATTGGAACACCTGCATGATAAACATAATACTTTTAACAGATGTTAATCCCCCTGAATGCAACCAGTGGATTTAGATCACATAAATGCAACTTGCCCCCCTCAGGTCTCCCTGGAAAATTACCAATCACAATTGCTTTCTGACCAACTGCTGCATGCTACACGCGTGGTTTTGTTTTTCAGCTCTGCTACTATGAGCATCTTAAAGACAATCCACAAATACAGTAATATGTCTGTATGAAACTGAAGCTTATCAACAAATTATGTTACTGGCATGAATTGGTTATATCATTTACAGAAAACAGATTTCCAAGCCTATTTTCTCCAAAGCTTATCATTCCCTGGGCACAACAAGTAGAGTGGAATGTTCCTCTCCAGTTGGTAGGACTTAGTTGTTCTTCCTCTCCATCCTTCGATCACACACAGCTTCTGCCAGCTTTGAAAAATTGAATGGAGCATCTTCGAAAATTATCTATTAGCCCTCCACAAACACCATTTGATTTTTAATCCTCCTAGAGGAGGAATACATTTAAAATCCACTGGCTTAAATTTAAGCACCTGCCTATCCACTCTGTTCAAAAATAGACTGAATCTACATCTGTACTTTCATCTTCAGAATGTATTTGAATGTCCAGTGGTGTAATTTATGTTGATGCAAATGCTGCTGCACACATATGGTTGTATCAGTGTTATCAAAGGTGACAGTATACATTTCCATCGTCGTGAGTGGCATTATTCAGTGCTTAGCTATCCAATCTGAAAATGAAAAATGGTAAAAGTAGAAAATAACTGGCAAATAATTATTAAAAACAGAATGGCCAAGAAACACTTGTAGACTTGATTTTATACCTTGACTCATAAGTTGCATTGTCAGAGAATGTCTCACAAAGAGAAATAAAGTCAGAACATCGTCCAGGTATCAGAACAGAAAAATAGCAATTCCTCATGGAAAGATAAAACCTTGCTTTTAAAACTAATGGGTTAACAAAGAATTTTAATAACATAACTGGTATAAAAATGAACAATATCTTGCTCTAACTCCATGATCACAAGGTTGTGAAAGTTGACAGAAATGCAGGATAAGTGTAGTATTTCAAAATGTTCAGAAAGTTTCAACTGGTGAAGAATTTCCTCAGAGTAATTTGTGGATGAAGATCAGGAGAAATAAATGCAGCTGACTAGAATGTAATGAACGTGTTTGACAAATGGTTCTAGAGAATCTCCAGGGTTTTTCTTGTTGACAAAGGAAGAAAAATTTATGTCTTACATGCATATTAGAGGAAAAAAAATAAACACCATTATTAGAAATTAAGACTCAATTTCTTCAGCTTAAATTGTACCCATGATGAAATAATTACAGATAAAAATGTGGTTGGCCATAATAATCAAGGAACAACACCAAGACAGATTACTTGAGTCATGAACAGCTGCAGGGAGATAACCACTAAGTGCTTGAAGACAGAGATGCAGCAAAAAAAATTTTCCAAAGTTTTCCTATTCAGACACGAGCAAATTAATTTAGTCAATTAAAGGCAAAGAGGAAGATTTTCTCACTGCATTTAATTAAATTTGTTGTCAATTTCCAAAAGATGAGGGCAGGATGCATTGTAAAAACATTTCTATTTACTACTGAACAAAAAAAATTAGCTGATTCTTCCACTTTTTAGAACTAATGGTTATCATAATTAAAACAGGTAAGGGTATAATAATTTGCGTAAAAGTTGTCCCAGCCACGTTAATATGGCGAAAAGAAGAGGCATAGTGTTTGGTTGGATACAACACAAATTAGAAGGGAAAATGATCTTTTCCAAGATAACAGTTACAATTATGGTATTCATCAATGATATATCTGTACAGAAGTGTTCTCACTTTTAAAAGTTTTTAGAGAATGAGACCATTAACTTTTCCAAATAATGTTTTTTGCAGGAAAACTCATAGAAAGAGGAACTGGCAAGACTCACTGTGTCATTAAAAGACTATAGAAAAGTATTAATAAGTTCACAGATGGGTTTAACTAAATAGATCTTTTCTTCTTGTGTCATGCAAGGTAATAACAGAAAAGGACTGATGAAAGAGAAAAGTAGAAATTCAAAATGAGGGAAGGGATTATTTCTTTATTCAACCCATTTTTAGACCGAGAAGTGATCATACGCTGCAGAAAGAACCAGAACAAAATCTCTTGTTTTTTCTTTGATCTCTTCTCTGGTTAGAAAGGGTAGAAAGAATTGTGATGTAGAAAGCCCACTTATTTATTTATTTATTTATAAGGAATGTGACTTTTTTTTTTTCTTCATTTAAGCATAGTTTTTAAAACTGAAGCATGCTGCTTCAAGCAAGGAGGCTAAATCTACTTTGATGCAACTTGTGCTGGGCACTTTAAGAGTTTCTCAGACCCAGTAGCTATTTTCTCAGGATTCAAAAATAATATTCTGCCTGCTATAGCCAAAGCAGATGTTTTCATGGTTTATCTGTGTCTATCCTAATGATGGGTACACTGAATGACTTCATTGCTATTGCTGTCAAAATATAAAGAATGTATAAAAAGCCTGATGTTTGGAATTTTGCCAGGATTTTCTCCCTTATTTATTATAATGCCACCAATTTTACCTTTGAAAGTCTGGGTGAAGTCCAATTCATAAGTAGTTGAATTTTTTTCTATAAATTGTAAGAAAAGTTACTGATAGTGATGAAATATTTTCTGGCAACACCTCCCTGACATGAAGATTTCACTCTCCTTCCTCCCCTTGTCAGGTTCCCATGAGACATCAGGAGCCCATCTTTCAGCCCACTCTGAGCGTGTCCTTGGCAGCCCATGCTCAGGGCTGGGTATATTCCCATGCTGCTTGGGTTCACGCAGGCTCAGACAGGCCTGCCTGCTTCCTCCCTTCCACCTCATAACAACGTAAACACTTACCTGAGGAAAATGGGAAGGACTAGTATAACCCAAAACAAACAGGAGCAAGGCTCCTCTCCATACTGGTGGAGCCTGTGCTGCTTATGCTTTTTTTCAGTCATTTGTGGAAGCTCATCTTTACCAGCCATTTTGGCGCCCACTTGCACAAACCACTGAGGCAGCTCAGAGCATTCATTAATCACTAGTGTTTTAAAAACAATATCCTAAAGCCTTTTTTTTTTTTTTTTTTTTTTTTCAACTTCTCACACCTGGGAGGAGTCACCTGGAAAAGTCTCCAGCTATGGCCATTCTGATGGTGACTGAAGCTCCGCCCCTCCAAGGATACAGGTGTGTTGGGGTCAAGGTGGGTCCTTCTTACCAGTGCTGTTTGCCTGCTTCCTCCTGCCTACCCATCTGCAGGTATCTGTTTTCTCTCAGGTCCTGCACAAGTGTTAATGTTCCAGGATTAGCTTTTTGCTCTGTGTTTGCAGAGGTGAAGTGTGCAAGGGGATATTGGTATGCAACATTATTGTAGTAAACTGTGATTGTGATTAACAACAAACAAATAGCCTTCACATGTTAAAAACAACCTTCATGATTTTCATTCTTAAACCCTGTTTTCACGTTACATTTATATGCCAGGGCTTCAGTTGAATTTTTGTTATCTACGCATTTCTGAAAAGTCTACACTTTAATGGATTCAAATGACTAAGCTGAAAACGAAACCTCAGTAATTAAAGTGCACGTAAGGGGAGGTGTTTCATTTAGTTTTTTGTTTGTTTGCTTTCATCTAAAGGCCTCCAGTGTTTTTCTATCTAAACAGGATAATATAAAATCATCTAGTTACAGAAGAAATGAAAAGTTGAACTATTGGTTATATTTATATGGCCCTAAAACATGTTGCAGAATTGTATTTATTACTAAAAAAAAAAAAAAAGCAAAACAATAAAACATTTTATTGAGTAGACGATTATATGGCATTACAAAAATCTGCCTTCCAGTGGAATCCTTTGACCTGCATATGTACAACACTATAAATCTTGCTAAATATTTGTTTCAGAAATTGTCCAGAAGGATGAACAGATTGATTTTCCAGACCTAAATCATTTCAACACCAAATAGTACTCTGGAGAAAACCATGTTTCTCTTCTTGTTTGCAGACACATTAAGATCACACACTGAGCTGCAGCAGTTCAGCTTTCTGGTCCCTTTACTTCTTTGATAATGACAAAATGGAAAATACATGGGCTGGAGAGACTACCTAAATAAAAGCTGTTGATGAAGGGGGAAGAAAATGACAACATCAAGGAGCTAATGAGTACATTTCATTAATTCTGAATTTCTACCCTGTGGGTTGCTGTGAATTTAAAAACCTGAAGAAGAAGAAAAAAAAGAAAAAACAACAAAGAAGAGCTAGGACTTCTTCATAAAATATAACAGTTTATAAATATCTTTTTGTTTTTACAAACTAAAAACATGTTCCCATTTTTTTTACAAGAAGTCATCAAATTATGTATTTTTCTACTGAACATGTCAAATTTTACAAAGGAAATTTTTTCAGCTATAGAAATTATGATTTGTAAGTTGTTTAGAATCCAAAATGGTGTTGTGATTTATTTCCCCAAAGAGTTGCTGATCTGTTCTGAAATCATTATTTCAATTTGTATCATACAGCTGTGATTGGAAAAGTGCTATTTCTTTATATTTCTTTATCTGAAAATAGTAATTTACTTTTCCAAATGCTCTCAAAGGATAACCAATGTGATACACCTTCCTATTAAGACAATACCTACCTACAACCTAGGCACTTATTACCATGCCTTTAATCCATCAGTGAAAACCTGATGCCATACTTCTGTTTGCACTGCTTCTCCCACCCTAACCAACACATTTGCCAAAGACGATATTCACAGACCTCTAAGAGGAACAGAAAGAAAAAAAAACTACATTACATCAGAGGTCATTAAAAACTGAAAAGTTAGGAGTGGTTTTTCTCACTTCTGTCATTCATAACATTTGTAAAATGCAATTACGTGTGTTCACAATCAGTCAGCAACACTGTACAACAGCAGATACTGAAATTCTAATGTACAGAAGTACTGGTTCTGTTTGGGCTGGTTTTTATGTAGGCTGATTAGCTTTAACAAAACAACTTAAAAAAGGCCAAGGCCTGATTCTGCTCCATCTTTGGCAAAGATGAGGAGTTATTTCCAGCCTTGTCAAGAATGAATGCATCTCATAGATGATATGAGATTAGATTTAGAGCCATTATCATTTCTGCAGGATGGAATTCTCCTGTAAAGTTAAATATATAGAATAACAGTTCTGTTTATTAATCTGGGGGTTCAATATACATTTTCTAGTGATTTGCATACTTTAAAAACTCATGCCCCTCTAGAATACTATGGAAAGGGACTAATGTCTGTTTATATATATTAATGTTTAGTATAAAGAAAGTTCAGTATGAAAGAAAAAGAAACCCATCCCCTCAGCTGGTAAATCATTTCTTTGTCTTCCAAGTTATTTTCCTTTTTCTGACAGGCTCAAGTTAAGAGAATATCAATAACAAATGCCAGAAGTCTCATTTCAACTATGGGACCTGTAGAAAAAGGAAGAGAGAAATTTCCTAACCACAACCTCTATCATTTGCACTCTAAGCCTCTGTGGATCACAAACAAATAAATAAGCTGCTCCTATTTAGCTTCTACTTCTGAGAGAGTGTACTGTATCATTTATGAAGGTCCTTAAATCCCTGTGGAAATGTAAGTTTTATGCATCTTTTAAAAAAAGTTCAACACCTATTTGTCAAAACTCTCATTTCCTATTAAGAAAATGAAATGGAATTGTTGGTGTTACAGTGGTTTAATGGGTCTCTCCTCTTCTAAATGAACACAACCTGCTGGATCCAGCAAATTCATTAAAAATGTGATTTTACAGGGTAGAGAGCTTTAGGAGCTGTACAAACCTATCAGACTTTATGAGTTTTTCAACCAGTTTCATTCACAGGGTGAGAGTGAATATCTCCCAGTTCCCAGAGAGCCTCTCTTCACAAATAAAAAGAACAGAGATGAGTTGGGAGACATGCAAGGCAAGTACAAAATATAGTTAAAACGTAGTCATATTCTCAGTCTATTGTGTCTGTCTTATAGTTTTGCTGTTCATCTATCTGTAAATCCTCCCAGAGATCAATTGTGTCTAGTCACAAGGCTCTGTGCCTAATTTCACTCTAGTTTTGAAGGATGTCAGTGAGCAAATATTCAGAAGTCATTTCAATAAGGCATAAGACCAGACTTACGGTGTGAAGTGACAAAAAAAAAAAAGTATCTACTTAAAACCTATGCATAATCTCTGGAGTTAACAGGCTCATTTACATATATGTTGAGTGCATACATTCACTGGGTCAGCACCAGGACTCTTTTCACGTACAAGAGTTTCAAAAACAAAGACTAAAAGCAGGCAACTAAGCACAGGTTTTCTTCACTTGCTATCTATAAGGTACACTTCATGGCCAGAAAGTGAAAATAAAAACCAGGTAAATTCCACATTACTGTGCTAATATCAGACACCTGACCATAATTTTCCACTTACATCTCAGTTCACATAAGTGTTAAGTATCAGTCCTGCTAGTGTTTTATGAACTTTACTCTTAACGATTACAGATGGTACTAAAACCAGGTCTATTGTTTGGCTGATCTTTGCACTCCTTTCTTGTATGTGTGAGTTGTACATCTGTAAGAAAATCAAGCCAAGGTGAAAAACCTAGGGCCAAAAAAAAGGTAGAAAACAGGAATATTAAGATAATATAGGTTGAACACGTAGTACAAGATGCTCCCGAATGCTCATGTTCCCCTCCCCACTTTTAGTCCTATATTTCTGTGTTATATGAGTCTATTATCTCACATAAAGTGCAGCACCTCTCCAGCCAGTGCCAGCAAAGTTATCAGCCCAAAAGCCCACACCATGTGCTGGTGGTCTTGATGACTGTTAACACTTTGCTTCAGTTCCTTCTAAGAACTGTGAATGGAGATGGCAATGAGAGAGTTTCCCCTCCAGATCCATAGCTGACATTTCAGGTATTCAATTGCCAATTTCTAAAGCCTCTTACACTCTTTGTTACACTCCAGAGAAATCACAGTGTATACTCAGAAATTCAGGAAAGTTGACTTCCAGTTGCAATTTCATGCTGTTTTGATAATCTGTCTAGGGAAAGTAGACCCACTTTGAAGGTTTTATGCTGGCTCAGTGTGGTCTCAGCTATCTCGAAGCTGTCTTGTCCCACACAATATGCTGCCTGAGGTTGCCACTTTCATGCAGTGATCTTCCAGATATGTGTTTCACTCTTGACCAGAAGATAGGCACCACTCTGGTGGCTCTGCCACACCAGTGACTGAAGCTGGGTGCAGCCCAGGCACATGCTGACTGATCCCTTTGTGGTTGCAAGAAATTTCATGCCAAGACTTTTTCACACTATAAGTATACTTGAGATTTCAGGAATACTTGAGTGGATATTAAAATCCAAACCTTGCAGATAAGGAAATACAGGTAGCTGTCAGTTGAGATAAATAAATGCCAGCACACGGAGAGGTCCTCCCAGGCATTTCTGGGTACATGGATTTATGCCTTCATACACGCTTAACAAGGAATGTTTTGCATTCCCAGTTGTGAAAACCATGCCCAGCTATTTGCTTGCATATATATGGTAATGGATCTCCTCACAGTGTAAACATTTGTGTTTACAAGATGGATCTTGGACAGTAAAAAATTTTACAGTTCAGGTCCTCTATGTCCTAAGTTTTAAAAGTTCATGACTCTTGCTTTTTTTTTTTTTTTTAACTGCTATGTGAATGATTTTTACCACTGTAGCAAATGTTTCCAATATTTTTCAAACAGAAAACCACTAAGCAATCTTTGTAGTTACTATGCTTTGCTTTAATACATAAATCAAAAGACAATAACAAGCCTAATGTCAGAGAAAATTTTTGACACTTCATACATTAAATAAAAGCAGCCGATAAAGAGTTTAGATGAAATTATGACTTGAAAAGTAGTTCCCAAGAGGACTGTGGTTCATAAATTGTTTTTATACTGCCTCTGTCATTGTTGATTCGAGATATGCACAAGACACCCATAGTGGTTACCAGCACAACTGTTATTTAACCTGCCTCTTCTCTGACTGATATTTAGACACATGGAGACTACCAACCATCTATTTCTGTGAAAAATGCATTGTTTGGTTGTCATCACATGTGTAGCATGTTGCCTTCTATTTGAAAGCATGACACTTAATAAAAATACTGAAGAAAATCAGCCTTTAAATTTTCGCGATGCCTGAATCCCAGAAGCTTCTGGAGCTGCATTGGGTACTCAAGACTGTGTGTTTTCTGATCAATACAAATATAATAGTATTTGATTAATAATAGACCTAATCTCATTGACCCCCGAAAGTGAACCTGCTCAACCTCATGAGTTCTTGTTGCATCACAGCTTTCAAATCTCTTTGAAATGTATGCTTTCTTTTTCTTGTATGTTTAATCCCTTTTTATAGCTACAGGTGACAACACAAATCACTGCTTCAAGTATTCTGGTCTGATTATTGCCAGAATATTTATAGTAACTTGGAAAGAAATATGCCAATATTCACCTAAAATACTGAAAATGGAACTAATCATGATATCCAGCAAGGGTCAGAGCAGGGTCTTCATTTCTTGCTCAGTTTTTTTTGGTGGAAGAAAGCGCTTTGTAAAAAATATTTGAGATTATGTAATGTTGCACCATTCACATCAAGATCTTGGTTCTTCAAAATTGCACTATCCATGTAAGCACTTCCCTCTCCTAGGAACAGATCAGCTCACTGAGCTGTGCTCTGTGTTATTTCACCACTTCAACATGAAGTTGAGGGAGAGCTACAGCCTTCACTGTAGAAATGTTCTAATATCAATGAATTATAAATAAAACATCCACAGACAAACCTAACAAGATGAATTTATTAAGTGTATCACTAGGCTTTTTCTAAGTCAAGGTATGTCTCTCTGTAAGCAAAGGTGGTAATCTTCTCCAAGTGCCCTTAATCACTATGCTAACTATGTGACAGCACATTTGCTGAAAGCTGTACAAACGGAGCATTGTACGTGAATGGCAACTACATGTTTTCACCGCAAACAATACTTGTAGATTCTACGAGAGTTTTTATGACTTTGTGAGCAACTACTCTTTAAAGAGAACACATCCATGGCACAAATCCTGATGATGAAGTATGTGCACGCAGCGATGGTAAAAAGAGCGTATGAAAGGAAGTCTCCGTGGCTCGGCAGATTTCCTATTTGCTGTGCTTTCATTCACCCTTCTAACACCTCTACACAGAGCTTTTACAGGAATGCATGCTTATTTGAAGAAACGAATGGGTCTATCCAAAACAAGCCATACATATATTCCCGCTCCTCCACTCCTAAGGGAGTTTCTACCTCTTTGTAGGCAACAGATAGTGGATAGCACTATTTTTTTCTTTCCTGCTAACAATTTATAGTAGTAGGTGCCATTGACAGTGCAGAAAAACTGCAGAAGCTGGCTGGCAGCTGGCAAGCTAGATTTGTAAAGTGAGCCTTGGGCAACTCTGTGTTGCCAAAGTGACGTAGGGCCAAACTGAGAAGTGCAAACATCTACTGTGCTCATACAAATCACAATCTTTCAATGGGGAGATTCACACCAATAAGTTGGGTACATAAGTGTAAGAGATGCAACTAAGAAAAGAAGGCACTAGAAGTGGAAAGCTCCTAGCCTGTCCCATTAGTCAGTGAATGTTCATATTGTTTTTTTTTTCTTTTCGTTATTTATTTTTATATAGTGGAAAGGCTTCTGCTCTGCTTCCACTAAAGCATGTAATTCATTCCCTTGAAACCACAGGCTTTTTCTTTATTTTATTTTACTCTGTTTTTTTTTCTTTTATTTTTTATTTTGGAAGGAGTGGTTGTAAAACTAATCATCCAGTGAAGGGTTTATCCTTTTATGATATTAGGATTTGAGCTCACCTTTGGGCTATGTCCAAGGAAAAGATCTGCAGAGAAGAAATGTATTCTTTGAGAGCCATTAAACTTGCACTAGGAGTTAATATTGATAGTATGTTGATCTAGATTCTGTCCTCTCTGCAGCACTCCTTAAAGTCACTAACAATCTTTCCTTCATCAGATCCAGTGGCTTTTTAGCTATTATTTTGTACTGAAATTCCCGCTACCTACAACATAAGTTCCAAACACTTCTTAGAACTTTAAATGTTCTTTCCTTTGCGTTTCTCACTCTTAGCCAAGTAACTCCTTTCCTTGCTTCCCCCTCTTCTTTTTACTGCTGCAAAAAGAGAAATTCATGACATTCCGAGTCCTGCTGAACCTTGTTCTTACTAACAAGGAAGGACTGATTGGGAATGTGAAGGCTAAAGGCAGCCTTGGATGCAGCAACCATGAGATAGTGGACTTCAGGATCTTACATGGAAGTGAAAATGTAGTAAGTAGGACTGCAGTCCTGGATTTCAGGAGAGCCAACTTTCACCTCTTCAAGGCGATACTTGGAATTATGCCATGGGTTAGAGCACTGGAGGTAAGGGGGACCAAGAGATCTGGTTGACATTTAGACAACACTTATTCCCTTTGTGGTGGAATGGCCCTACTGTGCCTCAGCACAGTTTCAGCTCAGAGCTGAAACCCCCAGCTTGATGTCAGCATCCCTAAAACCTGCTGTGGCAGTGATTGACTTCTCCTTGGAAGTCTGCTCCTGAGCATCTCTTACAGGATGGCTTTACCCAAGAGGCTTTATGCTGCCTTGATGGAGACCTCAGGCCTGCATCCATGTAGCTCAACATCTAGCTGTCCACACCACTGTTACTCTAGTTCATTATAGAATCATAGAATCATAGAATTGCTCAGTCTGGAAAAGACCTTCACGATCATCAAGTCTAACTGCAACCTAACCATGCTACCCTAACAACCCACTGCTAAATCATGTCTCTATGCACCACATCCAAATGGATTTTAAACACATTCAAGTACATTCATCTCTTCTTGCTCCAGAAGGAAATTAAATGTGCACAAAAATACACACATTTCATTTCTTCTTTCTTCCCCCTCCTTTGTCATTTTTTCTGTATTATTCTATTTCTTTCCTAGTTATTTGCTGTCCCTGTTTTTCTTTGTCCTGTATGTCTTTCTCAAACAAATCCAAGTTCAAAACTCAGATCCAGTCTCTCCATCTTTACTTGTGACTATCTAGAGCTTTCTTCAAACCTCCTGACTTCATCCCCCCTCACTTATACATGCTATACTTTGTACCTCACTCTGGAAATAATCAAGGTTGTGCTGTAATGAGCTCTTCCAAGTTCTCAGGCCAGGTTCATGTGCACAGTTAATTTCTAGGTTACGTTTTCAGCATCAGACAGAATATGCAGAGCATACCCCTACACTGGACTGTATCTGAACTCTTGTACTTGACAGCACCCTGCCAAGATTTGCAGCATAATTTCTTGTCAACAGGAAAGGGAAAAAGAGCAAAAAAGAAAGAAGACTGCTAAGAGCCCGGTGCAGCTCTTGACCTGAAGTTTAAGATTCAGTTGCAAAGATTTCTTCTCTTCACAGTAAAGTATTAATTATTACCAACAGGCCTAAAAAAAGAGCCACAGAAGAGGTATTCTAAATTGTTTTCTTCTAATTTCAGTTTATGATTTAATTTTTTCAAGGGCCTATGAGAAACATGCTGCTTGCTCTGGAATGGGTATGTAAAGTGACTTGTCTATCTGTGAAAAATACAGACAGAAAAGACACGTTACATAGCTGACATATAAACATGCCTGACCTACGCTTGTTTCCCCTTCTGCTTGTTCTTCCTGTATGAAGTGTTAGTTGTGACATTACCTACTTTCATTTCTAAGATTTTTTATTATTATTATTATTTAGAAAAACAACTGAGGAATGTAGACACGATCACAATTAAAACCACCTCTTTTTATTATTGACTTGCTTTAACCTTCTCCTCTTAGAACAGTCCCTTGAGCAAAGGTTTATAGTCAATCACTAAAAAAAAGTGGGGGGTCCATTACCTTCCCCTTTTAATTTTAGGGCAGGGGCCTTTAACTTTCCATGAGGCTTTACCAAGAATTTCTTCTGGGCAGAATTTCCTTGAACCTGGTAATCAAGACCACAGGATATGTGTTAATTGTCTTTGACATGCAGAATTGTCTGCATTTACCCAAGTTAATAACATCACTCCAGACACTGTTTTTAAATGCATGATTTGAAATAATTTGTAAATTCAGTTACTATTTAGATAATGTAAAAGTTGACAAATACTATAAAAACTGAGAGAAATGAAGAGAAATATGCTTTGTCCTTAATTCACCCTGTTTGAATTATAAGCTCTGAAAGTCGATCACAGCTTGTGAAATTACTATTGCTTATAGTTCCTGTCGCACTAAGGCATAATTACATTGATTAAAAAGCAAGTTACAGTCTTACTTTTGAATGAGCCTAATTCTGTAGGCTGAAGTCAATCACTTTAAAGATATGTACAAAGTTTTCTGTTCACCAAACATTTATTTCTGAGCATTGAGATACATAAAATGTTCAAAAGGGAAAAAAATATATCTTGTGTAAAAGTAGAAATGGCTGGATATAGTGGTTCTGAATCAAAGCATCTGCAAGTATTTTTAGAACTTTTGCTTTTTTTAAGTGTTTATTTAACTTCTACTTTGAAAGAATATAATAGCTGGTACGTGTAACTAGGTTGCAAGAAGTAATCCATGACAGAGTTTGATACAATTCAAACTCGTTTTTTCCTTATAATTCATCCGTGAGATGAGATTTATTTAAACATTGTTCACTGTTCAAAATTACTTGATTAATGTTTTCTTATAATTCATAATTCATTTTACCCATTTCCAGGCAGGTTTCCAGCACAGTGCATTTAAAAAAAATACAATTGGAAGTTAACTGTGGTTAGGCATCAATTCATGGCAAGCTATATTTTTTGGTAAGAATAACTTTATTTGTGTTACCCAATTGATTCAATTTGCTAAAGACCTCTATATATCTTTTCTCTATTTCCTAACCAGATCTCTTGTAACCTCAAACAAAACTTGTGCCCAGACATCAGTATTCCATATTTTGTACTACAATAAAGACTTCTTATATTAGTGTTACTATGTAGTACACATTGTGGTATCTTCTTTTATGCTGTTATTCCATACCTACCCCACTGAGCTGTATTATTTTACCATGAATGGGGATAGCTGAAAGCCAACTGAAGAGATATCAAAGACTATTGAAGATGACAGTATAGAGATGACAGAGCAGTGATCAAGATAACACTGTGAATTCAAGGAAAAAAAGAAACCAATGGTAAAATTAGAATGTACTGTTTATTACCAAAATAAGACATCTCTGAGAGTTGGTCCAGGTCCTGCCTGTGGAAGTATCAGCCCCATGGGAGCTGGCTGGAGCCCTGGTGACGATGGGTGTCCTGTCCTCTCCCATGAACTTTCCTTTTGCAACTGAGCTCTGTACTCTGATCCTTCCTATGTTTCATTCCTATCTGGAGAAGAACTGCTCTGACATACCTGGCAGAGTTTTGGCTGAGCTGGCTGGTAGCAGTGATGGCAGCACCGTCCTGAGTACAGGAGGGGTTAGAGAATGAGAATGGAGTCATTCGCTTTGCCCTCAGTCTCTCCCTCTTCCCCTTTTTTTTACTTCCTTTCTCATGATGAAGATGCCTGACCTGACAGCTCCTTATATCATTGCCTTCAGATGTCTCTGAACTTTCCTTTGAAGCTGTGAAAATCATGCCATGAATCACAGTGGTGATGAGACATGGGGGCAGACAGACAAAGCAAGACATCAGGCTGCCAGTGCCATGTGGCAACAGGCTCCAAAAGGTCAGGGAGGAGAGAACACTTTTCAGCGAGGTAAAAGTAATGGAGAAAACCTTCAAAAATAAAAGCAGGGGTAACCCCTGGATGACAGTGCCTAGTGCAGTAATCGTCTCTCCCACTGCTGGCACCACTGCCTTCAAGACTTCAGACTTAGATGCACTTTACATATTAGGAGCCTGAGTGACCCCAGCAGAAGGTGATGAGCTCTTCACTCCTTGTTAGAGGCCCAGATGTTATTGCTTTTGTTCAACCTACTTTCCATTCAGTCATAATTCTGAGTTTTCATCCTTCCTTAAATCTGATAGATGTGAATAGGAGGTAATAAAAAAAAGAGATCCCAGATCCATCTTCATCTTGAAGTTTCTGTTATTTCAGCACACATCCTTAAAAGGCATGGAGGGGACCCTGTCTGTTTGTCTTTATGTACAGTAGCACTCGGCTTTGCCCCAGGGGCTGTAGTAACTCTATAAATCCAGGACTGAATAGCTTGAAGACAGTAGAAATGTTTTGGAGACACACTGCGTGGCACCAGAGAAACAAGCATTTGCAGAAGAGATTTCTATGTGTAAAGCAAAGTTGTGTGATCACACTTCAAAATATAACTTCCACTATCAGTTAGTTCATTTATATAATCAAAGCTCAAGCACAATGCAATCTGAATAAAAGTAAGCAATGTTTAGCTTTTACTAGTGATTTATATTGAGTTAAACATCTTTTCTGCTATTTACATAGCTGAATGGCACTACATTTCACCATTCAATTTTGTATTATTTCTATATAAATATTTCTTTAAAACCAGACGTAAGTTCAAATTAGCTGTGAAAGAAATGCTAAAATAAAATAAACTTCCATTTGTGGTGATCACAAATTACTCTAAAAGTGAAGAGCAAACTTGTTAAAATGCAAAGTGAAAAGCAAACAGTATTAAAGCAAGCTGAACAAACGAGGAAAAATAACAGACAAGTATGCCTTTAAAAAGGTTTATCTTATTGCAACAGGTTATGAGGATTACAGGTAAATTTAAATTCAATGAGAGCTTTAATCCAAGTAGCGTGAAGAGACACAGTTGTTTAAAACAAAAGCTTGTTGCATATATATACAAGGTCTGAAGTTTCTGCAGTGCGAGTGAAAGCAGAATTCACTCCTTCTTTTAATGCTAGTTGAATTATAAATGGTAATTTCATTCTTCCATCCTGTTTCCTCCTTGAAATCCACTGCCAAAGTACACACTCCCTCAAAAGCCTGCCAAATTCTACATGATTTAAAAGTAAGCCTTAGAAGAAGGAATGGACAAGCACAATCTCAACACAACCAGCTCATAAGCTACCTTCACTCTTGTTTGTCTGACATCATGCTTCTCGCTCAGATGCAGTGCTTTATCTAATTTAGACTGAAAAATCTTGAGTGGAAACCATGGTTTTATTCCTTCACAAAGTGTTTTCCATCCCACAGATGAGGTGATGTACAACTAATACACTGTTTAAAGCTGGCCACTTCCACATTTCCCACCACCATGGAACTGAAGGTGTTGAGGAACAAAATCTGAGCGTACCAAAAAAAACTCCAAACTGACCATTAAGGATGTACGTTTTCAAACCTTGAAGCTTCGTGAATTACATGGTAGCAAATTAGATGTTCATTTCTATGCGTTCCAGATTTTTGGATTTCCACTGTTTAGGTAATGGTGTAAACGGAATAGTAATCAGTGAGAACACTAAGATGGATCAAGTAGAGTTCTGAGAGATCTGTCCAGGGTCTAACTCTTGTCAGTGTCTCTACTGAATGGTCCAAATCATGAAGTACAGAATACACATAAACTTTGTACAAAAAAGACCATTTGAAGATAAAAAGAACTACTACTATTTGAAGCAAAAAAGAAAGAGTGTGTGGAAGATCCAGACTGCAATTCCAAATAGTCTTGTTAAATTTGAAAAGTGATTGGAGAACAAACAGGAAGCTGCTCTATTTTCTGAGGTAATCAACTGCACAATAATATGGTGAACAGGCAGCTCATAATAATTTATTTAGAAAAATTTAATGGTTAATAACCATTAAATACGAACTGAACATTAAGCATCAGCATCAAGTTATCATGTAGAAATAAAATTAAGAAAAAAAAAAAAAGAAAGCAAGCAGACCATAGGTGATATTAACAGATGTAGAGGCTACAGGAAAAGCAAGGGAAACTTTCAATTCTGCTCAACATGGAAGAGGTCTATGTGGCCTACTGCATTCAATCTCTGTCACACAATTTCAAGAAAAGTACAGCCTAATTAAAGAGTCAGCAAAACACATTTAAGAATTGTAATACTAAGAAGAATAGTTTAAAATAAAGGCTACATGGAGAAAAAGAGTGATAAAAGGAAATATGGTGATCAAATATAAAGAGATCCATTATAAAGAGGAAAAGAAGCTTCTACCTGCATTGACAGCAGCTAGAAGATGCAAGGATCTCCAGTAGCAGCAGAATAGCATTCAGCTACGATTCAGAAATAACTTTTGTCAGCAATACAAGTATTTTTAAATATATCACCTTGGAGACTAAAGGAATCTCTTCCAGACGTCTTGGAGAATACTATCCTCTGCCATGTATGCTGTTCTTGAGAGACAATCACACCTTGCAGCAGCAGTGAAATACAAGCCCCCTCAGATGCCATCCAGTCTTTTGTTTTCTCTGACTTCTTTTAGTTTTTACAGGGAAAGCTGAGATTTCTTTACATCTTAATGCTGATAGCCTTGGAGCCTAAAGCCACACATTTTGGCTCTGTTTACTTGAAAAATAAAGGAGCTGTTTTGCCCTGTCAGAACCTGGCAAGGTTATCAGTGCTGAAGAAAATAAATTCATGGTCATTTTCTGAATATGGCACCATGCATCTAACACACTTCTTCAGCTTCTTCTTACTTCCATTATCAGAATGAATTTTTACTGGGCTCTCTGCACAGGGTCAGCCCCTGCTCAGATGTATGTTCTCCAACAAAGGAAGTCACTCGATTTCATTTTATTATTAAGGTGCTCGCTCCCAAAGGTGAAGGGTTAATGACACACACCAAATTATACAGAAATTTCTTTAAGGAAAAGATTCATCTTAGGCCCATGGCTACAGAAAAGAATGACAATGATTGATCTTCTCACCACTCAGCAGCGTCGGCAAAGCTACAAACATATATTGTTTTTACTCCTCTGGGAGTTATTTATTGAGCAAAGGGAGGGTGGATAGTACTTCCTTTGAAGTCAAACATC
The DNA here is from genome assembly GCF_016699485.2 of Gallus gallus. Lineage (NCBI taxonomy): Eukaryota > Metazoa > Chordata > Aves > Galliformes > Phasianidae > Gallus > Gallus gallus. Next base: position 42,985,320 of record NC_052535.1, on the reverse strand, counting down.
TTGCTTGGATAAGGAGATATGTTGCATGAAATGAAAGTAATAAAAGGACAAAATGCTTTATTAAATCTTCTTTATCACAATATTGTGTTCCAATAACATGATCTAATTAAAGACGTATATGAACCTCTTTTCATCTGAGGACTAGTTCAGAGGCCTTCATTTGTTCTGAAGAAAATACACTGCTGAAAAGTTTCCAAGATTTCCAGTGATGTATTCTTTCCATTTTCTCTAATAGGTGTTGAAGCTTTAACTACATCTTCAAGATTTGTTGTTCAAGGGGGAAAAGACAGCAGGTTTTGAAAGGAAGAGACAAATTTCTTTATTATCAGAGCAGTCATTTAATATAGAAAAACTTCCTTAGTTGCACAGATGGAGTGGATGGTGCTCAGTTTATTTCATTGCTTAGAAGTAGTTCGCATCAGCTCTTTCCTTCTTATGTAAGAGATGTAAAATCAGGTGTTTTAAAGTCAAGTTGGACCAGAAGTATTTAGGAAATTTGGGCTCCTATGCAGCCTGACTCCCAGATAATGGATGTGATGGGTGTGGAAGACATTTCTAATTTTCCTTTGGTGGTTCCAGGGCACACACACACACACACAAAAAAAAAAGTGGGCTGTAGCTATTGCCTTTCTCCTGAAGCAACCTACTGACTTTCTCCTCAGTACTTGCCGTTGGTTTAGCTCAGCAATAATATGTACAATGAAAACATTTTGTTTTCCTCACAAAACATTTTTTTCAACAAATTTTGTTTCCATTTCATTTTTCTGTCATGTTCAGAATAAAGCAAACAGATAAATCTGGCATCTCATATTCAATAAAATTAACTGTGTAAACATTATAAGTTAGTTTTTGTGTACTATATATTGAATTTCTAACAGCAATAATTGAATGACAAATAATTCCAGGCATTACTACCCACATCTTGGTACATTTAGTGAATGAAACTGTAAACTTGCATCAGAATCTTGAATCAAATTAGACATCAGGCAAAAGACAATGTGTGTATTTCGTGGTGACAGATTTAAAGCATTTCTGAAAAATCTTTTGTATTGCTCAGAATTTTATTGCCCTAGATCTACAAGAGTCAAATATTTAATAGATCTGCCCCTTTTCTTCTACTAGATTACTCTCTTCCATATTGTTCTCATAGTGCCTTTGTCTTGATAGGCACTCACTCTTGTTTTGGTAGCTGTGCAGCTGTGTTCATCTGCATTCGTCAGTCATCCTAGTTTATGTATATGAAGATTCTTCATTAAGAAAATAATTTGAGAGTTCATCTTTAAATTATGTTCACAACTACATTCCCAATTCCCCTTGTAGCCTTTACAAACTACCATCAACCCTTCCATCAGACCTTTGCTCTTTTGTAATCGTATATAAAATGACTGTAGTTAAAAAAAAACCTGCCATACACAAGTACTCCCACTAAGCCCTCTCAGTGGATTCCTCATGACTGTACATTGTACTCCCTATAGTCAAACAGAGCTCAGATTTGACAAACTTAGGACCTCATCCAAGACCATCTGTTTTATCAGGCATTTTATCAAATCCTTTTTAAGCCGTTATTTTAAAAGAGAGAATGGGGATGCATTATTAACTTCTGCAGTCTGAGGGGAGAGAAAAACATTTTATTCTTGAAGTGATATAATATACCACCATAATATACCATATAATAGCAGCTCGAGCTACTACAAACAGCTTTTAAATATTGTAAATTAAAACTTATCTACAGAATGTGTGAAGCAAAATAACTTTGACAAAAAAGATGAAACAGTCCATTGAAGTCAAAAGAAGGGAAATATTTTGGGGACAAGGCATTGTATGCATGTATTTCAAAATATTTTTCTCCACTGGTAATAAAAAATCAGGTTACAAGTTAACAGTTTGGGAGAAATGATCTTCAAATAATATATATAAAGCCAGGTACAATCAAAGCCCTATTTATATATATTTATATATATATATACTTTAGACTATATAAAGCTAGGTATATATACATATATATACACACATATACACGTATAAAGTCAGGTGTGTGTGTATATATATATATATATCAGTTCAAAAAATAAAGTCCAGCAATATTTAGATTAATACTGAAACAAAATGGCAAGTTTAATTGACTACAGAGCAGAAAGTCACAGCAATAGCAGTTCCATACTGTTAAAATTTAAGGAGGTGGAATTTCAGTGTGATATGATAAGAACTAAAAGATTGTTGTTCCAGAAAGTAAGTTCACTTCCACCTCTGACAAACAGCTGGAAACTTCAGTCTCTTGTTTTAGACACAGAATGTCCAAATTTAACTTGAAATTTTAGTTTTCCTTTATTTTATGTCCCAAAGATGTTTCAGCACAACTGGACCTGAAGCAAAACTTATAGAAAAGCCTCTTAAGGGGGAAGAAGAAAAGAAACTGATACAAGCCTAAATGACAGTATAACAAAAGACACAAAAGTGGTAACAGATGGCCCTGTGTTAAGATTAAAGCTCAACATTAGACAAAGAAGAGGTTCTTCTGGGGACATTAAGGACCTCAGCAGAATCTACAAGAAACCAAGGTAAATAAGGCAGTGATTAAAGCTGAGGAGAGGAAAATAAATGTTTCTAGTTCTTGGTACACTGGCATTAGATCTTCATCACTAGGTGTACAGTAGGCAAAGGGGAGAACTTTCGTGTTCGTAGCTAGACGAATAAAGAGGTAAACATGTGCATGTGCGCTTGTCCCTATGTAGTTAGTTCTCACCGCATACCTGGAACACTCTATATATATGTGGCAAAAATTGGAAATGGAGGTAGGTGCAACTGCATTATATTTCTAGAAGCTGAAGGAGGGAAGGCTTTTTCACCAGGCCACCTGAAAAAGACAGCATAGCTTCTCTAAGATGTTAAAGTATTTTGAAAGAAAGATTTCCCCTCAACTGTCTAAACAGTGTTCATCTAACGTTCAATGAGACTGTCATCTTCCCCAGAAACAGACTAATCCTGTAGTATACCATTCTGAATGTCTTTTCTTCCTCCCTTGTTGTTGTTGTTTCTGCAGCCAAAAATGCTGGTTATTCTGGTACTACCAAAATTTCAGATTGCCTTTACTCTCATGTGTATGCTCCCCTTCCAAGGAACCAGTAGCCACAGCACTGGAAACACAGGGCAGCTCCCTAGGTTTTAGCAAAGCAAAGGAGAAACAGCTCTGAATTTACAGAGGCCCCATTCAAGTGGCTTGGTGCAAGTCATTGGGGTATCCGTGGCTCTTGGAGCAAATTCAGTTTGCTACTAAGAAATTGAGTAGATAGGGTAGGACACTGTATGCTTTTGTTTTAAACAAGCAGAATCCTACTCTACAAATATACAATTTTAATTTAGAACATTCTTTACAGAAAAAAAAATATATGTAAGTCTTATTACAAACGACGTCTCTTCCCACTCTAAAATCAGCCTTCATATTAACAAATGAGTTTTTACTTCAGAGATTTTCCTTTTTACATTGTTGTTTCCTGCACCATTTATTGCATTCTTTGATCTTGGCCGTACCTTTAAATCTATGTCATCTTTCTTAGGCTGTTTAGATAAACGTAGCCCAATAACTTTGCAGTTTTATCTTTAGTAACACAGATAACTATCACACATTCAGCTTGCTGTTCAGTTGTGAACAGCCACAAGATTCTATTTTTAAAACTTCATAAAGCCCCAGACAATAGCTGAAATCACTTAAAGGACATTACTAGTGGCTATCACTGTAATTGGAAAGGAGGCCTATAAATTCATGCGAACCATCTCTTATGTTTTGCTATTTCAAAATACAGATTTCAAAGAAAATATCTTTATTTCATAAGGTCTCAGCCATTCAATAATTCTGCACTTCTTGTGCATTTGAATCTCGGTTTGTATTAGCCAGACTTCTAGTGAAAAATTTGATCCTCCCTGTATTTATACGTATTAATTTAAGAGCATTTTGACTTGTAAATCACTTTGCAGACAGTAACAAAGATCTGAGTAAGAGAACTGTTGTACAGCAAGGTAATTTTAAAATAATGAAGTATTTGTTAATCTTGATACTTAATGATATAGAAACCCAAAACTTCTGAGTGGAGATGAAACACCAGTAGACATATTTCCACAGGTTTCTCAAGAGTCAGGATTTTATACCAAAACAAAACACTGTTGGTTTTACTACCTAAGGTTTTCTAGTATTAATGCACTTACTGAGTTGTTAAGAATTCAGAAGGAAAGCTGAAACAAAGCTTAGGTGCTAAGTTATAATTGGGATGATTTTTCTGAATGCAGTTTCCACAGATTCAGAACTTTACACTGAAAATTTATATTCAATATACATTTCCATATATTAAAAAAAAAAAGTGGTTCACAGACAATCAGTTTATTATTTAATCAATTATGAACTTTTGTTCTGAGCCTTTTCAAAATAGCTCCACTGAATGAACAAATTCAGTAAACTCAAATTTTACGTAGTTAAGCTCATTTTTTTTCCCTAGCATCATTAACCACACTTTCTTTAGCAAGTGAACAAAAACACGGTGTTAATAGATAAGAGATCACCACTTCCAGTAATCCTTTCTTTTAATAGGGCCAAATATATCAATTTTGATGTAGGTTGTCCTAGATGACTTAGTTTGGAGAATATATGTACTGTGTAAAACCAGTAGAAGTATGAGACAGTAAAGGAGGGAAGAAATGCCTCTCAGATTAGATGAGCCCAATCAATATACTCAAGATACCTCATAAAGCTACCTTAGTCAGAAATGAATGGAAGAAAGCAGTGGACTGGTGCAGAGCACAGCTGATGAAATAGAGTGAGTCCATTGGAAGGCCAACAAGAGTGTGAGGAGACACAAGACCTATGAGGAGAGGATGAATATCTTGTTTAGTAAAGGTGAGCATCCTGCACTTGGGTGCTGATGGGCTGCTGCTAGGACCCCGCCAAAGTCTTCTCTTCTGAAGGCCAATCAAGCTACTCCCAGTCTGTAGCACTGCAGTCACAGCAAGAGAGCAAGATGGTCTTAAACTGAAACATGATGTTACAAAACAGGCGAGGGAAAAGGTGCAACAAATGTGAGGATAATTCAGCTCTGGGACATGGTGCGCGAAGAAACTGCACAATCTCTGTTCTCGAGGGTTTTAATGACCCAGCTAGACAAAGCCCTGAGCAGCCTTTTCTGACTCCATAGCTTATCCTGCTTTGAGGCAGATGTTGGGCTAGAGACCTCCAAAAGTCTCTACAACCTTAATTATTCAGTCTTTCCATGGTTGCAGACAGTAGCAATCAATGGTATCTCACATTTAGAGTGATTATAATGGAATTTCAAGTTGTTTCTGACAATTTTGAAATTAAAAGTTTGTACTACTCACTTCCTTGGAAAGCTGTAAGATTGATCAGCTCTTCCACTGATTTTCCATCTCCTGTCAGCAATTCACTTTTCTCTGCAAGAAGCTGGAAAGCTCTGGAAAAAAAGTAGCCTTCCAAGTATCTGTCTGTCCATCTGTTTGCATACTATCAATTGTCACTCAGCAATCTACTCTTCATGCCATGGTAAGGCTCTGAAGTTCCCCTTTTTTTGAGAGAGAGAGTTAATGGGGCTTGAGTGTTTGACACTTTCAAGGTCTTCTGAGAACTTCACTCTACCCTTGCTTAAATACACAGAAAGACAATTGGACTAGCAACTAAAATTACCCTCTTGCCTTTCAGTTTTTCAACTCTAAATCTGTATTTAAGCTTTTTACACATGCACACACACATACAAAAATAAATTACATAGAAATTCTGTATTTGAATAGATACATTTTCTTCACTCACATTGAAATACCACTGTGGTAATTTGGCAGCTTTCAAGAAAGCATTATGTATCTGGTGTCCACGTACTAATTAATATATTTGCCTTTCCCTCCCATGTTACTGATTGTTCCTTGGGTTTAACCTTAGACAGTGACTTAGTTAAATGCTATATTGAATTTCACCATTTCCATTTGAACTACTTTTTTGGTAGTTCACTGAAGGGTTTATAGTTATCACGAGTGACCAAAGTACTTGGATGTGTGTACTTAGGTCAACGTATAGGCCGATACATGTGGAATGTGGGTGAAATCTTTTAAAATAAAACAGCTGCACAAGAAATGGTCAAGCCATTCAAGGCAATATGATAGCTGCTATTAAATCCCACTTTGAGGAACTTCCTTTAGCTTTGATGATTTTTTTTTTTCATCTAAAAAGTTGCTATCAATTTTTCACTGACCTCAGCTCAACCTCACAAAATCAACCTGACCTCTCGTCTGATCACATTTTTTGTATGTGGTGACAAAAGGAATAAAATAAAAATAATGAATTACATTGAAACTGAAAGTGACAGCAAATTGGGATGATTTGTGTTTTTAAAAACTCCATTAATTTTATTTTTGCAAAACCAGTACCCTGAGGTGGCTCAGATCAGGTTCTCTTTTTGTCTAAAGTTGAGGGAGGTTTGGATACAGTGTTTGAGTCTTTATCTATAATGGTAACCAAATGCCCTATTTTAACGAGTGACTGAGAATTAGCATAAAGGTGTTCTCAGTGATTCAGGACCTGTTGCTGTTGGAATAAAAATTATTTATATAGTGTTCGCTCAGTATAGCATCTGAATGATTCATAATCTTTATGTATGTTAATAGTATCTTTATTGGGCATCTTTATTATTGTAAACTCATATGTTCCCATTCAGATGTGAAATGAAGACATAAATGCAATGAGCAACATGATCTCTGCATCACCTAGAGCTGCAATGCCTGCCTCATAGTGGAACCCAGCAGCACAAGCAAGGCACACAGCATCCTTTTCTCTATGTATATGAGGCATCTTGCAATGTGTACAGAGTCACTGTGCCAAACAGCAGATTCCTCCTGGCCCTCACGCTGAATGCATCTTAAAATATTGCTTCTCCTCAAAACTTCAGCGACTTGGCCAGTACAGAGTTCCTATATTTCAGCTTGAGAAATCTGTGCAGCGTATGTGCACTCCACCCCACACTTCAGGAAACAACACTCCCTGCTGCACATGCAACATTTCATTGCTCTGCATATTCACAGTAAATCTGACTTACAGAGCCTTAGCTGTGCGTGCTCCCAATGACTGGGCAGCACATGGGCGGTAGGTCCATTAGCCAATCCCCAGAAGTGTCAGCCTTACTGTGCAGGCATGAAGTGACTTTGTCACACAAGCATAATAAATATGATGCTCTCTTAAATTGTCAGGCTGACTATGAGGGTTCATGCAGTCTTGTGGTTACCACCAGGCTGTGTACAGCCCACTCATAGAGCAGCCTGGGCAGAGCATCTGACCTGCTACAGAAACCAAACAGCTTGAAATCCTAACAAATGTATAAATGATTCAACAGCTGCCCAAGCAATATTTCTGAGCTGAAAAAGAGGATTTGCTCTGTAAACCCAGATGTTTGGCAGCCTTAGATCAGCAGTATATGAAGGTGCCTCTGGAGCTTTTGGTCTTCTCTCAAACATTGGCAGCTGCACCTCTGTCCTCACTCTGGGATAAGCAACCCTCTACCTCCATCTGCATGGCCGAAACCCCAGCACTGGTAGTGAAGGAGTCTGCTTCTTTCATAGCCTGGGTGATATTTTAAGAAAATCTGTGCTTTTAGAAATGTTAATTCCGTATATCATCTCTGCCACAGCTAGTTCCATCAAGCACTAGAGATCTTTCTCCATGGTAGTCTATTTGTCTGAGTTAAACATCAGGTCTTCCTTGAAGGGACATCTTTCCTTCATGGCTGACAAGAGTCACTGCCATAGAGTGAAAGGCTGTGTCCCTTTTACAATAGTTTTTTTACAATTGTTTCCCTAGAAAGAGACCCCAGCTGCTTGGCTTCACTGACCTTTAAATCCAGGCTACCAGCTCCACTGTCCCAACACTGGAGCAGCCAGGTGGCAATGTGCTCACCTGGATGATGGCCGTGATCTTTGCAAAGCTCACAACTCACTCAGCATTAGGAGTCAGGTGGTTTCTGTCTGTTCCTCTTCCTCCTGCTTTTGTGATGGCCCCACTCCATCTTCATCTTCTTCTTCTCCAAATTTATAAGCTTTCCTCTTTGCTAAATGTTCTGACTTTTGTAGACATTTTTCCATCTTGCTTAAAGGGACAACAGATACTGGCACTGTTTGGTTCTCTGCTTGAAGTGTGGGGCTTGTCACAGGGATTGGAGTGACCAGAGGGCTGGTTGTGAGGTTTGTGTCACCTGCAGAGCCCATCACAAGGGCTAGAGTAACTACAGGATCTGTCAAAAACATCCAAGAAATTTCAGGGCTCATCGCAGGAGTTTGAGCCCATTGCAGGTGTTGGGGCAAGTGCAAAGATCATTGCAAGGGCTGGAGCAACCACAGAGCTCATCACAATGCTCATAACAAGTGCAGGGTCTGTTGCAGGGACTGGAGCTGATGCAGGGTCTATCGCAGGAGCTGGAGGGTCCATTGCATTGTCATCAGATCCAGAAGTATTTTCTTTCCCTTGAAGATGCTGAATAGCATTGAACAGAGCTCAATAGACATAGAAAAGGCCCCAGCACTCTGCAGTGATTTTGCCCCTTTAGGGTCGCCAGGGTGGCAGTAGAACTTTTCCAAATATTCTACTAGTTTTCTGAGATTCTGTAGTTGTTGAGAGATGAAGTTCCAAACCACTGGGAGTGCTCACTGCTCTAGGCACCTGCTCATACCTTCCCATACCCCTTGCCATTCAGAGCCATCCCACCCTGGGGCAGATCTCTGGGCGATATTCTTAAATATTTTTTTAATCTTAAACATAACCTGAAACACATTCATGACACATAGCAATAACAGCCCACAGATATTTGAAATTCTCAAGCTCTCAAGCTCTGCAGAAAGAAGGAAAGAGAGAGGGAAGCTGAGGAACGAGGTCCACCAAGATAAGGCAACCACAAGAAACGTTAGGTGGTATTACATGGCTAAATCTATAGGAAGTGTCAAGGAAAAGACAGTGCTGCTACTAATATTTTATTATACTGTATTATATGTACTGTATTTGATTTTCATTTCAGTCCGTAAACAAAATTTTCCAGAGACATGTCATCCCTAATTTTATCACAGCACTGTGAGCTTTGTGTTACAGGCATGCTCTTTCTTGCAAGTATGATATATCTCTGCCACCTCTTTATAAAATCTCCACCATACACCTGGAGAAGTGAGTTAACTGGGCACAGGTTCTGCTCTCAGATACATTCTGTCTCTCTCTGATTTTGGTGGGAGAGCAAAACAAAATGCCTAAGAGCCTTCTGATTAGCCTTATTAGTTTATGAGGCTTTAGCAGGTGTCTGGAGAGCACCACTCTGATTTGTATAACACTTTCTTTTTCTGATGATCTTCAGTAGAAAGGCATCTTATATGAGTGATTGTTCTTGTAGCCCAGGGACCCCTCTGAGCCACAAGCAGAAAGAGGGCTGGACTTGGTGCCACAGGCTTTGTTTCACATGCTACTGCAGTGAACCCACCAAGCAGACTTCATACAAGTTGGTAGGGACTTGGACTAGCAACACAGAAATGAAAGGCTCCATTCTCTATTCATGATCTCATAAACTGCAAACTGCCACTTGAATTGCTCCACTGGATTCTCACTGTAAGTTCTTCAGCCTTTCTTTTGGTCTTTTCCCTTCACTTTACCCCACTGATTTTGCAGGAGAGCGTTTTAAACATATAGAATTTCAAGCTGAAAGATCTCTTCCACTGGCAACTTAAGTAGATCGGGCAGTACGAAAATGTTTTACAGCATGCACGTGTTGCGTGTTACAAGGGAGTGCAGTTTCTGCCTGAGTCCAAGCTATTAATAATGATTTGTATGGAGACTAAGTAACGGAAAAAATATTTAGGAAAAGATTTCTTAGTTCCTATAAGATTGATTCTTTGGTAGGCAACTTTCTTAGTTTATGAAGTAATTTAGAAAGTGCCGTGTTGTAAATTACAAAGTATAGTACATAGCACTCAGGCTAAGGGCAGTTTTGTTATTATGACTGCCTGAGATCTGATAAACTATTATATCTGCCTTTATAAACACTTTATTAAATATCACACTATCACAAACCCAAGAATGTTGTATAAAAGCAACTTGAGCAATTCAACATCCACTTTTTGTCATAAAAAAAGAAATATTCTCTTGATTAGTTTCTATGAAGCATAATAACTGTAAAATAAACAAGATAATCCTTGTGTAAACAGCCCAGGGTACGTGGAGCACAGAAATGGACAGAGGCACAAAGAACATTCTTGGCTTTAAAACTTGAAAACAAATATCCGCTTCATTTAATCTAGTTTAATAATAATTTTAATTGTGGTATTTTTAAGTCACTGGAAAAAGAAATAATAAAATAAAATATTTAAAATAAAAGGATTTCTAAGGATGTTTTGTTTGGTGGTTTGCTTTTACAGCATCTATCCTTCTAGGAAGTATCGCCCGGACAGCAATGAATCTTTATGTGCGTGTGCCTCTCAGATCTGTCTCTAGATTTCAATAGGGAAGTTCTGCCGGACAACTATTGTTCTCTTCTTCATATATCAAAGGGACAAAATTTGTCTTCCCTGCCCTCAGAGTAAGAGTCTAACCTAGGGTTCACTGACAACATGCGTTAGAAAAGCAATCAGTGTTTCACAGCAATAACCACAGGACTCATCATTAGCTGTTTCTGCTTTTTAGCATTTACTTGATGTCAGACATAATGAATGAATTTTACTTTACTTTTCTCATCATTTTAATCCCCAATTTTTAAGACTGTAATGCTTGACATTCCCACAGGAACTTAGTGAAGTTTTACCTGGCCAACTGAGAAGGAGACACCTGCCTTCACAAATGCCATCATCCATGAGGACCCCAAAGAAAGCAGAATCAGAAATTTTTCAATAGGCTGAATATGTATGTGTACATGTATATGTATCAAAAGAAAGGATATAAACAGTATTAAAACTTAAAGCCTTCTTTTGGATAGCATCCATCCTACAGATAGCAGATCTTCTGTTGACAGCAATGGTGGGAATGTGTAGGTGGCAATCAGTATTTAAAATGGCTGGAGTCCAGGCTGAAGAGTGGGCTATCTTGAAAACGCCCCTATGTCTTTATGGGAGAGGATGGGGGAAGAAAGAGTTGTTAGCTTCTGGTGTAAAAACACTGGAAATTTTGAAAGAGTCAGGAAGAAAAAATCTCGGTTAAAATCCTTCTTACAAAACAGTGACATAATTCTGGAATAATATTTAAATCATTCTAATTGCTGGATTTCATAGCTTTTCAGAAAAAAAAAAATATTGTGCAGTTTCAAATTATATCACACATTTGATCACTTCTGATGCTAAACAATTATAGTTGCTGTGTTCTTGGAGCAATATGTGATTACGGTGGTCATTTGATTGAAGACGCCATTCATATTATGACAAAACTGAGAGCTGTGTGGGAGCCTTTCTTTACCATTTGCTTTAGGCTATCTTTGGTGGTTCCTATTATGTCCTGAAATGGGAAAGGTAAAGGTAGTTGTAGGAAAAATGTCGGAAAGAGGGAAAATAGTCAGAGAAAAGGCCTGCACCAGTCAAGCCTGGAGGTCTTCCAGCCTACTGGAAAATAACCTGACTCGAGGCTCTTACCTGTGGTCCAAGGGAGGTGCCAGTTCCTCCTCATGTAGAAAAGTATTTGAACATCTTAAACCTTTTTTTTCCTAAAACATGGATAGGCATCAAGGTTTTTTTCTTAGTTTACACTAATGCTATCTTTCATCTAAGTTTCCATTTAAACACCATTTCTGAAACCCTCAAATTTAGCCAGTGGCAGATTTATGAGGAGTCAGTGTGAGAAAAGAATGTCCATTATTCACTTCTGGGTAGCACCATACACACTCCTATGCACATTGTGCTTTCTTAGTCATGCACCACGTCTGCATGGATTAGGGCAGTGTCCTCCCATGTATTATCTCCTTTTTTTTTTTCCAGTTCCTTTACCAGTAGGATTGACGCAATGTTTGTAATGTTTATTTATTATTGTTGTTTAGAGATATCCCAACAGGCAAAAGAAGCAAAGCGTTTCATGTACATACCACAGCATTCAGTGCAACTCCACAGTCTGCACTTATTAGTCAATAACGTAGAGGCATATTTAAAGCACAGCAACTGATGTGTTCTTGTGGTAGTCAATAAACGTATTTGCTCATTCTTAAACAGAAATATAGGGTTTATCTTCAGCGCAAGAGAAGCTAACACAAATATTCGAGTTTTTCCAAACGATTTTAAGGGGAACACAAAAGGGAGGAAGTTTCTCTCCGGATTTGCAGAGGAGTTTGAAGCCCAGGGTGCCTCTAATTGGGATGAGATGAGAGCATTTGAAATGCAGACTGCCGGCGCTCTGCTCAGCACTCTCCCCAGTCACAAAGCTGCATTGGTGAGCTGATAACAGACAGAGATCTAAAAGCCTATCCCAAGCACAAGCACATCTCTCTGGGAGCTGTCCTGGAGATACCAGGGTGAACCTTCGCCCACTATGCATGGCCAAATGGTCACAAAGCAGCAACAAGATAGGAACTCTATTACCTACAAAGGGATTAGGAACGTGCTCTCATCTGAAAGCTTTTATCCTATTTTTGTTGTTGTTGTTTTTGTTGTTTGAACAACAGAAACAGTAAGGGAAGCACTGTTCCCTTTGCTACTGTGCAAAATCATGTGATGGATGTTTAGAATTGCACTTTGTTTCATGAGTAGTTGAATTTACCGTGGGAGTAGAGAAGCATTTACATCCAGAAAATCTGCATTCCTCAAAGCAGATGTTTTTAATTTTAATAACATCAGCCTGTAGAAATGAAGATCTGAAATATTCTGGTTGCTGTGTGCATGTTGCTGTTTAGGAGCAACGCTTTCTTAGTGGGTTTGCAGAAGGATCCAGGAGTCACCAGGAGAAATAAGCTGCTGATAATTCAGCTACCAAGAACCGTGCTGCTTTTTCTTCCCTTTGAAAGCTGCTTAAAAATGCTCTCCTGTGCAGAAGAATGTCATTTTATGCACTGTAGATATGCTGTGCTGTAGACCCATAGACCCCTACTTTGAAAATTGCACATGTAAAATTGTTTGCGGTGTGTGCCTTTACTTTTTCCACACATGCAGCCCAGATGTGAGCATGCACATATCACATGAAATGGGCATGCACAGTTTTTACAAGTTAGGACATATCTTTAGGAATAGTACACACATGGAGTCAGTGGGCTCCACTGCGTGCAGGGCAGAGCCCCTGGCCTCCAGCTCACCGAGCATAACCGTGCATACAGGGCTCAGTCTTCCCTCTATTCTGCCAGTGCTGCAAACTGCAGACAAGCACAGAGGTCCTTGAAGTGGCTGTAAAACAGCACTTGCAGTACATCGGTGGAATAGAGATCAGCTCAGGACAGCTTCTCAGTAGGAAACGGAGCACAGTCGGTCTGTAAGGTGTTCTGCTCCTCTATGTGAGCCTGGTGGACGTACCGGAGCGAGCTCAAGAACATCCCGACCATTTCCTTTAGCAGTAGGCACGTGCAAAAGTTGAATTTGTGCAAATAGGTTCCCCTCCCCCGAGCAACCCTGCAGCCTTAATCAGGACAACTCACCCTGATGAGGAGGACTGTGTCTGTCAGTGTGGGTCATCTTTCTTTTTCCCACCGTTACATTTTGTAGGTGTTAGGTGGTTAGGATTGACGTTTCAGATCCATAGATTGTTCCACAGCTTTCCTTAAGAAAGCCAGGGTTCTGAAATCGTTTGCCTGATCCGCTGGAAAAGAAGTATGTGAAACTGTGAGACGATATGTGAAGTTGTTTTATTTGAGCCTGCACTTCTAAATCACAACCCGGCAGCAAACCACCAGACCTAGCAGCTATTCCTTGCTTTCTTGGTGACCTGAACTGGGGTTTGGGCGACGAGAGTGAGCCTGATTAGGACTCAGTAATAAGAAAGAATCAAAACAGGGCATGAGGACAGAGAAAAATATTCCTACTGCTTGAGAAGCTGACTTGCTAGCATTTAATAAAACGGGTTTAGGGCATATAAATGGCATTTTACAGTGGAACGCGACTCTGAAAAAAATATATTCTCTGCAAGGCCAATTTTTAAAGGTACTGAGGGCAGAGAGCTGTGTATTTTGGTTTCCAATCATATTCAGGGTTTAAATCATCAAAGAGGTTTCCATGCTGAACCTGCACATATTTCAAGGATCTCTGGACTCCTCGCCACTCTGAAATCCCCCCCCTGAACTACCTATTCTTATTTTAGTCCGTGAATCTCTCTATAAACCTGGCCCTGTGAAACCAGAGCTGTGTTTTAGCTCCTTTAGCGGGTGGATAAACGATCTCAAACGTTTATCGTTTGGGAGCAACCAGAAAGAAAGTGACTCTGTGTTCAGCCGGAGAGGAACGGTGCAGAATTCACTTCTGCCTTAAAGTTGTGCGTGTCAGTAAAGCAGCGAAGGGCACCGCGGTGGCACCGTCAATGATCAGAGCGTGTCCTCGCAGCTCTCACACGGAGCTCTCGTGCCGGTGCTGCGCCTGTGGAAGTCGGGGAGGGGGGGCTGACTTTGGGCTGGGGACGCAGAGTCGGACGTCCCCGTTCTGGGGGCCAGGTGGCGGAAACGGGGCGCTCTTCTCTGCGTAGGCATCTGTAGATGTACCTGTAAAACGGCTGAGCGGTAAAACCGTGGAATCCTTGTGGTTTTGCTGCTAGAGAGGATCCATAAAAAGAGATTTATTGTCATATTTCCCTTTTGTGTTGTACGGTTCTCCTCCGCCATAAAATATTCTCGTCAGTTTATAGCCAAGCGAATATAGCAGCTTAGTTCCTAAGCGCCAAAGTTCCCCTCTGCTACACGCGGGCTTCAGCCCTAATTGAATTAGCGCCGATTTTTGTTGTCGCTGCGAGCGGGCGGCTGCCCCAGGCTGCGGGAGGGGCTTCTCGGGGCCCGCGGCGTTGCTCGGGGACGGCCACGGACCCGGACTCGCCCATGAGTCTGCAGGAACCCGTCCAAGAGCGGTTTTAACTTTTATTCTTCCTGCAGCAGATTTAAAGCGGCTTTGTACAACAGTCAAACAAGAATAAGCAGCTGTGGAAAATATAACAAATCATAACAGCGGTTTAGCAGAGAGAGGGAGAGAAGAAGCGCGCAAAGCAAAAGCGACGGCCCTCAGAGCCGGGCGGGGGCAGCCCTCGGGACGGAGCTGCGGGGGGAATCCCGCGTGCTGGGAGCCGCAGAGCTCGGGCAGAGCTGGGCGCGGGGCGATGCCGCTCTCTAGTTTTTGCTTATTCCCCTCCAGCCGCCCCCGGGACGGCTCGCTGGGTGGGAGAGGTGTCGGCAGCGGGGGGCGAGGGAAGCCGGCCCCAGCGGGCAGGTAGCCACCGGCCCGGCCGTAATTACAAAGCAAACAAGGGTGAAATATTGGAGCGGCCTCTCCCCTGACAAGATCTGCGCTTTTTGCCGCCAATTTGTTTGTGGAGCTCTATTTAAAGGCGCTTGATTGAGGAAATGTTGAAAATAGCAGTTAGGGTTTCCCTAATGAGACCTCTAGAGGAAAGCAGTGGCATTCAGGGGGCTCGAGGAGGAGGAGGAGGGGGCAGCGCTTAACACTTTCCAGCCACCCCCAGGCCTCGGGGCTCCTCCGGGGCTGGGGGAGCCGCGGGAAGACGAGGGGCAGCGGGGGACAGCGGGCCTCCTGCCCGGCCTCTCGCACCCCCTCGGCTACCCTCGGGCAGCGGAGGAGCCGGGGCACAACTGGTGCCGGCCCCCAGCGTGCGCCCCGTCGGGGCTCTGCCTCACTGAGCCTCTCGCGTTACCGGGCCGGGTCTCTGCCGCGGCACCGCGCTTCGGGGCAGCCGACCGCGGACGGGCGGGCGGAGAAACGGAGGCCCTTGGAAATGTTGAAACGGCAGCGAACGTAGTGAGCCAGCAACGAGGTTTGTCACTGATATGCTCCGCGCTGGGGCCTTGTGACACTCTTTTCCACGTATTCATTGCCCCTTTTTCCCTCGCTGGGCGAGCCTGCCCGGGCGCTGATACTCGCAGTCTCACGTACATTTATACGCCCAATTAGCGCCTGTCTGAACCCCGTATTAAATACAAACGAGATCTTTGGTAAAACGCACGTCGATAATATTTCGAAAGATGCTAGTGCCCGTAAGGGAATGTGGACTTCTGTCCATTTTCATGCTTCCTCCTCGAGTGCTAACATTTGAGCGACGCTGAAATCCGCTCTCTCTCCATTTTATAATCGAGCTCCGGTTCCGAAACCGGGGGTGCGCTCCAATCCCGCCCCGCCCGCAGCCCCCAGCCCGGCTCCGTCCAACGCCCCGCGCTCTGCGCGCACCGCAGCGCGGTGTTCCCCGCAGAGAGACGGACCTGGAGAGAGATCAAAATAACCTCCTAAGGAGCACCTAATAAAAAGGGGCATTGTCTTTTCCGAGAGGGGAAGGGGGGTGGAAAAAAATGAAAAGCAGAAAAACAAAGTGTTGACTTCGTAAAATATGTTCTGCGCGGTGATGTCAAATATTTATTTTTGTTGTCGCATTTACACCCAAGGCTTTGGCCGCGGCTCCGTTTCCCTGCAGGTCTCGGGAGGTAAATGACACGCGGCTCTTTCTGTTACTTTCCCGAAGAGAAAAGGCTTTTAGGGTTTTTTTTTTCCCCTTTCTTTTGCCGGCTAACGGGAAGCAAATGAGCGTTTTCCACACCCGCGGATCGGCCGTAGTGTCGTCAGAGCGCGTTACGGCGCGGTCGCGCGGTTCCAGTAAAGCCTCCTGCCCTCTGTTTCTGCCATGCCATTTCTGTTTGTAATTATTTTTATTTTAATTTTATGTCATTTTTAACAGAAGCCAGACCGATTTCCCCCGTGCTTTGTACACAATGCTCTCTTTCTCGATAAGATGTTCCTTCCTATCTTTTCGGGTTCTCTTTTTAAAATGTTTATAGTTCCCCACGAGCAATTCTCCGATATTTCTCTCTCGCGTTTTAAGGACTTGTCCCTGTCTTGCTTTATTTGTTTGTGTGAAATTTAGTTTGAAAGGAGATCAGAGAGAGCAGGAGGAGTTTGTAATAAGAGAATGACCAAGTGACCTAAAGGCTGATTATATGTCATTAACTGGAGACTCGGTGTATCCAAATTACCAAAAAGACCTCACTCGGGCAGATCAATTACACCGAGATACGCGCCGAGGCCCCGCGCTCCGCTGCCCCCGACAAGTGCGGGGCCGACGCTGCCATGCGGGCGCACGGCAACGGGGCATCGGGCACGCACAGCTCGGGCTGCGGGGAGGGGGACGCCGAGGGGATTTCCCACCCTCCGGTGGGACGTCTGTTAAACCAGGCTCGGTTGCCTTTGATGTGTGAACGCTACTTAAAGCCCTGCCTTGTCCGGTGGGGTCTTTCCGTCGATAACAATGGGAGCGTTGAGCTTTGTCAAACCCCAAACGATGCCAACCCAACCCCTCCAGTGCGGGAACTTCGGTTGCTGGAGGAGAAATCGGTAATAAAGCAGTGGCACCCGCGAGCGAGTTCACCGGCGCCGGGCTCAAGAGCGGATTCAGGATGCTCTTTGCCAGGAACGCAAACAACATTACATGGAAAAATGTGTGCGTGTCTGTAGGCATCCGTGTGCGTGATAATGCACGGGGGTGTTCAGGAGATTGGCAACCCAGGAACAGAGAGATGCACTGTGCGCTCACAGCGGCGTTTCACACAGCCTTTATTATCGCCCTTCTGACAAAGAAGGGCTCTTGGTTTGAGTTCGTTGCATTCTCTTTTTCTTTCCGTGATTTCTTCCTGAGGTCTGAATGCAACTCTGGATCCTCGGTGACGAATATCAGCAATAATTGCTCACACATGCAGTAGGAAAATGCGCACGGTCCCGCGCTTACCGCCAATCACTGCAACCTGCGCAGTGCTCACTGTCTCGGGTTATCCTCGTCCCTGCTTTTTTTATGTATGCCTTTTGCTTTTCCTCTTTTTTAACACACTGCGTAGGTTATCGTGCCCGAAACGTGTGGACGTCCGTACCCCATAGCAGTAACGTAAAGCAGGGTTCCTCCGCCTTCAAGGGCAGCAATTAGTTCGGGCCTGGTGGGCCCAATTCTGCCCTCTGCCCCAGACGCTGAAATCGAGGTTGCCTGAGTGTAACTGCGGGCATAAGTAGGCCCATTAGGCACAAGTCCTTTTCATTAACCCACGCTGACAGGTTGACCTTCAAATGATATTTCTCCGGTGCCTCTCTAAAGAAGTCCGCTTTCCTGAGGCTTTGTGGTCTTTCACGGACTCCTGAGCGGTGTCTCGGAGGAAGGAAGTGCCGCTGGGGCGCGGGGTACCGCGGTGTCCCCAAACCCATCCGAGGATTACACCCTTCTCCCATTCCCTCGCTCCCGGCCGGTGACATCACGCACGCTATAAATCCAAACGCTACTCCGAGCCGTGCAGCGGGCGGCCGAGCGATGTGGTAGGCAGAAAACGTGGGGAAAAGAGAGCCGGGGGTGGAGACGGCAGGGCCGGGGTGCCCTTGGGGTGCTGGGGGGGTTCCTTGGCTTAGTGGAGCTGCAAGGTGAATGAAGGAGGGGCCATTCGCTGCCGCCCGGAGCGGGACGGGACCCGACACCCCGTGACGCGGCGGGGCTGCCGCTGCCCGACCCCGGGCGGCTCCGAGTCCCGCTGTACGGCCCGCCGCCGTCGTTCTGCTGTCCCCGGAGAGTCACCCCCAGATAAGTGCGTAAAGACAGAAAGAGCCCGGGGTGGAGGAGAGGGAAAAGCAGCCTCGGCGCGGTCGCCACCAAAACTTCTTAATTGCGGCGAGCTCGGAAAGTGCTGTCTGGCAGCAGAGATCCCCGCCTGACGTGCAACCTTTTTTTTTTTTTTCCCTGGCGGGGAAAAAAGTGACATACGGGGAGAGCTTTTTTTCTTTCCTTTTTCTTTTTCCTTCCCCCCCCCCCTCCCCCCCTTTTCTAAGCGACTGATTTGTGAGTGGGGAAGGGGAAAAAAAGAACAACGATTCAAATCAATAAATGGGAGATGGGATAAACTTGTCAGCTGCCCCTGAGCCCAGTCCTGTGAACGTTGTGTAGGGCTGTGGCGGCTGCAGCCGAAGAGCAAAGCGCGGCCTGAGAGGCGAGGAGTTGGGGGAGGACACGAGGGAGGCGTTCGCACTAAAATTCACTTTATGAAATGCATAAGCAATCGCCGGGGGATAGGAGGAAAATTATATGTATGGTCCTGCTGGGTGCTTTAGCGAGAGAGCCCCTTTCTCCAAAGCTAATTAAGCAATAACGATTCGAGCTTCGAGACCGGCGTTCTGAGCCATATCTCCTGGATCTTTTATTCCTTTTTCTCTGTCTCACGTTATCCGTTCCCTTCATCACAGGGGATGTTGTCGGAGTCACCGCAGTGCCACGGACGCTGCCGCAGTTTCGGTCCAGCCCGTGGCGTGTCAGAAAGCTCCTACACGAGTAAAGAGAGTGCAAAGGAGCACGTCCCCATCCTCAGCCCATGCGTTCTCCCAGCCTCGGCAATGCCGCTTCTGCTCCGCACCGAGGGAAGCACCGCGGCCGAACGCAGCCGGAGGAGCGCCGTGTGCCGGCCGTCGCTGCAGGCGCTGTGCCGGTGGCCTCCGGGCGCGGGGTGTCCGCGGCCTCCCTGCAATCTAAAAAACTGCACCGGAGATACGTTATTTCCTTAGGACAACACGACATATGCGCGCACACATAGATAGAGATTTATCAGCCGTTTTAGTGCAAGCATGCGTACGTGTGGCCGAACGTGTATTTACATACGTTCTACGTCTGGACTGGCTTTGCCTTTTCGTAGCGTACACCAGACGCACACAAGGGTATATACTCATACACACGCACAGCCGCTTTCTGTCCCGGTGCACTGCCCCCAGAGACCGCACACCTCTCTCCCCTTCCCTCCGGAGCCTGGCATCACCCGCTCGGCTCCCAGGCCGTGCCCGCCGAGCCCACCACTCCTGCCGCCCCGCAGCCCCCCGGCGCGGCCGAGTTGAACCCCGGGCTCAGCGCCGCTCCTTCCCCCTGCGCCGGGCCCGCTCCCCCCTTGCTCTTCCCCGGTGCCTTCCGCAGGCATCCCCGCCGCCTCCTCCCCGAGAGCTCCGAGTTCCCGCAGGAGAAGGACCCGCGGCTCGGCCGCCGCCTCTGCAGCTCCTCCGTCTCTATCTTTCTCTTTCTTTAATTTACGACCTCTCGGCTCCTGTTGACACAGTTTTCCTCACTGCCTACAGTGCGGGGTCGCATTGTAATATACGCCGAATGAGCTCAGCCGTCGGGCAGTGCGCAGAAGGGTGGGGATTTGGTATTTCCCCACAGTTGAGCGATGCTCGGCTCCGTCTGAGGATAACAGCGGTCGGCCTCATCTCCCAGCTCTCCGCGGGTCGCAGCCTGGGGTCCGCTTTCCTTCCCTCAAAGTCAAACACCTGGAACTGTGCTTCCCACGGGCTCCGTTCTTTTTTACCGCAGAGCGGGAACGCGGAGAAAAGTGTCTGTATTTGTCGCTAAGGGCGAGGAGGCAGGCTCCGAACACGCTGTAAGGAAGATTCTGTGACTTACCGCCGAGCCCAGTTAAACGAGCACGGAGCTGACGTCTGGAGCCGCACCGCGCCAGGACCGCTGCTCGAGGGGCACCGCTCGGAGCCGGGTTCAGCGGCGGTGCCTCGGAGCGGCTCTGGCTGAAAGCCCCGTCCCGGCCGAGCCCGAGCCCCGCGCTCCGCTCTCCCGGTTCGCGACGCGGTGCGCTCCTCCCTCACTCCCTCTGTGCGCGTTACGCGGCGCTAAGCGGACGGGCGCGGCGTTGCCCATCGCGGCCGGGCCGGGCCTTCCGCAGTGCCCTCGGAAGCCGCTTCTACGTGATCCTCTGCGGAGCGGCACGAAGCGCTCCGTGAACGCCACGATCGCAACGATTTTTGCCAAGAAACCTCCCGCATTCATACCGTACCTGGCTCGGGACTGTCCGATATATAAGTTTTAATGATTTTGTTGCTATTTTTTTTTTTTTAACGAAGATTTTACAGTAAGGCATCTGCTAAACACTTGCATTAACCTCTGCCTCCATGACAATTCCCCCCCCCCCCCCCCCTCGTTTTAATTACGCTCTGGATGCGGAGGGGCAGCCAATCCCGGCCGAGGAGCGCGGCAATTAGCGGGGCCGACATCAAAAAGTTTTATTGCGGAGCCCCGAGGACTCCGCCCCCGCCGGCAGCCATTGGCGGTGGCCGCCTCTGACGCCATATATTAACCCGAGCGGCCCTAAACATGTAGCTGTCCATGGAGGTCGGCCCGGGGAGCCCTGCCAGTGCCCCGGGCCGCGCCGAGCCCCGCCGCCACCGCCCGCCCGATGTCCCAGCGGAGCGCTGAGCACTGAGCCCCGCGGAGCGGAGCGGAGAGGCGCCGACCGCGGCCCCCGAGCGCAGAGGCGAGGGCAGCGGCGAGCGGCCGCGGGCCGGGGCGTATGGAGGGGGGCCGCGTGTAAGTACCACCCGGCCGGGCCGCCGCGGACTTGAGAGCGAGAGAACAGGGAAGCAAGAGGCGAGGAAGAGCCCGGGCTGGGAAGCCGAGCCCGCTTGTTTGGTCGACTGCTCTCCGTAGCCGCTTTTTTTTTTCCTTTTTTTTCTTTTTTTCTTTTTTTTTTTTTCCTCTCTCTCGCGCGTGTGTACGCGCTTCCTCGAAGACCCAGCCCCGGGCGAGGAGGAGGAGAAGGAGGTGGAGGCACAACGCATGAGCGGCGGCGGCGGCGCCTGGGGAGGGGGGATCGCTCGGGCACCCGCGGGGACTCCGCAGCAGCGCCCCATGGAGAGGCACTGAGGGCCGAGCGGTGCCGCCGGCGCGGCGGGCTGGGGCGGGCGGCGGGAGAGCTTCGTTCGGGGCCGGGGGCGGGCCGGGGCGCGCGAGGCAGCGGCGATGAGTCTGGTGGGCGGCTTCCCCCACCACCCGGTGGTGCACCATGAGGGTTACCCCTTCGCCGCCGCCGCTGCCGCCGCCGCCGCCGCCACCCGCTGCGGCCACGAGGAGAACCCCTACTTCCACGGCTGGCTTATCAGCAGCCACCCGGAGATGTCCCCCCCCGACTACAGCATGGCTCTGTCCTACAGCCCCGAGTACGCCAACGGGGCGCCGGGCATGGACCACTCCCATTACGGGGGGGTGCCGCCCGGGAGCGGCCCGCCCGGGCTCGGGGGGCCCCGGCCGGTGAAGCGCAGGGGCACGGCGAACCGCAAGGAGCGGCGCAGGACTCAGAGCATCAACAGCGCCTTCGCGGAGCTGCGCGAGTGCATCCCCAACGTGCCCGCCGACACCAAGCTCTCTAAGATCAAAACCCTCCGCCTGGCCACCAGCTACATCGCCTACCTCATGGACCTGCTGGCCAAGGACGACCAGAACGGGGAGGCGGAGGCTTTCAAGGCAGAGATCAAGAAGACGGACGTGAAGGAGGAGAAGAGGAAGAAGGAGCTGGTCAGTACCGCGGGACGGGGCGGGAGGGGTTCGCTGTGGGCAGCGGCGGGAGCTGGGCTTCGCCGAGGGGACGGGGGCGCGGTGACCGCGGAGCCGTGCGGCCCGGCCGCGCCTTCGCGCCGGAGCTGCCCCGCGACCTTCAGCGGGAGGCCCGGCTTCGCGCAGGGCCCCGCTGCGCTCTCGGGCCGCGTTCCCCCGCGTTTCGGCGGCTGCCGTTGCGCCGCAGGCCCGCGGCTCCGCCCGTGCGGCGCGGCCCCGGAGCCCCGAGGGCCCCCGAGCGGCGCGCCCCGCGCTCTCCTCCCTCAGAGAGGCCGCCCCGAGAGCAGCGCCCCGTCCCCGCGGCGCGGAGGCCCCGGGCCGAGCGGCGTCTGCTCGCAGCTTTCCCTCTCGGGCCGCGGCCGGGGTGAGCCAGGAAGTCAGGAATCTGCCTAACCTCGTTTCTCCTCTCCCCGCTTTGTTTCCCTCTCTCTCTCTCTCTCCCTTCTCATCCTGTCTCCCCAGAACGAAATCTTGAAAAGCACAGTTAGCAGCAGCGATAAGAAAACCAAAGGGCGGACAGGCTGGCCGCAGCACGTCTGGGCGCTGGAGCTCAAGCAGTGAGCGCGGCGGGGGCCCCGCTCGGCGCTCCCCGAGGACTCTCGCGTTCGGAACCATCCCGCTTATTTATGTGCAATTTCTCCCCCCACCCCCCCCCTAAAATGTGGATATTTGAAGGAGAGGGAAAAAAGCATTCCATAGATGGCTATGAAGAGGAAACTCCGGCTTGGTAAGGGGTAATAACGTCTCTAATAGTTTCGTGAATGTTATTTGCTGTGTATAAAACCCACGGGGAAAAGAGAACCGTAGGGGAAGAGAAAGGAGAAAAAGGAAAATCCCTCCCTGGCATTAGTGTGTATGTGAAGTGTATCTTTAATACTTGGCCGTTTGGATATAAATATTCCTGGGATTATAAAGTTCTATTTCAACAGAAGCAGTTGCACCCGCGTTCGGTCGGCTCCGTATTTCGTGTCGTGATTTTGTTGTGGTTGTTCGGTATTCTGAGGTGTTTTCAGCAGTTATTGGTTATGTGCACTTCCGTCCATAAGGGAAAAAGTGGAATCTAATTAATATTGAAGGTGTAAGCGTTGTAAGTACTCAATAAACCACTGTGTGTGTTTTTTTACGGAAAAAAAAAAAAAGAAAGAAAATAGAGGGGGGGGGGGGCGGGGAAAGAAACCCAAATCTTTTTATGTTTTATACCTCAAAATGTTTTGAATAACAGCGTTGTTTATGGCTTTTTTTCATAATATTTAAAATATTCGGAAGTAAACTAAATTATAAAGATGGCTCCGAGGTTCGTTTTTAACCCAGTGCCCGAGTGAGAGGAGGGGGCGAGGGACGGCTCCCCCCCCCTTCCCCCCCCTTCCCTGTGCCTGCGGTGTTCTCCGGGCGGGGGGCTCCGCGGCGGGACCGGGGGCTGCGGGACGGGGGGTTCTGACTCCGCTCTCGGCTCCGCCGGCCCAGGTAATGCCGTCCCGAGCAGGGAAGAGGGAACAGGGCCGGAGCTTTGCGCGGGGTGGGGAGCAGGACGGAAGATTTACAGTTCGCTGAGGTGAGCTTAGCATTATTAACTTAGCGGTTCCCGAAGCTTTCACGAATTACGTAGTCTTTTTTTATTATTATTATTATTTTCAGCTCCTTCCACCTCTTCCGTGATAAACCTCGGCTTGCTATCGCTGCGCCCTCTAAACCCGTGCTGGCTCTCTCTGCAGGTCCGCGGCCGTGTGCCCGCCCGCCCCGCGCCCGAGGAAGTGGCTCCCGCCGCCCCCGACCGTGAGCGGAGGTAGAGGTGCGATTGCCCGAGCCAAGATCAGGGCGTCCCGCGCCGGCGCTGGGGAGGTTGCGGGGTTACGACAACGGGACCAAAGGGCCGTGCCCTCTCCCCGGCGGGTCAGGCGGCCCGGCCGTGCGCTCCGCCGTGGGGCCGTGCTTACAGCCACTTGCCTTTGTTTGTAGCACTTGCGGTGAAGAATCTCCCCGTTGTTTGCTTTGCCCTGCCTGCTGGTGGCCGGGCTGATGAAGCGGAGGGCTCTGCCGCCCCCAGCCCCAATTCCCTTTCTGCCTTCCCCAGCCTTCTCTGCTCTCCAGGGCGTGGGGCTGCGGCTGGGTGCTGCCCTTCCCGGGGTTTTCCGATCCGTAATTCTCTCCTTCTCGAAACGTTCGTTATTTCAGCCCTGGGAGTCCCCCTGGACCCGCTAAGAAGGATCTCTTTTAATTGCTCGGTAGTGAGGATGTTGCCGTTTTCTCAGGAGCAGCCATTCCTGGAGCTAAATCACGAGAGCTCTAGACAGGCCGGAGCCGGCAAAAAGCTAAATGGGGGAACGGGGCGGCAGAAGGTGAATTGATGGTAGCCGGGATGTCAGCGCCCCGGCCCCGCTCTGCGAGGCGGAGGGACTGATAAGAGCGCGATCCGCGGCCTCGGGGCAGCTGTGTGGGAGGTGCGGGGCACGTAGCAGCAGTGGACCCGACTGTGGGCAGCGCGGCCGCTCCGCAACGCTTCCCTACGTGATGCGGTGCAGCCGGTTGGGTCCAGCCCGGCTCTTGGCCCGGTTTTGCTCGTGGCTCAGCGTTCACCTCTAGAGAAAATGAGGTTTGGTTTGATTATTTTTTTTTCTTTTTTTCCCCCCCTCCCACGTTGAAAAGAAACAGCAGTACTCCCAGCGGGCCTCTCCTCGGCACCCATCGCTCCTTTGGTGGAGGTGCAGGCCGAGTCGCGGCCGCTGTCTCCCGGGGCTGCCCTATGTGCCCCCCCGGCTGTGGGATGTGCTTCTGCCGGCGGGACAGATCGGCTCAACGACCGCGATTTAAAATCTGTTGGCTAATTTTAATTTATTTCCCCCCCCACCCGCTCATTTTCAGGAGCTCTTCTGTACGTCGGGAGCTGATTGCAACGATTACTGCTAATTTGCTTTCGTTGTCACAGCGTTGTGACGGGCTCCCTTCTGCCCAAGCCGCAGACACCCCCCGAACGAGCACCGGGACACCCGCGGGCGCTGTACGGACGTAAACACGCCCGGGTGATGCCACTGAGCCGAGGCGATCCCTAAAGGTGGGCGGGGAGGAAGGGGAGAAGGTTAATAATAAAACCTCGAAGCAAAATATCCTCCTCCCGCGCTCGGAAACCCACCCTTAATCCTCCTCCTTCACACGTACCGCCCGGCGGTCGCAAACGCGCCCAGGAGGAACCTCCAAGCAGCGATGGGAAGGAAACGCATTCCGCGCTCCTGCAGGCGTAATCCCCTCTGCTGTAACGAGGGGCTTATCGACGCTTTGCATTTTTTCTTTTCTTTTTTTTTTTTTTAATTTGAAGTACGGTTTTGGTGGTTTTTTTTGTTTTTGTTTTTTTTTTTTCTGTTTGTGGGCTCCGAAATACTCTCCTTCGCCAGCGAATTCCTTTCTTTTCCGTTTCTAATTGGGCTTTGTTGCTTCAGACAACGGAGATTTACCTGAGCTGTGCGTTCCCATTAACTGTAGCCAAAGGGTGCGGGCCGGGGCTCCCCGCTGCCCCGTACCCCATCCCGCCCCGCTGCCGTGTGCGTCTGCCTCTTCCTGGCGCTCCCCGCCCTCATTTTCCCCTCCCGATGTCGCCTCTTTGATGACCCGATGGTAGAGCATTGATTACAAATTTATTCTCGGACGCTGCGTAAGTCTTCATATCTGCTATTAGAGCCATCTGGGAACGATTAGGGTCTCCCTCCCCCGGCCCTGCTGCCTCTATCTCGCGGCGCGGAGCAGAAGCCGCGCTGACGTCACGCGGCCCGCAGCCATCCCCGCGCTGGGCGATATCCCGGCGGTGCTCTCCGGCCCGGCGGCGGTGCGGTGCCGCGTTCCGAGCCCGGAGCTCCACCGCCATACGCTCCTTTGGCACCGGGAGACACGAGAACAAAAGCCGCTGTCGCAGCCGGCCCCTCTCCCCGCTCCTCTCAACCCACGGCCCGGCACCGGCTTTATCTTCTCCCGGCGCGGATGCTCTCTTGCAAAGCAAACATCGGGCCAGGTAGATTTCCACCCTATGTCTCGGCAACTGTCTCCGAAGCGCAGCGCTTACGTGCGGGCAGCCGCAGGCTCCTGGCGCGCTGGGAAGAGGGCTGCCCCCACTCGAACGCGCTGCTGCTGATGCCAGGAGATGGCCTTGCACCTGCTGATACACCCTGCCGAGTACCGGCTGGCTGGGAGCCGGGCCGGCTCGAGGCGCAGGCGTTAGCCCTGGCTTTAACGTTAGGACCGGAGGAAACGGCCTCAGGTTGTGTCGGGGAAGGAGCAGGTCGGATATCGGGAAAAAAATTCTTCTCAGAGCAGTGATACAGTGGCACAGGCTGCCCAGGGAGTGTTGGAGTCACCGTCCCTGGAGGTGTTCAAGAAACATGGAGATGTGACACTGAGGAACGTAGTTTAGTGGCCGTGGTGGGGATGGGCTGGACGAGATGACTTTAGAGGTCTCTTCCATCCCTAATGATTCCACGGTTCTATAACTCAGCGGGACCCACAGTGCCACGCTTATTTCCCCAAGCTTTTTACTTGACTGTTGTGTACGTTTCGTGCCACTCTCTCCGCTCTCCTCCCCCCCGAGGAGATACCGCCAAGCCCTCCGTAAGGCGACCCGAGCCCTCGCCCGCTGTGCGCCGCAGCCACTGCTGCTGCCAGGGCGGGGCGGTGGGTGAGCGCTTGGAGCCGTCTGCAGAAACAGAGATAACGGCAGCCCCTCCGGCTGCAGGGTCACGTTCTCCGGGTGAAAAAAAACTCCCTTTCCGGGAGGAAAAAAAAAAAAAAAAAGAATAAAATTTTTAAAACCGCCCCCGTGATCCTAGAAAATGAATTAAAACACGCGCTTCCATTCCTTTGTTCCAGCAAAATGAAATGAAATAAAACAAATCCCTCTGAGATTCGGCAACGCTCCGCTGTGTCTGTGCGTAATCTCGAAAGGAAAAGGAACGTTTCCTTTGTGATTCGGTAATGCCGCGCTCCGCTTCCCATCGAGCCCACCGGCACCCGGATTCGGGCAAGGGGGAGCGGTGCAAAACCATAACAGTAAAAGGAAAGGAAAATATAACGCCACGGAACGAACCCGAGCCGGAAAGCCCCAATAGATCCCAGTGTGGCACAGCGCGGCCGGGAGCCGCCGTGTGCGCAGAACAATGGGAGCGGAGCGCCCGTCCGAGCCGTGCGGCTCCCAGCGGTGGGCGCCGTGCAGAGGAGGAACGGACCCTCAGTTGCCCGAAGGATTCGGGAAAGAAAAATATAGATGTGTATTTTAATGCATAGCAAAGAGGTGCTTTCCTGGCCGTGTACATTGAGAGAACGTGAGGGGGTAATGGGAGGACGACTCTCCTATAGGGGTCCCTACTCGCATGCCATATGTGGCCATAGGCTAAAACAGCTGCGTATGGTGAGCTTTGAAAAAGCCAAACAAGCGTGCAAACCCGTGGCAGCTTTCTAAAACGAGCCTAAAAGACAATGAAATGTTCTGCCAGAAAGTACAGGAGGCGGAAGAGATTAAAAATAATCATCATATCGGTCCGCCCTCCACCCCCATCCCAGCTCAGAGCCCACGGCTCCGCGGCTTTGCGGGAGCGTTGCCCGGAGGGGGACCTCGAAGCCGGGCGGGGGGGGGGAGGGCAGCGCCGTGGGACCAGGCCGGGCCAGGGGGTGCGCGGGGCGAGCGGCCCGGCCCTGAATCTCTGCCCCAATACGGTTCTCATAGAGACGCGCAGTAGTTACCCAAAGCCGTAACTGTCTCTGAAATTATTCATTAAAGTCATTCTCGGCGATCTCACGGCGCCCGCGCTTACATGTACGACCTTTGCACCGGCAGGGCGTGCCATCGCCCTCGCCCCGGCGGTGTGCTCCCAATAGCTGGGGAGGGGGCGGAGGGGGGGGACTCGGGGGTGCTGCCTCTCGCCCCGCTCGCGATGTTCGGCTGCTCGGGGCTCGGCCGATTTCCCCCTTTTGGAGGAGGCGCGCGGTGCAGCCCGGCAGACACCCTGGGAGCGAGGAGGGTATTTTGGGGAGTTGCAGTGTTGTGCGGAAGATCATGTCTGTGCCCTGTGGTGCTGTCAGCAGTGACAGATCCCAGACGCGGCCGCTACTGTATGGCAGATTGAGTTTCTCAGCAGAAAACTCTCCCTCCCTCCCTCCCTCCTGAACGTCTTCAAAAACCTTCTCCAGATACTGCGGGTCACTTCGGCTCCAGCGGAGAGAGAAAAGGGGAAAAAGCCTTCCCGGTCTCCCACCTTCCCTTCCTCCCGCCGGCTCTTCCTGGGGCGCGGGGGGGCCGTGCCCTACCCTCCCCCCTCTCCCCCCCCTCGGGGGTTCTCTCGGCTCCCCGATCGCCTCCAGTGCGCTCAGAGCCCGCAGCGGGACGTCTTCTTCAGGTAAGCGGGGGGGCGGCAGGGTTGCGGGCATCGCTGGGCCTGGGGCGAGGGGGGGGGGAACCTCCGGAGCTCTCCCCTTCCTTGGACCGCGTCTCGCTGCCCGGGGAGGGTGAGCCGGGGAGGGTTGGACGGTGAAAGGCTGCCGCTGACCCGAGCATGGCCGGGAACGTGGGGGGAGCTGCGGAGCGAGGTGGGATGCCCCCGGCCCGGCTCGGCCCTACCGATGCCGCTGTTCCCCGACAGGGAAAGGGCCGGAACGGGATGAGGGACCAGCGGCTGCTGCCGGGTCTGCAGGCAGCGGCGGCGGGGGGGAGTGTGGGGGGGGTGTAGAATTGTGGGGGGAGGTTAAGCAGAGCGAAAGGACGGGAGGGAGAGCGGGCGGGGCTCGAGGAGGACGGGCGGGGGGGGCTCCGTTCCTGGCACGGCCGCCGGGAACCCCCGCCTCCCTCTCCTCCGGTCTCCGCCGCTGCGGCGAGGAGCGCGGGCTGCAGCGCGGCTCCCGCGGAGCCCCCCCCCCCCCCCCCACGGCGGCGCGGTGCCGTCTCAGCCCTCCGGCCAGGCGGTCCCCGGGCACACGGCCTCCGCGACGGAGCGATCCCACCTCCCCCCCGCGTACGCCTCATGTGAACGAGTCCTGCTATCCTCGCTCGCTCTCGGCCTTTCCTTCCTCAGATGAAGTGAGAAGCTTTAATTCCACCGCTCGCCCAGCCCTCTTTCCTCTCTCTCTCCCTCCATTTTTTTTTTTCTTTAAGCCCCTGCCTTTAGCAGAAGTGTAATTGTGACCCCGGCTGATCCGCAGAGCCTCCTGTTGGGAGCAGTTAGCTGTGGATGCATTAGGCCGAAAGACCTCCCAAGTGGCGGTGGCCTGGGTGTCACAGGCAGGGACTCTGCACATTGTCCGCTCCTTCCCATCAAAGTCCCCGGCACCGCGGAGCCACAGTTCGGCGGAGCGGGAGAATAGGAAACAACCTCACCCAGCCCCCCCTTCCCCCCCCCCCCCCCCTTCCCCAGCCCCCCCTCCACCGACCCCGCAGAGCCGCGATCCTCCTTAGGACGCAGAAACGTAACGAACTTCTTCATAACTTCAGCTCCACGGTGTGATTTACATTTCCGGCCGCTCTGTCAGAGGGGCAGGAATTTACGGCGTGATAAAAACACGTTTACAGCACCAGAACATGCTCCGGTGGTGTCTCGGTGTGCAGGGAGATTTTAAAAGAGGACACACACGAGAAAGAAGTCCTTTCTCTGCCTTTTTCCCACCGCGGCTTTCTGAAGAGACAAACGGGTTCCAACTGCAGAGTAGGCAAAAAGAGAGGTGGACGCGGGCAGAAGTGAACGCGGATGGAAGGGTGGGATCAGCCCCGGGCTTTTGTTTGTATGGATTATGATCTGTGGCCGCGTTTCTCCCTTTTCTCGGCGGCTTTTGTTCCACGGTTGCTTCCATTTCCGTGCGTTCGGGCCGAACCCCGCCTGTCCCGCCCCGCGGAGCTCTCCCGTTCGATTTTGGCTCCGTTGTATTCGAACCATTTATTGTGCTCCGTAACTCACGTGCTCCACGCCGCCGTCAGCCGAGAGGCTCTGGTGGCGTTTGCGAACGGGCAGCGTCCTTCGGTCAGCACGGATGGTACCGACCCGATCCGGGCTGTGGGCACCAGAGGGCTCTCAGCACGTTAAGGAGACGTGAATTTGGCAAACAGTTCAGGATGGAAATGATCAAACGATTCAAAAGAGAAAAGGGAAAAAAAAAAAAAAAAACGATGAATAAACCACACGCAGCAGTCGCTGCTTTCCTGACGTTGGTAATTATTTACACCTGATCCTTAGTTTACTCCAGTCACGGTTTCAAATGCGAACCTTTAAAGAATTTAATTCTTTCCAGCGCTCTGGCATAGAGACGAAAGGAAAAAGGAGAGCAGCGCGGAGCGGCGAACAGCGGCTGTCCCGGGACGCTCCCGTGGGCTCCCGGCCGCACCGGGCCGCGCACCCAGACGGCCCTCCGCTGCTTCTGCTACACGGGCCGCGCGGCTCGGCCTGACCCTGTGGCTATTGAGTCTTTTTGAAGCCGTTTTCCGTCGTTGCACCTATGTCGGAGGGGTGGGACGAGGGCCCCTCTCGCCCCGCAGGGCAGCCCCGGGCTCCGCTCCCGCCCGGTGCCTGTCGGGTCGGGGGGATCTGCAACAAACAGTCCCCGGACGCGTTTTTGTAACGGCCCGGAGTTCTCCCAGGTGAACCCCCCCCCGAGTCTCACAGTGAGGCGCTGCTGCTGCGCTGCGCTCCGGCTGCGGGAGTTGGAGCGCACGGGGGTGGGTGAGGGCATCGCCCCGCGTCACGGGGCTCAGCCCGCGGCTCTCTGTGGGCTCTGCTCCCTCCCGGGGCGCCATCTGGAGGGGTCGGCTGGCTGCTGGCTGGGGAGAGCCGGGGGGGTGGCTGGAGTGTGGCGACGGGAAAGGAATATGGAGTCATTAAGGCTGGACTCATCGCGCTGGGTGCGCGGAGGTGAGGAGGCACAACGACTGCGACGCGTTCCTCTGTTGAGGTCAATCTCTTCAGCCGTGCGCTCAGCGATACCGTTTTGTTTTGGCCTTTGATGGGCGATCGAGGCGATAGATGTCAATCCCGTGATATTCAGCGTTGCACTTTCAGTGAAGCGCTGGCACCTCATCCTCTGTTTGGGGAACGCAGTTACTTCCGACCTGTGCAACTCTAACGCATACACCGTGCACAAACATACACGCACCATACACACATACACGCACCATATGTACAAATATAACCCGACCGAGGAGCGCAGCTTAGGAAGGACGGGCAGCGCAGTTCGCACCAAAGCATCTCGTTAAAACCACCGAGAAAACAGAGGTTGAAACATGATAATGACGCAGAATCCATTCGGACCGAGCCTAAGCCGTATAAACATAGGAAGCGTTTAAAACCTCAGCATTTCTCTGTTGTTTCTTTTGGTTTTAAATAAGACAAAGCGGCCGCTTTATTTCACGGTGCGTATATATAGACGCACGAACGTACGGCCCCGAAGAGAGCTCTGGCACCTGCTGTAAGCTGGAGATCACAGAGCAAATGCTTTCTGCTTTCGTAAATAATAAACGCTGTCGGCGGACGGCATTTCTCAGCAGGAAAGCCTCGCTGAGCGAATGCGCTGCGAAAATGTCCTGAAGGCTGAATTCATCCTAGAGCGGGACCAGAACCCGGGAGGATTCGGCCCGCGTTTCTCAGGCTGGAGACACCCGAATAGACCCCTGGGTCTGTTTATTAGTTATTATTATTATTTTTTTCTTAAAATCTGCAGGGACGGCTTTACTGAGCGTGCTTGGGTTTATTTTTACTTGCTGAGCAGCGGGACGGGAAGATTGGTAATGTTAAAAGGGCTCGAGGAAAGAGACGGGGGAAAAAAAATGAAGATATATATTTTAAAAAGGGGGGAAAAGGGCCACTTTCTATGCTCGACATCCGAGGGGGCCGCCCGGCTGCACGGAGCGGCTCCCCGTGCCCACGGCCCGGCCCTCCCCCGGCAGCGCGCTGCCATCCGCGGCCGCGGGGCGGAGGGAGCAGCGGTAATGGTTTTCCCCGCAGATGTTGTGCCGGTGTTGAAGGGACCGAATCTCGACTTCCAGGCGCAGCTGCGGGATGTTGTATCCTATCAATTCATAACAAGGAGGCATTCTGGAAAGCCTCGTAAGAATATTTATTTTAAAATGTGTGCTGAAAAGATATATGCCGGGGGGGAGGAGTGGGGGGGGGGAGCAGGGCTGGGCGCCTTCAGTTTTGTTACGAAGCCAAAATGGCACAGTTCGAGTTGTGAACAAATGGTTTCCAGAGAACAGATCTTTGCTCTTTCTTTTCCCTGCAGAAAGTTTGTTTGAAGTTCCCGGATTTTTAAATGTTAAATAATATTAATACCAAAAAGAAAACTTCGGGGCTTCTTGTTTTAATTTGGAAGGGCCGGCCTGTGCTGCTCTTTTCCTTTTTCTCTTTCTCTCTTCCTTTCTTCCTTCATTTCTTCCTTTCCCTCTCTCTCCTTTCCTATCTTTCTCTCTCTTTCTTTCCCTCTTTCTCTCTTAGTCTCCTTCCTTCCTTCCTTCCTTCCTTCCTTCCTTCCTTCCTTCCTTCCTTCCTTCCTTCCTTCCTTCCTTCCTTCCTTCCTTCCTCCCTACCTCCCTACCTCCCTACCTCCCTACCTCCCTACCTCCCTACCTCCCTCCCTCCTTCCTTCCCTCCCTCCGTCCCTTCTTTTTTTCCTCCCTTCTTCCCCTCTTTCCCCCTCTCTCCTCCTCTTTCTCTGCAGAATTTTTTCTCCCATTCTCCCGTTTGGAAACTCCATCAAAGGATCGCATTGGGGATATTGTTGTGCGTTAGAAAAATAAATAACTCAATAAAGAGAACAAGCTCCTGTTATGACAAGTTCCATGGCAGAACAACATTTTACAAGTTAAAAGAAAAAGCCCTTGAGGAAAAAGGGAAAAGAAAAGGGAGAGAGAGAGAGATAAATACAGAGAAGGAAAGGAAAGGAAGAAGGAGAGGGAGGGAGGGAGGGAGGGAGGGAGGGAGGAAAAAGGGAAAAGAAAAGAGAGAAAGGGAGATAAATACAGAGAAGGAAAGAAGGAAAGGAAGAAGGAGAGGAAGGGAGGGAGGGAGGGAGGGAGGGAGGAAGGAAGGAAGGAAGGAAGGAAGGAAGGAAGGAAGGAAGGAAGGAAGGAAGGAAGGAAGGAAGGAAGGAAGGAAGGAAGGAAGGAGTATTTAATAATGAGGCTTTGTCAGCTGCAGCAGCGGAGCGACGGCACCGGTCAAGAGTGGCTCTCTTCGACCCCGTGCGCTCGGGGTGACACTGCGCGGTCTCCGAGGCTGATGTTTAATGGGAGGGGGAAAACGCCACAACCAGAGCCATCGTTTGGCTGCGAGAGGGGCAGCGGCCGGAGCCCCGCTCTGCCCCAGCGCTGCCCACAGCCCTCTCCCCGCACACGGCGGTTCAGGAGCTCGGCGTGGGGCATTGCCCTGTTTGATGGGGCTGCGCTGGTGGTGCTCGGCGCGCCGGGTCAGCGGCGCAGATGCCAGAGGGTCTATTAGGATTAAGTGACCTAATGAATCGCATGGCCATGGCCATTAGCGGGCTTTGAAAGAAGGCAGTTTTCCTCGTTACCTCCCCCTCTGCCTCTTAACACGGGCAATTATTTTTAACTGTCCTTCAATCAGAGGTCGGAGGGGGGCTTTTTTTTTCCCTCTTTTTTTTTGCTTGCTCGTTTAAAGCCGCTCCCTGATGCTCAGTCTCAAGCATTTCCAGGAGCAGCCTTTTCTTATCGGGGTTCCTCGACGGCCACACGGAGCGGGGAGGCCCCGCGGCACTCGGGGCGGAGCTGGGGACACTCCTGGCGTGGCCGTGTCCCGGTGCCCCTCCCGCCGAGGCAGGTAAGCGCCAGCCTTCCCATGTGCGGGCGGTGCGCGGGGGGACCGAAGGTGGGCGCGGCTCAGCTGTTGGCTCCGACGGGGACAACCCGAACTAAAATTATGCCGTGGAGGAGGTGAACTATTCACCCCGAGTTTATCCTGTCACATTTTAAACTTGAAAGAAAGAAAGAAAGAAAGAAAGAAAGAAAGAAAGAAAGAAAGAAAGAAAGAAAGAAAGAGAGAGAGAGAGAGAGAGAAAGAAAGAAAGAAAGAAAGAAAGAAAGAAAGAAAGAAAGAAAGAAAGAAAGAATTTAAAAAGAGGAAAAAAAAAAAAAAAAAAAAAAAAAAAAAGATCGACCAGAGCATGCTGGGAACAGAGGAGACCTCAGGTTTTTGGCCTGGGAGAGCGTCTGCGGGGCTGGACTCGTGCCTTGTGCCCGGCCCCAGAGGCACCGCACCTGCCGAGGCGGGGCGGGTGCCAGCGGCGGAGGCAACGCGAGGTGTCCGCCGGAGGGGGAGGAACGCCCCGGCCCGCCCGACTTGAAAAGCCTCCACGTTCCCATCGCTTTTTCAATCCGCAATACATTTCACACCCTGTTAGGAGTTACTGCCGCCGAAACCGCTAAACGCTTCCATGACTGCAGGTAGGGCCCGCCGGGGGCTGTGGGGCCGGGGGGGCCGAAGTGGGGGTTGCGCGGCAGGGACCGGATTCCGGCTGGGAATCCTTCGAGTGCTCCGTGCTGGGAGAGCGCACATTCGGGCTGTCCGTGAGGTACAGGGAGGGGAACACCCGGGTATGTCGTCGGGAGGGGCCGAGGGATGTTGCCAACTTTGACTCCTTGCTAAGTAATAAGGTGACTCGATGAGGGGAGGTCCAGGTGCCAGCCCCGAGGTGAAGAGGGGAGTCGGGTCTTGTTCGCAGCCGGCGGATTATTATTACTATTGTTATTATTATTACTATTTTGGAAGCCACCGGGGGAACTGCTTTTGGCTCCGTGCGGCAGCCCAGCGCCTCTCCCCGATCCAACAGCCGGGCGGGGTGGGAGCGGCGAAGCGAACATCAGCAGAGCCGCCGCCGGGTGGCCGGGGCGGGCCCTCATTACAAGGTGCGACCCGCGGAGAGCTGTCACCGCCCGCAGCCACAGGCATCCGTCCGCGGGGCAGGTAACGGGCGGCTCCGGGGCTCGCAGCGCCCCTCCCCAGCCCCCGGGTGCCGCATCCTTCCCCCGCAGCCTCACACCGGAGCGGAGCTTCCCTGTCCCGGAGCTCAGCAGCTCTCGGAGAGAAACGTGACAAAACCTCGGTGGCTAAAAAACAAAACAAAACAAAACAAAGCAAAACAGCGGTGCTTTTAGTTTTTAGATTGCTTTTAGTTTCGTTTAGTTCTTTTATTTTATTAATTTAATTTATTTCGTTCCGTTCGGTTCAATTTGCCTCTCCTCTTTATCTATTGCTTTGGTGCCGGCTCTGACCCTCAGCCTACGGCTCCACACCCGGCGCTCGGTGGGGAGGGGGCACGGAGCCCCACGCGGCTGTGCGTGTGTGGAAATAGCCGTACAGATCTGCACGTACCGTTAATAGACACCAAATCAATACCAACGAACGTATATTGCATTATTTCAGCTGGCTTATTGAATAAGAGAATCAGCCCTGAAACTTGCCTTTATTTGCATCGTGAGCTCCGAGAACTGCAATAAATCTGGTGTATTAAAACATAAACATAAATAAGGTATATTTAAACACGCATTTTACATATTAAACGTATAGAAAACATATGATACATATAAACATGCGTCAATGAACACGCACAGTGGGACGTGATGCGATGCTGTGCGATGGGATGTGATGCGATCGACGTGACGTGATACGATGCGTGCCCCCCCTCGAGCGCTGCCCCCCCTTCTTCCCCCCCCTCCCCTCGCAGCCCGTGAGAGCGAGGCGGTGATTTCCCTGCCCGGCGCCGCGTTGAGGTCAGGGTGAGGGAGAACCAGGCGGCCCCCCGCCCGGCATGGGGAACTGCTGAGCGCTGGAGGAACCGCCAGGCCGCGGGTGGTTGGCGGAGAGAAAGGGAAAGATGGTGGCTTCCAAAAGGCATGTTATATCCGGCTCTTCCCTGCAGCAGTGAAGCTTATCACAGGTTGCAAGGAGAACCTGGAGTTACTGGCAGAAGGAAAATGCACATATATACATAGGAAGGGAAGGGAGGGGAAGGAGAAGAAAGCAAAAGAAGAAAGGAAAAGAAAGGAAAAGAAAAGAGTGGGGGAAAAAAAGGGAAAGAAGAAAGGAAAGGAAAGGAAAGGAAAGGAAAGGAAAGGAAAGGAAAGGAAAGGAAAGGAAAGGAAAGGAAAGGAAAGGAAAGGAAAGGAAAGGAAAGGAAAGGAAAGGAAAGGAAAGGAAAGGAAAGGAAAGGAAAGGAAAGGAAAGGAAAGGAAAAAAAGAAATTAAGAGAAGAGCAGAGAAAAAAAGAAAAGAAAAGGAAAATAAAAGAAAAGGAAAAGAAAAGAAAAGAAAAGAAAAGAAAAGAAAAGAAAAGAAAAGAAAAGAAAAGAAAAGAAAAGAAAAGAAAAGAAAAGAAAAGAAAAAAAAGAAAAGAAAAGAAAAGAAAAGAAAAAGAAAAGGAAAGAAAAGAAAAGGAGAGAAAAGGAAAGAAAATGAAAGAAAAGGAAAGAAAAGAAAGGAAAAGAAAAGAAAAGAAAAGAAAAGAAAAGAAAAGAAAAGAAAAGAAAAAGGAGTGATCAGAATGGGAGAGACCACTGGAGGAAACGGACAAACGAACCGCGGAATGAAGTCCCTTTTCGGTGCATTTCGTTCGTCCTTCCTTTCGCAAGGCTATCCCTTGCCTCTCGGCACAGGACATCGGCTCAGCGCTCTCGTTCTCAACATTAATGCGGCACTGACCGTGTCTTTCATACACCTCGAGAAGCACGGAAGAACGGGCATTTTCCCAACCTTTTTTTTTCTTGCTCCCATAACTGCAGAATACTAAAGAGATGGATTAAGGTTCCCATCTGCTCTTCATGCAGCGTGCTCCAGTCGGTCACTTAGCTAAAAGCAGAGCAAAAATTAAACACACGGCCACCAACAAAAGGAAAAAATAACTATAAGAACAAAACCAAAAGCAAACCAAAGGCAGCCGCTTTGGCTGTTGGTATTTATTTTTTTTCCCGACGGTTTCCTTACACGAAGAGCCGGGAGTGGGCACATAGCGAGACAGAGAACTGCCGAGCTCCGCCGGCTGACGAAGGGATTTCGGGAGCGCTCCCTTCCTGCGGGTGTGGGGGGTGGGGGGTTGGGGGGGGGGCGTCGCGCTGTAGCGCAGGTACGGGGTCAGGAGCTCCCGCGGGGCACGGCTGCCACCGCCGCAGGGGCTGCCCGCGGGGACAGCCCTGGGATGCGGCGAGCGGCGTCGTCTGGAGGAGCAGTGGGAGGGGGGAGCTCTGGGCTAACGGCGCCTGGGAAAAAAGGGGTGGGGGGGGGCAGAGGAGGAGGGGATGGATGGGGGGCAGTGGAAGAAAGAAAAAAAGAAAAGAAGGAAAAACAAAGAGGAAAAAATGGGGAAAAAAGAAAATAGGAAAGAAAAAAAAAGGAAAAAAAAAGAAGGAACAAAAAGAAAATAAAAGAAAAAGGAGGAAAAAAATGAGAAAAGTGGAAAAAGAAAAAGAAGGCGAAAAAGAAAGAAAGGAGATAATGTAGAGGTAAAAGCAGAAAAGGAGGGAAAGGAAAAGACGAAGGAGAAAAAGGAGGAAAAGAGCAAGAAAGAAAAAGGGAAAGTAATAGAAAAAGGAAAAGAAAAAGAAGGAAAAAGAAAAAAGAAAAGCAAAACTAAAGAGAGGAAAAGCGTGAAAATAAAAAGGCAAACAGGGAAAAGGAAAAAAAAAAAAGGAAGAAAAGGAAAAAAAGGAAAAAAAGGAAGAAAAGGAAGAAATGGAAAAGCGCCCTGTGCGCGCTGCAGGAGTGTCTGCCCAGAGCGGGGCTGCGGTGCGGTGCGGTGCTCGGGGCTGGCAGCGGCCGTCACCGGGTGAGGATCCGGCCCCGCGCCTTCCCATGAGCCGAACCCGACATCAAAGGGCACGCGATAGCAATGTGGAGCGCACATGGGCGGCTCGCGAGCCCGTCTGTCAAGCCACGTTTCCTGGTGCTCCCTGCCCTCCGCCCGGCAGCCCGAGCCCCCCGGACGCGGGGCAGCAGAAGCACTCGGGAGCTCCGGGCGGGCTGCGCACCCGCGGCGTCCCGAAGCCATCCCGGGGAGCCGCCCGCTGCCTTTGCTCCTCCATGGGACGCGAGGACGAGCTGCGAGTTAATAGCCATTGTCATCCAGGGGTGGTTTCAATTATCTTTTGGGGCCTCTCCAGACTTAACTCGTCTTCTGCCACTTTGCCGCGCAACCCGGGCACCGGTCCAACATCCCTCTCCGAGGCAGCCTTGCAAGCGGCACCTCACCTGCTGGCAGCCACCGGCCCCGCCAGCCCGCTGCTCAGCCCGGCCGGCAAACGTCGGGGCCCACGTCCCCCCGCCGCCCTCCTGCTCGGCCATTGCGGGTGGCCCCGGGGCTCTCCGGGGCCGGAGACGCAGCGGGATGCGAGATGGGCTGTGATGGGAGACCAAGGAAGATTTTCAGGCTTTGCACTGTCTGAGAGTGGAGGCAGGAAGTGAAATTAAGACCATTCGGCTCTGCATGAGCATTCAAGAAACCGGTCTTCTAAACATTTTCGTTAAGAAATTAAAGGAAGTTTCTGTTTAGGGTGGAACCAGGAGTTTGTGCTATATCCTAACGACGACAAATTTCTACCATTCTTCAGAAACTTTTTCATTCCTTCACCCCACAATGTTTAGGAGAATTATAGGCATAGAGCAGGAGGTGTCTGTGCACCCATTTACGCACCGCTGTGTGCAGTGGTACGTACTGCATATTGATGTGTGTGTGCTCATTTCTCTCTGCCGCAGTGAATCTTGAGGAAAACTTAGATGTTGTGATGATTCTGAGACACAGTACTTTGTAAGGGTCACTGCAATGCTTCACGTCGTCTACACCCAGAGAACTCCTATGACGTAACTGAGACACAAGTCCAGATCACAGACGTGCCATCACTGGGGATTAGGTGGAAATCTGGTGTTTGAATGCAAACTCTCTCTTTCATGTTGTTTTTACCATGCAGTCCTCAGCACCAGGGAAGGCTCTGAGGTGCCTGAAGCTCTGCTGCACACATGCGCTGGAAGCCTTTTGCTCCTGACAGGGCTGAGTGCATATCTCACACCTAACCCCATCCGGATGCACAGACAAAGCATTCCTCCTCCCGAGGGGCTGCAGGGCCACGCATGTGCGAGACACGCTCGTGCAGGCGGGCTCTGAAAGCAGTGTGGTGGCACTGCAGCACAGTGGGGACAGAGTGGTGGGAGCAGGAGGCGCGATACCTCAGAGGCACCAGGACAGAGCGGGCACGGGATGGGCACTGCTGGCATGAGCATACTGCTGGAGCCCCATAGCCCATCTGTACTGCTCAGTGTGGAAGAACCCAAAGGCACAACCCCAAGCACCTCCTTCTGCTGGGGCTACTGGGACTTCTGCTTGAATAAGGAATGGAGCGTGGGCTCCAATAAGAGACATTTTAAAGCAGCCTGAACCACGTCTTCCTTCTGTGCATGTCAGTGCAGCCTGTCAAAGCCATTCATTCCTATAAATATTTTAAGAGTCCAGTGATGGTGCTGAAATGGAAGTCTCAGCTCCCTGTGCTGGCAGCCATGCTGATGTTTCCTAGAATACACAGAGCTGAGTGAAGGAGGGTGTTGTGGGGAGGTTCAGTTCCTGGTTAAAAAAAGGGAAGAGGAAGCACAGCACTGTGTGCCCAGGGCCTTAATCCCTCCCATCCCCACCCCCTATTAATTCAACCACACAATTTGTAATCATTCATAGCAGTTGGAATTGTCTTGAGTTTTAAAAGGCTTTTCTCATTAACCAGCCCTTTATTCCTTGCAAAGCACATTATTGATCTTAATATGCAGAAAATGCCATCGCTAGCATAATGTCTGTGCCATTTTTGTTGAACAATGAGAATTGATGAGGCTTGGCAGGACATTAAAATATTTAACATTATAGCTTTGAGAAGACTTTTATGTGTCTATAGTAATAGGAAAATCTTTTAACAGGAAAAATGTTTTCCTCTGCTTCACTACAGTCTTCAGCGAGGGCTGATTCTGTTTGTACTAAACCCAATGGGAGGTTTCTTACTGACTTCAAAGGAGAGGAGGGGAACTCCAGTTTGGAAAATCATTGCTAGAAGCAAATCTGAGCCTTCTGGTCACGTGATCAGTGCCATTTAAATTAGCGTTTTGTGACACTCCCTGGGGCTGGGACCTTCAGCTTTGCCTCGGGAGATGGAGTATTGAGGAGATGCCAAGAGGTGGCTGTGCAGCTCCTCACCAACCCATCGTTTAAAGGCACGTGTGATGGATCAGGAGCCACCCAGGGGCAGCTATCAACCTATGTTCCTTGCCCCTAAGAGTCTCCTTCGGAGGCACATTTTGATGTAACTGCTCAGTTTTTCTGCTTTTGCTGTCCAAACCACCACTGACTTTTGAGGTTTTAACTCAGGCAGTGTGGCTGATTTTCTGTCTTTACAGCATTATTTGCAGGGTACAGAACTCAGGAGAAGTTGTAGGGGAGAGGAGAGGGCATTCAAAAAACAGACCATTACTTCATAGATCTTTACAAGACCCGAACAGGTAACTGCCACAGGGAAAGCTTATCCAGTTCACTTCTTTGGCCATATGGACGTCTGCAGGCACTCCTCCTTCCTGAGAGACCTCTGCCCTGGCTGGCACACACCTGCAGCAAGCTGTGTCCTTGCATTCAAAGTGCAGTGACAGCTGGGAAGGAGGAAAAATCTTTAGGCTAACTGGGCAGCTTACAAGAAAGCTGTGATGAAAAGGAGAGTGAGAAGTCCACACTTATCCTTGTTTTTCAGTAGTTAATTAATGTGAGGGCACTGTGAACATTTGGGCACACAGAGCACTGAGGGACTCGGTTCAGTGGGCATGGTGGTGGTGGGATGGTGGTTGGACTACATGATCTTTGTGGTCCTTCCAACCTTAATGATTGGATTCTAGGATTCCAACCTTAATTCTATGGTTCTATGATTCTATGATTGGATTGGATTCCAACCTTAATTCTATGATTCTAGGATTGTACGACCCCTTCCACCACTTCTCTAAAGGCTCCAAGGGTCGAGCTCAGGAACCCATTCAGGCCTCTATAAAAAGCCCCAGTGGTGGTTCCCAAACTCTATTTTAACAATGATCCTCACTCTCGAGGTGAGAAATTTAATTATGAGCCATGTGTTATTTGTGAAGATCGGATTTACTCTGTGATTGGAAATCTTCCCCTTGCCCTTTAGAGGACAGCACCTCTTAAAAATGCCAGCAGGAGAAGAACAAAATGTAGGATTGGTATCCAGTGATCATATTTATCCCTGTACATAACATGCTCAAACACTGGGATCTTTTAATAGCTTTTTCCATATTGGACTCTTTGTTTGGATGTGGTTTTCCTGATGTATCCTAGTAACATGTTTAGTTAATTTATATTGTGTGTATGTGTAGACAGATATACACACATCCATATGTATGCACACACATAGTCCTCATTAAGTAAGTGCTAAACCTCCCACAGCAGAACTGGGTCCAGAGGGCAGTCGGGTTGGAAGCGAGGAGCCTGCTCCCTTTGCAGAAGGGTCTCACAGGCACCACTTCGGGGGCACATGCAGCCCCCATGGGATCCTGGCCCCTGTGTCTCTGGTGTGAAGGTTGCTGTGATGTGGGATGGGAACCATTGCTTAACGTGCAGAGATGGTAGGGATGTGCTCAGCAGCCACTGTGGGGTGGGGGGGCAGCCCCCAGTTCCCCACTGCATACACCCCCAGTCCCCCATTTCATGCATACCCAGTCCCCCATTGCATGCGCAGAAGCTGGAACCCTTGGCAGTCCCCAGTAGAAGAGGGACTGCTTGCATTTAAAGTGATTGTGTATGGAGGTTGGGAGGGGGAGGCGGGGGGTGTAAGGGCTCAACCCTTAAGTTGTTAGTGTATCCCAGCTGTTGCAAGGCAAACACCAAAATCAGAAATGTTTGGCAGATGATGAGGGAGCGGTTTTCCATATTTCATAGCAAAACACAAGCGTATCTTAATTATTTTGTTAGGACAAGGTTCTCAAAGGACTAAATCCTAGACTATCTTTGTTGCCATGAAGACAGAGAGGAGTTGGTTCTAAGGCCACAGTACACACTCTCGGAAAGGCCACGTACTCCCTATCTTTTTGTTTTTCCAGGCCCACATCTGGACTGAGGAGCGGAGATGATGGAGAGCGAGGAATCGGCTGCAAGCAGCCTGCTTCACAGGCACTCCTGGATGGGTCACCCCATGCCTGCGAGCAATGGGTCAGGGCAGTGCTGTCAATAACATGGTGTTGTATGTAAAGCTGGGAGCACAGAGTCCCACACCGTTGTATGTGCTCAGCAAAGCTCCCATTTGCCTCCAGGAGAATTCTGCCTATGTAAGGACTTAAGAGCCATTGCTAGGAGCTAAGAAAAGAGCATTATTAATTCACTTCATCGCTGGCTCAGTGAAAGCCAACAGCTTTCTGCAGTCTTGCCAAAATGAAGAGGAGATGGTCTGAGGTACATGCAGGGTGATTTTCATACCGAAGGTGAGAAAGGAGAAATCGTTTTAAGGTACGGTAACTTGCCGTACAAACGTGATCTGTGTTCCCTCCCAGCTTTGAAAGGAGACTTTATAAACTCTGTGGCCTTTGATTTGTTAAGGCAACCTTATACTTATTTTTTTTAATTCCCAAGTTTGTGAGAAAATAGAAAGGAACCCTTGATGTTCTTATGCTCTCGATTATCACTTCATTGTAGAAGTATTTGCTTAATGAAACATACAGCAAATATTGCACTGTAAAACCTGTTGCAATGTACTCAATATCTTTTGGAATTAATAGAAAAAAAAATACAAGACTGCAGAAAAGGCACTAATTTTTATTTTATCTAATAAAAATGTTACTTGACTGCAAAGCACTTTGCTTTATTTTCTCACTTATATTGTATATATTTGAAGAGAAATGTCTGCTGCACGTCATCTATCTAACACAAAAAACTGATGCTGTTATTAATAAGTTACAGAGAAAAATAAACCAGTTTGCACTTTGATTTTTATCATTCCTAGTGAGCGATTCCTTTGGAATAAACATAACTCTAACACATGTAAACAACACAGGAAATTAATAACAAAATTCTTTGGATTTATTTCAGATGCCACATACTTTATGTAAATATATGCGGCTTTCAATTTCAATGATTTTCCAGTAAGTAATAAACTTTGCTCATTAACCTCCTTTTAAACTAAACATTTATTACTTTATAAGTGTTATTTCAACTAAATCAAGTGGATATGCTCAGTAAATGAATGCAACAAATCTGCTCAGCCAGAGAAGCAGGATAGCTTCTTTTCAGCTGGGCATACTGTGAGTTTCTTCT
The DNA here is from genome assembly GCF_016699485.2 of Gallus gallus. Lineage (NCBI taxonomy): Eukaryota > Metazoa > Chordata > Aves > Galliformes > Phasianidae > Gallus > Gallus gallus. Next base: position 42,941,513 of record NC_052535.1, on the reverse strand, counting down.
TCAGCTTCAAGGGAGTGGGATGCAGCTTAATTTGCTGATTTTTCATGTTAAAAAAAAAGAAAAAAAAAAAGGTTGGTAATACATATATATTTTAAAATAAACCTACTTTTTCCTCATTAGCTCAGTGGTAGAAAACGGGAAAAATTCCACAAGCTGAATGAAGTTACATATCATCTCAGTACCATGAGCCTTGTGTTCAGTTTTTCACAGAACTGGTTTGGTGGAATGGCCAGGTATCAATCTTCTCTTGGCATGATGTGTGGGGTATCTTTTAGGGAAACAGTCCTCTTAAGTGCATGATTTTAAGAATATTAAGGCAGAAATGTGTTTCAATTTCTGTACAAGTACGAAAAAAACACACACTAAGAAACATTCTGCTCTCATATTTACGATTATGTGTTTGCTGAAAAGTTGTTAGCATTGGGCTCTGTGGAGGTGGCTGCATGCCCACTTAATCACAGGGGTGTGGACGAAGCCCTGCCATACTGTGCAGGTTTGGGTGAGGACACTGCAGGACCCTGGACGCCTCCCTTACCCAAGAAACTAGAAGCAAATTGGGACACTCAGGGACACAACAGAACCACCCACTTCTGAGCCCAAACTGGATGGAGGTGCTCGGCCAGCCTCAGCTCCTTTCCCACAGAAAAAGCCCAAGGAAAAGAGTGGTGCTGGCACCATGGGCTGCAGCAGCACAGGGCTGCCAGCACTGGGGCCAGCGAGACGCTGCCTTTCTCTGAGTGCCTTAGATATCGGAGCACGGCTGAATATTCAACATGAGTGCTAGGCTTCTGGGTTTTATCTCTTAATGAGGCACAGGCTATCCTTGAGGGACACTGAATCATCACATTTCTCGCACACCAGATTGCAACCAGCAGCGCTTATTTGAGGGACTGCCTTGTCCAGAAGTCTGCATAAGGCGATCTTAGATCTGATTACAGAAGTCAAGCACTAAAATCTATTAACTCAGCTATAAGATTTTTCAGTTTCTTCTGTTTTTATTTTGTTTGGTTCAATTGGATTTGCTTCAGACATGACTCATTTCCACTTCCTGCATCTCCACAATAGTTCCTGCAAGACCCTCAGCCATGGAGCATGGCTTGCACCCACTTCAAACACAAAGCAGTCTCATTTCTATTTTGCAGACTGAGGCTTCATTTAAATTATACATGGCAGGCCAGAGGGTGTGTAGTGCATGTCCTTGGTTCCGTTAGTAGACTGAAAAGAAAACTACAAAGAAAAAAAGAAACAAAAAAAATACTCTGGATATATAAAGGGAGAAGTCAAACTCCAAAAGCTCTCAGGAAATCAAATTCTTCAGTCACGAGAAAAGTGACATTATCCAAATGAAATCTTAACATAGCATGGAAATGTGATGAAGAGTGTGGCTGGTATTCTCAGTGAGGGTATAGACATGTATGTAAATATAATTAAATTGGGAACACATTAGAGGGATTAAGGAGATCTGCGTAGCACTAGAAGAAAGAAGCAACAGATGTAACTGCTAACAATAAAGGAAGGGATTTCTGGCCAAAGTTCAAGGTTTTCTTGCACCCAAGCCCATTGTTGCGAATGAATGGGGACACAGTAAATAACTTGTACTGACTTGTAGATCCAACGTCTTGCTGTTGTTGTTCATGATCTAGCTACCATTTACCAACATGCTGGTTTTTATAAATGAGTTCCTTCAGCAAACACACAACGCAGATGTACTTTCATCTAGGCAGCGCCATTGCTCTATTAAAACGAGATGCTGCAGTTGCTGCAAGATTGGTGGTGACCAAAAAGCAACAACAACTGAAGACGCCCATAAATTTCTGAGCCCTTATTGGAAGGTTTCCAGCAACAGAGGGACCCGAACACCCACAAGGCTGATCTTCAGGCTTCAAAAGAGGTCCAGGCATCGTGCCATAGATAGGCTTCTCTCTGTGAGGGGGGAAAGGCCTCACAGGGAGACAGGTCCCACTGGGACAGACCAATGTTGATTTTAAGTTCTTAGTGTCTGTGACCAGAGGTCTCTGTCTCTCCCAGCAGTTGATATTAAATAAATCATTAAATCCCACTCTCATCAACATGATTAAAAAAATCTTGCCAGGCATTAAAGACAGGCATTAAAACGGTGATAAATGTCTCTTTGACTTCCACGTGTAGTTTAGAGCATCCTGACCACATGAGTGGAGTAAGGCTCATCTTGACAAGCTTCCTTCCTTTTACTGGTCACCTGAGAAACACCCACAGCATTTTGACCAGTTTGAATGTCATGTTCCTGTCTGAACTTTGTGACCAGAAGCTTGACAGGATAAGGAAGCATTTATTTGGTGTCCAGCATGCTTCACCAGTCCCCACAGTGAATACAATATGTACAATACAGTATGACAACTTTAATTTAATCAAAAACAGGAATGCCAGAGTGGATGATGGTGCTCTATCTCACAGTGTGCATTATGGGAGTCTGACTCTTTTGTCATCCAGTGAACACTAAGAGCAGAAAGGATCACTGTACTGTCCCAGTGGAAGACACAGAAACCAATACCAAATATGACCTGTCCATCATTGCTTCTAAGGGACTGGTAGCAGCAGAGCTTCCAGACTTGGGCAGAAAAGGAACTGTGGAAAAACTACCATACATGCAGAGAACCTATGAATAAATGAGTGGGATGTTTATCGCTGAGTGAGCTGATTAGCTCTCTCTCTGGCTGTATGAGCTAAGCTTGCTGGCTGCACACAGCTTTTTGGCCAGGTTTTCAACCTTTTCCCTTGCTACCTCCGAGATATCCACAAAAGATCCGGTTATATTAGCTAACGCTATCGCATTGGCTACTTTAGCTTGGTGTGAGACTTTATGGCTGTCATCAGGTAAAGCAGAGAAGCTGGTGTTGCAGGTGATTTTAGGAGAACAATTGTGAGGTAGAACGGGTGAGAAAAATGAAGGTTTCACCAGTGCCTGTGCATGAGAAAGAAGTGTGCTACTGAGCCCAAAGCAAGTTTCTCTGCTTCACAAGGAGTTTTTCCATGCTGGTGCCATATCCTGTGCTGGGTGGTTGTTCTGGTTCCCAGCCCTAAGAGGCTGCTGCAGATCCCTCTCGTGTCGGCTCACTGAGCCCACACCACAAGCCTGAGCTCTTCTCTTCCTTGCACTGGGGATGGCAGCAGATTAAACAGTGAAAAGCAGTGCTATTTGTTCTCTTTATTGCTCAAAATGAAAGTCCCCCTTTGGCACAATGCACCTTTTTTTTTTTTTGGAAGATCCTGCTCTACAGAACAACAAAAAAGAACAGATAAATTTTATATATAGATTTGCATTGCGCTTTTTAAGTCTTAAAGCCCACATTCAAGTGTTTCTATGAATGATCCAGGATGCTAAAAAATTATTAATATCTTATTACAAAAGCTTTTCAGCTTGCTTTTAACAAAAGGAAAAACTGGATTAATATATGAAGCCTGAAATATTGCCAACTATAAAAGAACATCAAGCTTTTTTTTTTCTTCTTCTTTTTTTTTTTTAATTATTTGAAATGCTTCTGAATTCCCAAAATAGCAATTGGGATCCAAGGTTATGATCTAAGGGAAAAGATATGTTCATTTAATTAAAGTAGCCTTTTACTGTTTTTTAAAAAGTTACTTTCAAAACACTCATATCACTGTTTATGAGCTTTGGGAGGACCAGGAGCTCTGGGGATTGCTAATGACATACAGATAGCCATATGGTCCTCTCACCTCCACTGTTTTCCCTGGGACAGATTCTTCATCACTTGTGCCATAAGCAAAGTAATACCAATATGTGTCTCTTTTATGGAGCTCCCCAGGGGCAAAGCTCATCCCAGAGCAGTGCCATCCCAAGAGACTTGTGCTGGGTAAAAAATGCTGTCACCTGAGACTGCTGACTCTTTGCAACCCTTTGCTGCTGCAGATGCAAAGAGTGGATTTCAGTGATTTCCACCTCACTGAGAAGAAAGCCAGGCACAGACCATCCTAGGCATGATTAAAGAAAGAGCAATAAGAAATAATCACACAATTAGTATTTCATAAGAGATCATAAGAGATCAGTGTGGTTGCAGACCAGCTTCACATAAAGAAGTGTCTCCACAGCGATGCTGTGGTCACAGAGCCTCATGGGGCTGCCTTTCCCAGTCAGCATGGAGGGCTCTCACTCGGTGTTTATTTTCCCCTATCGTTGTTGGTCAAGTAAGCAGGAGGCTGAATAAAAAAATCAAGGTAACACAATAGCACAAAGAAATCCACACAAAGGGAGCTCTGGCTCTCACCAGTGAAATGGTGAAGCAGTTAGACTTTCTTCTCTTCCTCAAAACTGTGCTGACCCCCCTCAGAGGCACAGATGTACTTACAAGGTCTAGCTCCGTGCCTAATTACCAGAACACTGTCTATGATGGAACCTATTTTTAAATAACTTCCCTTCCATATTTGAAATCAAAGAAGGAGTATGTGATATAAAGAGCAGCCTAGGTCCAGATTAAGATTTAAAACTATAGAAGAGGAAGTGAAGGAAGAGAAAGATGGTCTAGTGGCCAAGATAAGGCTCGTAAATTCCCCAGGTTTAAGGGTAGAGGAGATAGCACAGTGTCAACTGTGCACATATTGCAGGCTGCTAAATCTTACCTGGTTAGGCCTGCAGAGAGCAAATGCTGACTGCAGCATAATTGGTGTTACAGTGAAAGCTTGTGTCACTGCTTTTTTTTTATCAGTGAAAAACTAACCGAATGGTCATTGCTGTGAAAAAAAAATAAATCAGTATTTAGGGAAAATAAATTCCCGAAAGGAAGATATCCCTGGAATGGTCTTGGATAAGGAGCATGTCAGGGTGAAAGTCCATGCCATCTTGTTGACTGTGGGCCTGAGCCAGCCTTGCTGATGACCGACCTACAGAGCCAACTCTGGAACAAAAGCACAAACGTTTCTTCCCTTCCAATGCCTGCAGACCTTGCCTCACTTGCAGAGGTGGGATGGGTGCCACCACCACACCTGTCTGTCCCAGGGAGCCGGAGTGCCCTCCTGGCAGCACGAGCACAGGACCACCATCCCCTTTTGGCCTGAACTGCTCCAACACACTGGGGAACTTGGGCAGGTGCTGTGGAGAGCGGTGCCTCGGTAGCAGAACTGTCCTTCCGTCAGCTGGCACCACTGCAATCCTTGGCAGAAAAAGAGCAAGGATTGTATCAGATGGAGGCAAAACGGCAAGAGGGGGATGAAAACTAAGACATCTCTTGAGTGTAAGCATGTTTTCCTTCTCTCCACAGGCTTGCCATCTCCCTCCCTGCTAAATAAAGCACCTGGTGCAAGCCTGGTGTGCAGATGGCCTCGCTGCGGTGCACGCAGCCCATTGAATCTGGCATACAGCTGTTTCGGGTTCTTTTTGCCAGGCTGCCAGCTCAGGATTGTTTTTACTTTTCTTTCCCCTTTTTGTGCTCTCTCTGTACTCAGCCTCACTCTCCGCGATGTAAAATGGAAGAGCAGATGTATAATCTGGGAAATTTTCCACATCCATCTTTTAAAGAGGAAGGTGGATAAGCTAACTCAGCTCTTTAAGGCCCCAGTTCGGAAAAAGCACTTTAAGCACATGCTTAAGTCCTGTTGATTTAGGAAAGGCAAAAAAGGCTGGTGATTTCATAGGTCTTAAACACATGCTTATGTGTCCTTCCTGAAGAGAAATATGCACCTGAACAGTGGTCCAATTATGCCAGTGCAGAAGGCACAAAATGAGAACTTACTGTAAAATACACAAGGCGAGCCATGCCCCAACTTAGCTCTTTAAAATGATCACAGTTCAGTCGAAATTTATGGTGAATGAAACGTGCTTATTCTAGACCCTCATTAGTGTCAGAGCAATCAAAATCAATATTGAATATCTAAGCCCCAGTAACCTCAGATCCATCAGGCTCTACCTCTGCCAATGAATCCCCACAGCCCTTATCCCTCAGTAAAAACATGACAGCACTACCCAAACTGGCACATTTGGATTGTAGCAAGGACAAAATGAAAACGGTGAAGATTTCTTCATGATGGACAGTTTCCACCAGATGTGGAGATTCAGTGTTCAGCTGCTGCAGCGCAGCACAGAAATGCAGTGCAGCAAAAGCTGCCCCCTAAGTGCTGAACCCCATGCTCCCTGCGGCCCAGCATCCGCACCAGCTGCTCTAAATGAAACAGGCAGAAGTCTCACCCAGGTGTTCCTGGGGTCATCTCCCACAGGGCCTAACCTGCAAAGCAAAAAAGGAAAGCAGAGCTAGCTGCTGGAGTTGGAGAGAAATCATCACTGCCATCTTCAAGGTCCCTTTTCTTGGGATGACTTCCAGCCTTCTTGTGCCATGAGTCTACAAAAATACAGCAATTTGGCTTTTGTTGGCTTATCATTTGTGCCAAGAGGTTTCTGTAAAGGCTTCTGTATGGATCTAGGCTTGCTTGGCAATCTCTTTCAGGAAGAGCTGAAGATAGCAGATAGCCAAAGGACTGAGGCTCACCTCTGCATTCTCAGTGCACTGATGTTAGCTGTCAACGGGCACAAGTCACAGAAAGGAAGGAAGAAGAAACAGGGCTGGAGAAATTAATGAGGAGGCAATTTTGCCTTGTCTTTTCCCTTAATCGCTGCTTGTGGCAGATTAGCAGAGATCAGCTTTCACTGCAGCTGCCTCTATTGTATTTGACTCTAAGAAGAAAGAACAAATTTGGTCCCCAGGCTTGGAAGTCCGGCATCCAAGCCTAGCTCTGATTTCTCCTAAATAATTTTAATTAAACAAGGGGAAAAAAAAGTGAACTGACAGTTATGAATAATGAAGTGAAAATGAGCTATGAATACAATAAGAACTAATTAAACAGTGAGGATAAGACCATGTTGATTTATTTCCTTTTTTTTTTTTTCTTTTTTCTTTTCCTTTTTTTTTTTTTTTGTCAGACTTTTAAATGAAATACATGTGCATTAAGCCTAAGGAGGGATTTAAATCTGCTGCACACACTTTCCTTCAGAGCGCAACGCATGACAGATGTTAGTCACATCACTGTGTACTACTGCGTTGGGTGTGAGCAGTGCAGCATAGGAGCCCATATGGGAGGGCATAGAACACGATGCTGGAGAAGTACATTTTACCTTCTGTTATGGATGTGTTTGCATAAGTGTACAATGAGCCTCTAGCACAGCAAGCACCGTAACGCCAAATCATTCCCAAATGCTAAGATGCTTCAGCCTGTTCTAATAAAAAGTATCTGCATTTCCCTAACATGTTACTACTGAAGATGTGCAAATAACAATAGCAATATATTGCACCACAATGAAAATGAAATCACTGGCAAGGGACTATCCCACAGACCACCTGCAGATTATATATCACTTCATTTCAGAAAAGCTGGAGCAGGGGAGAGAGGGGATTGCTTTATTCCACAGAAAGTGATAGCAGCAAGCTGTAAGTGATACAGGCAATGTTCATTGCTTGCTCCCAGAGAGGGAAGCAAGGGCCAGCTACAGAAAATGAGAAGGCCCTACAGAAGGCCCTCCTGGCTGAACTCCCCCACAAGCTCCTGAGCTCTGGTTCCCAAGCAAATGGCAGCGGGAGCACTGCAAAGTGACCCAGCATCTGACCAAGCAGCCCCTGCCCTGCGCATCCCTCCTCTCCTTAGCGCTCCCAGACACATGGAAGTGGGGGGCTGCGCAGCTCCAAAATGTTTTTGGGAACTGGCTGCCTGCCTGCTCACTTGAGACTGGCTCCAGGTGCCCCATGTTCTGCAGAACACCCCTCACATTCCCTTCACTGCTTGTCTGTGCTGTCTTTGTGCTCATCTCCAGCAGAAAATGTTGCTGAGTGGGAAGGTATGTTAACACCCAAACAAACCATATTTTTTCAATTGTCCTACAGAGCGGGCTGTGTGATGTGTTTGCTGTGGAGACTGTCAAAGCTGTGGCAGTGTAGCCGAGAATGGATCACTTTATGCATTCCTTGCTCCTTACACATTTCCCTAAACAACTGTAGAGGAGAGAGGAGACAGAGGAAAGTGGGTCTGGCTTGGACCCACAGCAGGTCCGGTGCTCCTGCAAAGGCAGGGGCTATATGTGGCTCCTGGGAAGCCCATTGCGCTGTGCCCTTATCAGGGTCTCTTCCCCTAATTAGGAGAGCTGATACCCATGTACAAACCTTTGATAACCCATGCTCAGAGAGCTACAATACTCACTGAACCAGTACCGTCTGTCTACAAGCACACAAAAATGCATTTTTCCAAAAAGAGAGAGGCTGTATTTTCACAGAGCTCACTTGCACACAGAAAGTCTCATTTGTGAATCCACTGTACGCAGTGAAAAAGCGCCCTTTTTGTGAATAAAGCCCCAACTGTCTGCTAACAGTGCTAACACACTGACATCATTCTGCAAACATTTTCACGTAATACAGTCTCTGACAAGCTTTGTTTCCACTCGGATCAAATTACTTGGAAAAATCACACTTTTCCCATTAAAAAATCATTTTCTCTTTAAGCAGTTTCCAAGGTGCTCCACCCCACCGACTTCCAGTTGGAGCTGGCTTGTCCCCTTGGCTGGATCTGAGAGCCGGAGCGGAGCGCTGCTCGGTGCCGAGGGCAGGTGGGAGCCGGCAGATGTGCACTCTGAATGAAGAGTATAGCCATGGAAGTGCTTGCAGTGTGGGCAGCGGAGCTCATGGAGCTGCACGCCCCAAAGAACAAGCAGTCTGGTGCTCCAGCCAAGAGCATCTGTATGGTGTTTGTACAGGCTAGCGTGAAAGGGTTCCTCATAAAGCCCTTGTCATGGGAATGAGGAAGAAATGTCTTCTCAGCATGGATTTATTCGAAAAGAAAAATGGCATGTAATATTAATGTACATGAGTCAAAGTTTGTCTTCCTTTCCTTTTGCACAGTATTTGTGGCCACATCCCTACCATTATACGGATCATCTAAATATCCTACTGGGGATTAGGCCTGCGTTTTCCTTGTTTCCTTCCATGGTATCAGTGTTTAACGGTGGGAATATTCACATGTTCCCTTGCCCGATAAATTATTATTCCAAGGTAGTTTCATTAACTTATATATTGAGACTACATAAATTTCCCTGAAAAGTGCCTATTTAAGATTGAGACATCTTCAACACTTGCAGCGTACAAAATACAGAGATTTGATATCCTGCTTGGCTTAAAGAAAAACAGAAGACACACAGAAGGGATGAATGACATGCAGAGGAAAGAGCAGAAATACTCTTATTTATAGTGAAAGATGGAGATGGTGTTTTAATTCACTGGGGCTGGGTGGAGGCAGGCAGGTGGGAAGGGTGGGAAAGGGAGGTGGGAGACGGGAAGAGAAGAAGGTGGGAAGGGAGGGAAGCAAAGGAGGAAGGAAGGAAAAAGGAGGGAGGAAAGGAAGGAGGGAATGGCTGAAGGTTAGCCCCAACGCCTGATCAAAGGGGCAGCTTTCTGTGCACTGCAGCAGACATCTAAAGAGGCCTGAGGAATGTGCATTTGCTGCGGTGTTAAATGGCTTCCAGAGCTGACCCTTGTGCAGCAGCTTGAGCACGGGCGGAGCAGGTGTGCGGCTTTCCGTGCGCACCAGTGGGTGAGAAAGCTGTGTTTGAAGTGAGCAGGAGGAGGGAAGGGCTCGCGGTTGTCTGGCTGCCTTACCCTTGGTGGGCGTTCGCTCTTGTGTTTTCAATCTGAACCCAGCCTTGCGCTGAATAATTATATCGCTTTATAGATGATTACAGATACTCAGATGGAGCCGTGTCATCACCTGCTCAGGCTCCAACTCCCCCAGGACCCCATGCCCCCGATGTTACCATAAGCGTTGCTGCTCGGCACAGCAAGCTGGGAAAAACAGCATGGGCTCGTTTCAAACACTTGGCTCACCACAGGCACCTCATGTGGGACAAGCCTCACCTAATGACAACTGCATGTGCTGCAGACAGAGATATAAGGTAATCAGTTTGGCCTCCTCCTACAGCTACTGAGCTCTGCTGAGCACAAATCCACACAGTTCATGTTGTACGGCTGCATTTGGGTGAAGATAACTGCTCCTTAGAAGTGCTTACTTCTTTCCAATTGCTCTAAAAGAGCAAGTCAGATTTAGAAATGGGCCTTACAGATGTCTACAGCTGAAACCCAGTCTTAACACAGGTACCAATGGTTGTTCTGATAATGTCCTTTCTTGACTGAGTGTCCTGAAGGTCCCGGATTCCTGACTTCTGCTTTTCTGCCCTCAGACAACACATGTACACGGAGGGTCATGCCGCCAATCAGTCCCACATCACACTGCGCTCAAGAGTCTCAACTCTGCTCAAGGCTGCTCTCAGCAGGCACCAGCTCTTCCATGGGTGTTAAAGGCACCTCTTCCCTTCTCTACTACAGCACTTCCACTTTGCCGAACGAAGCAGAAATGCTTTCTCAATAAGGGCTCCCCAAAAGGTGTGCAACTCCATTTGGTCCCATACAAACAGGATTTTCTGCCTGACATCTGAGCATTACTCAAGAATTATTTAGACTTTTTTTCTTTTTTTTTTTCCTTTCTCTTTTCTTTCTTTTTTCTTTTCTTCTTCTTCTTTTTTTTTTTTCCTTCTAGCATGTAATGTGAAGCTTTCCAGTTGTTACTACTTACAAACAAGCATCATGATTAATTTAACAAATAGCTCCAGACATGAATACCTCTGCTGGGATCTTTTTATAAGGCTACATAATTTTGGACAAGTTGTTATGTGAAACAAAGGAGAAACAACCTCTTTGGCAACGAATAGAAAATAACTCCTAGTTCTCGTTAAGGAATGAAATAAGATTTCTTCTGTACCTGTGGTCTCATATTCAGATATATTTGCAGATGAAATTTTGTTTGGGATTTCAGCTGCCAGTGCTGAAGGGCTGAGAATCTCTCCAAGGTGCAAATTACCTTTTCCAGGGGGAATCCTACATTATACCAGATTTCTCTTTGAACAGAGGATTTCCTGAAAAGAATTATCTTAATTTGCACTTAGCTATGTATATCCATAATGAATACAAGAATTAGAGACCAGCAGTCTGGTCCCATGATACTGAACAAATTACTGCTCACTGGATCATAAATCAAGTGTTTGCATAATTTGGCTATTTACAAACCAAGCTTGCATCCAGAAAATGCTTTTTCCCAATGCAGTCATTGTAGTTAAGCGAACACTTGGAAAACACACAAGTTTTCATCTATTTATCAGTTTCTTTTAGAACAGCTGTTAGTATCTGTAGTAAAAAGAAAGATGCAAAATGTTCTTGGAGGGCATTCAAAATATGATCGTGGTTACAGTGGGAACATGAAGGCTCACAGAGGGGATCCAGCTTCCTTTCCACTGCCTCTCAGGATGCCGATGCCCACAAAAACAGCCTCTCAGGAGGACACTTAGCCAGCATGAAGCAGGAGCACTTTTTCCCAGCATGAGTAGTTGGCTTGTCCAGTGGCTTGTGCCCAGCTCTGTTCCCATCTCTGCACACCGTCATACCAGTATGTATCTCTTGATGGAGTGTGTGCTGGCTCCCTCAAATGCTGCTTTAATGGAGGGATTTGCTGCTCTGCAATTGCTTTTATAGGAAAAAGTCCATGATCAGGGTCTTAGTCTTCTACTGCCGTTCTATACTACTCATACAATATTATGTGCTATTTATATCCTGCTTCGTGAAAGATGCTAAGCCAGAGCCTATTCCAAAGCTCACCCTGATTTTAGTGACAGAAGTTTTACCCTACGGAAATAAAGGGCAGAAGGCCAGCCCTGAGCCATGCAGCGTGCGCCACTGTCTCAGGACAGCCTGGCTTTGATACGTGAGCCCTATGTTTGTTCAGATGAATGCAGTGCATCTACTCGTGCACCCCTGGGGTGCCCTCACATAGCCAAAGTGTGGAGCAGGCAGCATTGCCACTGGGGTAAGTGGCAGCATGAGGACCAGGCTGGAGGTGCAGCTCATTTGGAAGTTGTACCCCTGACTTTCAAAACAGATACTTAGAACCATAATATTGTGGTTAGAAATACATTTGAGTTTCCGCAGTCATTTTTAGATGCAATAAACTAATGAAAGGCATAAAAGCTGGACTCAGCCACTGCCCGGGCTTCCAATGTAAACATCTTAAAATACATTATGATCAAAATAAAGCAGACAAAATTACTAGTGAGGTTTCCAAGTGGAGGTGGTTTGTTTTGAAGTTCCATTAATGTTTTTCATTTTGTTTTGGTGCCAGCCTGTGAAGCAAAATTATTCCAAGAGATAACATAAAGGTACATACTTAAAGGGAGAATAAACCCATTATTCATCTGTTGCAAGGCATTTGGCCACAATGAAGAAAGAAGGATGGAGGTTGACAGAAAGAAGGAAAGTTGTTGACATATCCAGAAGATGGAAATTATTTTGTGGAACACAGTGCAAAACTTAGTGCTGTCCATGAAAAAAAGAGATTGCTGGGCTGTGGGAGAAAGAAAGCAGCTACCCAGAAGATAGAGGAAGCCCCACTGTCACAGTGATGTCAGCTGGTGGAGCCATCTGGATTTACCAGCATACACCCATGTTCTATGCCTGACACACAAAATATTGACTTCTTACACACCTGCAATATTATTTCCCTTCTCTCTGCAACAACTGTAACACCTGTAGTAAAAGGTCAACACCTGCAATTAATATAATAAAATAATATAAAGGAGGAAAAGAGAAAAGAGAAGGGAAGGGAAGGGAAGGGAAGGGAAGGGAAAAGGGAAGGAAAAAGAAAAAGAAAAAGGAAAAGGAAGGGGCAGGAAGGGATGAGAAGAGTAGAGTAGAGAAGGGAAGGGAAAAGGAAAAGGAAAAGGAAAAGGAAAAAGAAAAGGAAAAAGAAAAGGAAAAAGAAAAGGAAAAAGAAAAGGAAAAAGAAAAGGAAAAAGAAAAGGAAAAAGTTGACTCCCGTAGCTTGAGGGACAATGTAGACCTGGGTGCTGTGGCTCAGGGCAGCGTACACCCAGCCACTGAAATGTCCAGGTTCTTGAAGTATAACTAGTACAAAACCATAGAAAAAAGGAAAATTCAAATTTTGTTGAATAACTATATCCTGTTTGTTGTATATAAATGTGTTTAATAAATTTATGTTTCATTTGTGTATAGCTATGTCAAAACATTTTGTAGCAACATTGAAGAAAGGAATTATGTTATATTTCTTAAACTTCTTTCTCATACACAGTTTTTTGATTGCTCTTAAAGGTCATATTTAATAATCATGCCAGTCTGGTATGAGTGTCTCCCTGCAGAACATACTCTGCTGTTCTGGCTCAAATGTATTGATCTTAAGGCTCGATGAACTAACAAATGAGTTACCAAAATTAATGCAAATCAGATATCTCTCTATTTCAAGTATCATTAATCTCTCTAATAGCACCTCCAGCAGAATGACTTTCTAGCTGAGGACCCATAGGTGAGGGCCCTCTCTCAGTCCACGCTGGGGAATCACATCTCCTGTCCCTGCTGAGGTGTCAGCTGCCCATGGAAGGCACTAAGGTGAACCTTCATTTTTCAAACAATTACTAATGTTTAACACTGTGTCAACAAACAAAATAATTTTGTTAGTGCAGTATTTGACTTCTACCCACTTAATCATGTCCTAACCCATGTCTCAGGACCCTGTGGTTGCAGCTGTGTGATGAAGTACCAGTTCCTCAAGGCTTCTGTGGGGCTGCAATGCTGCAGCCTGGAGATGGCATCAGAGGTATCAGTTGTTTTCCTGCTGGTGTTTAAATGATCATTACAAGCTCATTTCCAAGAGTATTTGGATCACTTTTTGACTTCCAATATATTTCCCAACATATATCCCAAAACCTAACTGAGATATTGCTGATTTACACCAAAATAACAGAGCAGAACAGTGTCTGGATGCAGCTCAATGAGCAGTAGACACAGCCTTTTGCACCCAAACCACAGGCCTTTGCCACTTGTGCTGAAGGAAATTTTTCAGTCATTCTGATTAATGCAGGGTTCTTGTTCAGGACTCATTTAGACCATGCAACACTGAGAAGCTTCTAACCTGACCTTTCAAACAGACCTGGGGGAGGACTTTCAGAGGAGTGTCATTAAGTTTATTGCTAGTTAGCATAATTCCATAGAAATTTGGTGTCCTCTCACACATATTTGTACAGAAAATTGTAAAAATGAGACTGTGGAGGTATTTTTCCTAGAAGAATTAATCCCACAACATTTTAAGTTTCCTGCTCGATTAGCAGTGGCAGAGTTTGGGGTTTTTATTAACACTCATTTTATATCTGCCATGCATTTGAGTTTTGGCAAGCAGAGAACGATGTTTCAAATGAGCCACGTATTTCCTTTCAGTAATCAGCAATTCTTAGTGAACATAATCCTGAATTTCAGGTTCTTTAAAGAAAGAAAAAAAAAAAAAAAAGCCAAGACTGGGTAAGGTTTTGCATGGTTTTGTTTCATTGTAAAAGGTTTGCACACCTTTACTCAGTAGTACTTGGTGAACCAGCTGTTAGAGGGTGACTCTTTCTAGCAGTCAAAGAAGCGAGGTTCTGCTCAGAAGGAATTACAACTGCGCTATTTTCTTGCCTTCCTAAAAATACTCACTCTTAAGTATTTAAGAATACTAATAATTACTGTTAAAAATACAGCCTTTTCCTAGTCCTAACATATGATTATATGGCCTTTTCTAAGTAAGTTGATACTTTGCCTGTGAGTTTGCTCCATCACCTTCCAGGTGACGTATCCAGTCAGCAGCCAAGATTCGAGCCCTGTTTGTGTTCTCTGGATGGGCATGACAGTGTATGTGCAGCAATAACTGCATTTTCTAAATTCTCTCAAGGTCAGGATACATTGCCATTTGCCTCTGGCACTCTCAGATACCTCCAAATGAATATTGCCAGAAATCTGCTTTGCCACAAATGGGAATATTAATATTCTCCTGAGTCATGATAGTTTGATCTTAACTTTGAGCAAGAATTAACATTTTTTGTTGTGCTAGTCTGCATTCATATTGGTTCTTTTTTCTTTGAAAGTCAAACAGGAAGATTTTTCAATAAATTTTAGGAGGCTAAAATATGTATTTCACTTAATCCAATTAATATAGATTGGTGAAAGATGGGTGAAAGATGTTGAGATCAAAGCCAAAAATTTGATGAGCTTTGGAGTCACAGTCTCTCTTCCTTCACAGTTAGAATTAAGCTACAGCTGTAAAATTTGTCTTTGAGTTTCCAGTGCACCAAAAGATATTCAGACCATACGACTGAAGAAACACAGCCCTCTACGGAAAAGTAAGGCTGCACTCTGCCTTCTTTATATGTGTTTTCATCAAATTCACCATAAGGTAGATGAAAAAAAGAGAAGGTTTTTAAACCTTCTTATGCCTGGCAATGCACATTAGTGCTACTATTAAGATGGAATATATCTTTAGCAAAAGGAATAACAGTGACATTTGCCTGTGTAGAGGAAATACAAATCCTCGCATTCTGTAGCCTAGGGCCTTGCTGCTCTGCTGTCATTGCTGTGCTTTCCATCATGTTAGACTTTGTAAGAGAGAAGGATAGAGATTAGCTCTTCTCTAAATAATTTTGCTTATCAATAGTTAATCTAGATGAAAATCTCTGGCAGAACTGACTGTTGCAGTGCTTTCTAGATTGTGGTATAGCTATACCCTGTTCATACCATGGACCAGTCTACAGCTCCTGGGCTGGAGAGGGAGGTGAAAACACCAGAATGCAGAGGTAAGGCAGCAACAATGAGCACAGTTCCCATGTCACTCCATTCACTAAGGACCATATATATATACATACAATTATACATATAATTTATATAAACTCATATTAAATATGTATACAACTGTTCACAATTTGCAATAGTACCAGATGGATGCATCCTTCGGTTCTGCAGGATGGCCTCACTTCTGTATCTTTCTCCTCTTTTTATCACATGTACTAAAAACACAGTTAAAAGACTGAAATAACAAATCCACTCTACTTGCCTTTTATTCCTCAAATATAGAAAACTTAGTTCTAAATAACTGTCATTTGGTTACTAGCAAAGTGAGTGTTATTACTGCCCATGCTCTAAATCTGGCTTTCCAGAAACTGCAAACTTAGTCCTGTTCAGATTTAGAGGTGGCTTCTGGGACTAGTTTCTGAGTCTGAGGTACATACCTTTTACCCTTGAAGAGGAGCATGTCATTTGTGGAGTATCTGTTCCACTGGCCTAGCAGCAAGTTGGCTTACAAAATATTTTCTACTGTATTAATCACTAAGATTTCATCTTCCAGTGCAAGAAAAAGTGCTATAGTTGCAGCCTCAGTAAACTAGTTGTTTTTCTGCCCATTGTATTCAGCATATGCAGCAGTGAAGTAATGCACAGGGGAGAATTCCAACAGTTCCTTCTGTATTTCAATATTCAAATAAAATCATTGAGGTCAAAGTCAATATAAAAACATACTAATTACCAAAGAAAGTGTTGAATAAAATCTCTTATGCAGTGATTACCCAGCTAAAAAGTATGAAATCTAACAACAGGAGATCAATCTACCAAGGCAAATGCATCCCCTGGTTTTACATTAATATTTATTTCTCTTGGTAACAACATAAGAAAAAGCTTGTTGAAGTCTTCAATGCATGTTGCATGCCTCAAAAAAATAGAAAGGAGAGGAGAGAGAACCAAAGTCTTGCTACTGCAGTGGAGAAGTAGAAGCTAAAAAAACCAGGACAGCTCAGATTTGTGATTTGTTCAGAAGTAGTGGGAATGATGAATGTGACAAAGAGCTACTATAGGAATGTGGAGGTTAAATTAAGAGGCCTAAGTGATCTCTCCAGCATACTGGCCACCACTAAATATACAACCCAGTTGCCATAGCACATGCCATGTGTACCCAGTGTTGGCAGTTGGGCCTTCTTAATTTTCCACACTGAGGGCTGAGGTCATGTAGAACAAGAAAACACTGTCCAACAAGTTTGTTACTCAGACAGTTGATAACTACTTTCTGCTTTAACTCACTGAGTGATAGTATTCTAGCTTGTTTTATTTAAAGCAGAAAATTCAAGGTGTTCTAGTTTTCACATCTGGGTCTGAGTCCACTTGTTCTGCTGTCTGGGATGAGGCAGTTGAATGGCTCCATACCCAAGGCACAGGTGGTATGGAGCTGAGGAGAAAAAAGAATTCCAACTGATATTTCGGTTTCATCAGCTATTGTCAGCATTGATCCTGGAAAAGAAGTAAATTTGCACTTAACAGCCTTTCATAACAAGGTAACAGAAATTCCATAACCAAATTTCATGGCCTTCAGAAGCAACTCACGTTCCATTTTGTGCCTGCCTAGAGCTCATGGAAAAGTTGTGACTGTGATGGATCAAAGAATTGAATCGTCATGGATAAATGATACTACACCTACTGTATAAAGATTCTGTGGCTTCTAAAGCTTCTGACATGCTAAATTTCCACAATTTTCTAGAGGATTAAGGCAAGCTTGTCTTCACTTTAGTTTTTAATTTCTCTTTTTTATACTGTTTAACAAAGAAAAACATTTGAAACTTGTGAGTCTGATATTAGCCTTTGGCTCAGGTTTGTTTGGCCATTGTTCTTGATTTTCATGTCAGACTGCTGAAATCTGGTTTGAGGGGAAGGGAAGTAAAGAGGAGACAAAGCACGGCAGAAAGCCTGACAGGCATAAATTTCACTTTCCAGAATGTCTGCGCTTGCAATCAGCAGCCTAAAAAGCTCTGCTATGATCATCAAGAGATGATGCCTATCAATCAGTCTTTAAACACTGCCTGTTAGGTTCTCTTGTCAAGGATAGAACTGAATCTACAATTCCCTGAAGGCTGTTTTTATTCCATTTTGCAGCCAAGGGAGAAATAAGGGAAGTTCTTCTGCTTTCCGATACATTAAGTGGCGTGGATCAAAGAGATTAGTATCATGGCCTAAAAAGTTATTTTTCAGAGCTATAATAGAATCTGCACTGCATTTTTTTCATGGAATTGTTTAAAACATAAATCAAGTCACATAGTATTGATTGTAGAATATATTTGCAGATGTCACCCCTCAGTATAGACTCGGTATAAAAAAAAAAATGTTTTACTTTCTGGTGCTGTAGGATTTTTTACATTCAATAGGGTATATGCGAAAGGCATTATATAATTCTGAGTTCAGGCTTTTTCCAGATGACAGGCATTACTTTTATGATGCCCTGGATAGAATGACAGAGTAAACTGCCCTGATTTATACTCCATTAGAACTAGTGATACTGCCGTCACGACTGCTGCTCTTTCTCATTACGCAACATCGTATACTCCCTCTTCTAGCAATGAAATACGTTGCAGAGTTCCCAAATATCAGCAACACAGGTCGATTCCCATCATGTGTCTTACTCTGTCACCCTGGGAACTTTTCCATTTTAGACCTTGGCCTACAGATCCTCTTACGGATGGTTTCCATTCCGTTGCCTTATCTGGGGTATACATGTTATCTCATTCTTCATTTTAGATGTACTGTTTGGAGACAAGCACCAAAACAATAAATCATGGGACTAGGTTATTTTTAGGCCATATTTCCGAATCAACATTGAGACTATTTCTGAAGAACCTGCACAAGGAACTTATTGTGTGCATACACAAATAAATGACACAATTCAATGGTTTAATACTATCTGCCAAGTTAAACTACTGCAGAGCAGCTGTGTACATTTAAAATGATCCCTGGCACTTCTGAAGAGTTCATAAATCAGCAGTAACATACTTTCTTCCAATTAAGAGAGTTAAAGGGGAAAAAAATTAGAAATTAATGTGTCTGGGGCATAAATGACATCTCTATACACTTGTGAATAAGGAACTGGGGAAAAAAAAGAAATCAATGTTCTCTAAATTGTGAGGCTTATAATTATTTCCCAATGCCCATTTCTGTAAGTGTTTCAGATGTTGTCAAAATTATTGTTATAAGCAGGCTTGCTTGAAGCCAGACAGTGATGCTAACCCAAATCTACAGAAGAAAACAGAGACACTCATCAACCAAAACACAAAAGTACCACATCAACCCTCAAACTATGGCTCTCTCTACTAAGAGTCATGTTAGATGTTACCACCCCAAATGGGTAGTCACAAAGCACCTTCTAGAACTCACTCTGAAACTAATTGCTAAAACACTGATTATTGCTTTAAAGAACGGCACTGTATTATTCCTCTTCTAAACTTTCCTGCCAATTCTTTGGCCGGTATCAACAGCAAGAACTACAGTTCTGCTGAATGACTGCATCATTGTCTTCTGCTATAGTAAACAAAGGGGAAATGCAAAGAAGGTAACAAGCACCACTGTGTCTTTACCACCAGTGGCAGTCTCTAGTGTTTATGCATTTTTCTGCCTTGTTCAGGTACCTCCCCTTTTCACAATACAGTTACTTTCCTGTCAAAACTATATCCTCATCCCAGCCACATATGATACTGTTTGTATGTCTCCAGGAATATATGTATAAAATGTGTATTTTGGTCTAGTTTAGCTCTTACTGAGGGAAGCAGAAGGAAGAAGTGCATTAATAAAAACATTTAAAAAATTAAAAATTTAAACCTAATTGTTCTGTTCATGAATCAACACCTATCTGAGCTATTCACATCTCCTCTTGCTCTCCAGCAGATTTCTCAGGTGTTCTCCAGAAAGCTTCGTCTGATGCAACTCTGCTTCCTCCTTCTCTTCATTGAACTGCGGCCACAATCAGTTTCCCGCAGCACTCACACCTTAAGACACATGGTTCTTGCATATGAGCAATCTCAGACACAGGTAGGTTGAAAGACCTCAGGCAATCACCTAGAGCATCCTCCTGCTCAAAAGAGGCCCTAAGAGCAGATACTTCTTGTCTGTTCAAGTTTTCAGTATCTCCAAAGATGGGGATTGTACAATCTGGCTGGACAATCTGTTCTGGGGTCTGATGACTCTCATTGTGAAAAAGCTTCCAGCTTTCCAGCCTTTGTTTCTTCCACTGCTTACACCTGAGATGGTGGCTCCATCTTCTCTACTCCTTCTTTTTAGGGAACAATTCCCAGGAAAATGCAGCACAGGAATGAATTAATTGTTCTCATTTTTTAACTACTACTTCTGACGGAGTACTTCCTAAGATTCAGAACTGGTCCTCTCTATGCTCCAGAGGAAGGATATCTTCTTTCACTCTGTGCTCTGGCAGGATGTAGGACTAATGTATGTGTAATTGCCAGAGTGTCTGAAGCATGCTTGAGTCTGCTTCTTGTTAACTAGACCGTCATTTCCCATTTGAAACACAGAAGCTATGTTAAAGCGTACCCTCTTGTTTTAAGCTTGTAATAATCCAGGCCGTTTTTGTGGTAAACCAAGTGTGGAGTGGATAAGATTTGGAGGACTGGGAGACAAGTCTGGGTCAGTGCTGTTGTATCTTGACATAATGAGTTCATAACATCATTTAACTGTAACTCCTAAAGTGGTGCATAAAAGTTACAGCCTGGTATGATGTTAATTTAATTAGAAATAAAAGACTGGCTTTAATACAGATTTGTAAAATGTTTTGTAAGAATGCCAAATCACGTGATCCTTGCACGGATTTATTTCCCATGTCAGCTGTCTCTGGTGTCAACGATCTGTCTGATAATCCAAACAGGGACATTTTAGGCCTGGAGAGCTCCAGAAACTGAACAGGGAGGCATTTCTAACTAACAGTATAACCCTTCTAGAAAGCCAACAGATACTCTGGAGTGCCATAATGTCTCTTGTAGGTTCTTCATAGCTTATGTTCATTCACCAATAACAACTATGAGCTCCTGTTCTTCAGGTGACTCTGATCTATACGTACAGCATATAGACAAACAGGTGTTATGTGAACACAGTTCAGAGAGCTAACCAGATGAATCACACCAGTTAGCCACAAATGGGGCTTACATGGCTATCACAGAAACACAGAGGGGTTGAGGCTGAAGGAACCTCTGAGTCCACCTCCTCCAACACCCTGCTTCACCAGTGCCACCCAGAGCTGGGTGCTCAGGCCCATGTCCAGGCAGCTTTTGAAGATCTTCAAGGAGAAAGACTCCGAAGACACAGGTTAGCTGTGGGCTAGTCTTGCTGTCTGTGTGGAGGATGCTGCATGTTAAAGAAGATGCTGGTGTCCCTCTGAGATCTGTACTAGGACAGCCAGAGAATGTGTGTCTTCCAACAGCTATGGGCAAAGCTCAGTTGTTGCTTTATCTGAAAACTGATGTGAAAATGGTTGCCATCATCTTTACTTAATTTTCCCCCCTCAACTTCTATTAAGAGAAGTGAGATGTTTTCCAGGGGGAGCATCCTGTGACCATCATACCAAACTAGTTAGTGATGAGAAAACTAGGTCTGCTCATTCCTAGGGGCAGAAAAGTAGGCGATCTTCCTACTCCACTAATGCATAAGTGCTGGAGAGGGTTAGGCTGAGAAATGGGCTTAGACAGCTCAGTCTCCACTGTTAGATGCCCTCATCAGTTACTGCTTGCCCAGAAATCAGGTATAACACTCCCACGTGCACAACAATTTATTTGGCCACTTCTGGGCATGCAATGAATTGCTTTGCTTTGACATGGATAAGTATGTTATTACAAAGCTGACTGCAACCCCTGACAACTTCTAGCCAAAATCTCACTGAGAAAAGGGGGCCAGCTTAGGAATCAGCAGGCAAGAGTTAGTTTAGATGGTACACTGATACTTCAGTCCCAAACTGTGATTCTGTGGCATCTGCTCAGCTAATCCCTGCAGACAAGTCCAAGAAGCTCCTTGCATTTTTTACTTGAACAATTAACTGTGTAAGAGCTCAGCTCACCCACTAGACAGGCCAGACAGATGCCAGGACCAGTGTCCCCACCCTGAATTCATGGGTGAGATGCAGCACAAGGTGCTCCCAAAACACACCTCACAACACCACCAGGGTCCAATTCTTCACAAACAGAAGTGAAAACAGCCACAGTAGCGCTTTCTGTGCTCACTCCATAGCTGATGGACTCACTCAGGAAGAGCCATTTTTCATTTGCTCATGCTCAGGAGTTTCACATTTACCCACCAGAGAGTTCTTTTTGGTAACTTGTATGGAAAACGGACTCCTCTCACTGGAGGCCTCTCTTGAGCCTCGATGAGCATCATGAAGAGAGGGCTCTGCCCTCTAGGCCTGAAGAGAGTAACAGATTTAAGAGATCTGGAACCCTGTTCTCTGTGTGATTTTGGAGGCATGGACTTCCCACATTGACCAACACAGATTTCCCCACGTCTAGTCAGGGAAGGCTAAAGTCTAGTCAAGAGCCTGAAGAATCTTCCAGTGAGCAAGCACCCAAAAATTACCCAGCTATGATGCCCTCTCCTGGTCTTAGGAGTCAAACTGCCCCTCATGAACAAAGAAAAGCCAGCTTAATGCGATGAAATATTTTATACTTTCCAGTAAATAAATTTGTCAAAAATTAAAGATTTTCCTTTCTGGAAAGCTAAGGAATTGTTGGTAGTAAATGTAAGTAATGCTGTAGATTTTAAGGTTCTGAGGAAGTCTGTGTTTATTTTAGGAAAGATAGCAGAGCTGATTTGTTTTCTATATTTTCAAGCCCCTTGATGAGGTAATATTTTGCAAATGTTGTTTAAAATTTCAGCCTTACAGAATCATATTATGTATGTATGTATATATCCCTAACTAGATAGTCTATTAAGGAATCCAAATAGCATGTGAAAAGTTAAAAATGCTTTTACAGAATATACATCTTACTTTGCTTGTAAATATCTGACAGAGATAAGAGATTTTTATGATCTACAAAATATTTTTTACTGTCATATTGAGCAGGCTTAAAAGCCAAAGCTCCAGTTAAAGCACGAAGTACGTAAAGACTCCCACCTAAAGAGCAGTACTATAAACATTAAATGCTTTAAAACAATCATCATTTGCCCACTTTGAAAAAATATATACCTCATAGTCGTAGAGTACATGGCTAGATGGAAGGAAAATTCCACTGAGTATTTTATCAGCTGGCTGCCATTCTCTGTATGTGAGCCAATAAAAATGGAGAATTTTATTGGGAAGCAATAATTTCCTTTATATCAACTCTTGCAAGCACTATTACATCAAATCCCAAGTGTGCTCACAGAAACAAAACACCCTTTAAAATGTTTTCCCAAGATACGATGCAGCCATTCCATCTATCATTTGGATTCCACTGTTTTAACCAAACATGCATTGTCAGAGGTTTGAGCTTCAGACAGCACAGCCGGGCAAAAGGACTACAGGTTCAGTAAGGTTTTACTACATTACTTTTTGGTTTTAATTTTGGGGGTCAAAAGACTGGACTACCTTGGCTGTGATGTAACACAGCTCTAAGAGGTAAAGGCAGAAAGACCACGGCTTTATTGAACAGCTCCGGTTACACAGGGAAGGGATGTGAAAAGCCTTTTCAACACAGGAAGACATAGTCACTCCCTTGACCAGAGGCAACACTTTAAACCAAATTAAACAGAAGTCAGGTGACTAGGAGAGCACCTGCGTATTCCCAAGACCGTTTGGCCATTGGTCTCAGGGACCTGACTGTCTGAACCAAAGTGTAAGTCAAATAATTCTTTATGGCCTTAGAAAGCATTAGAGCTATCCCCCAACCATTTGTGTCTTTACTGCAAAGCTTTGCTGATATGCTGAATTTAAATAATCTCCCATTTTGTAGCTGGCTGAGTAACAGGCCATCTCTTCAGTTCCAGCCTCAGCCTGGCTACAATAAATAAATTCACACTTTGTTTATGTACTTTTTGTTCATACAGAACTTCAGAAACCGTGTAGCCACTGAAAGCCCCAAGGAGCCTTTAACAATGTTTAAAAGCAATTGTTCTCTTGCCATCAGCGTCAGTGTGTGTTACTGCTTCTTGCCCAGCTGGCTAGTTTGAACCGAAGGTGATCAAGAGATAAAAATCACTTAAAGCAGTGCCACGCAAACGTGCAGCAGAGAAACACGTCCTTTGTCTTTGATAAACAGATTTTGAATGGGCTCAGTCATGCACCAGTAAATGATCACTGATCAGACTAGGGGAAAAAAACACATCTGTTGACACCGATAGCCATGGTCCCACTGTATTTCATTTAATGATCTTTGATATTTATCTTCTTAAAGATGAGTTCCATCCACAACTTAACATATCTTCCTTTTTTCCTATTTCAGACTCAGCAAACATTATAACATTCATTACCCAGCACAAAGCTTTCTTGCATCTGTCTTCAACTGGCATTTCTGCATAAGGCAAAATGAAATAAATCACTCGGCAGTCCTCAAAGCACGAGCCCAGCAGGAACACATAGGCATCTCATGGACCCTTAGCCTGGCACTGGGAAGGGAGAGATGGAGACCAATTATGGGACCACTGGTCTGTCTTCAGAGCAAATGTTCCCGGTCCATCCCAGGGGCTATTTCAACAGCAGTGCCTCTGGTTTGGCTTGGTTTACTTTGAGGTGATCATTTCTCTCTTATTTATTTATTTATTTATTTATAGTGTCGAGATCAAGAGGTCTTTGGGAGCAATGGAAGCCACAATGAGCTGCTTCTGCAGTGCCACTGGCCGGAGCCAGCAGGCTGGCAGCCCATCCTGCCTGAGAAGAGGGAGGGATAGAAGGGGTTCCTTTGGGTGTGGGGTTGTCAGATGCTTTCTCTGTGCTTTGCTAAACTGAGACGGATTTAGAAACAAAGTGTTCAGAGAAAAAGGACTGAATGGGTTTTCTGTAGAAAAATATTGAAATGAAATACTGTGGCTTTTTCATTTTTTTCCTTCATGTTCTTGAGTGAAACTGTTGCTGGGAATTTGACCTCAGGACCCAGAGAGTTTCTGTGAATCCCAAACAGCATTTCAGGCAAGTGAGATACCTACAATACGTCAGCACAAGAATGCTGGCCATTTTCCCTACCAGAATACTGAGACCTCTCATACCTTACCGAGAGATTAGAGTATAACCACTTCTGTTTGCTTGTTTGTTTTAAGCAATTTCCTTTAGTACTCGGTGAATTGCTTCATGACACACTGAGCAACTTGTTTTCATATTGCTACATGCAATTCTGCTGGGTGAAATTTATGTCGCAAAGTGTATTCTCAGTTTTAATCAAGCTCTCTTGGCCAAGGAAAGAATGATATTTGATAGGAAGACGGGGAAGTGAATGCAAGGAAAATTTTTATCTCTTCTGTCTACTATCTGCAAAATGAAAATACCTAATTTTATTAATGGGATACCGATTCAGCTGGCCTGGCTCTGCTGAGTACCAGTTGCAGTCACAAAATCTCAGGTCTTTGGTGCTTTGAAGTCAACAGCGTTGTGCACAGGCAGTACCATATAAAGAAGAAAATAGTCAGAAAGAAATGTAAAGGCCATGTACACCATTTAATTGACATGACTTTGGAAACGCCTATGTGAGCAAAGTAATTAAAGGCCAAGAAGTAGGGAGAGCAGGAAGAAAACTGAGAAGTAGCAATTAATTTAAAATATTTTGACGTTTCTCTTTGCAAATTCCATAATTTTCATAACACAACACAAACTAGAAGTAACATTTTGCATCTTCAGGATGCTACTCTGTGCTGGATACAGACACCTACCAAATACAGTTTGTCTGAGAGATGAATAAAAGGACTAATTGTTTCGGCTTCAGCATGATGGTGAACTTTGATGGCATCCTACTAAAACACATAACATTTATTGCCATGATAAACTGCTCTTGAGGGAGTGATTTCCCTGCCCTCCCAGCTGGAGCTGTCGTGCTGCAATGACAGAGTGGGTAAGGAAGGGACAGAACAATAGCGAAGTCAAGGAGCTGGAGCCTGACCTTAACAGAGTGGGTGGTATTTGCTGCAGTCCAGAAAAGCAAATAACTCATTCAAAGGTGATAGATTTTACTGGGGAGTGGAAATAACAAAGCTGAGAAATAAAGTAGAGCAAACAGAGTATGAAAGCATATTAAAGTAACAGAAGGGGAGGGAACTTCTCAGTAGGTTTGAATACCAAGGAAAGAAAGAGAAAAAGAGAGAAAAATAAAGAATAAGATGGAGGAGAGAGGAGAAAGGGATGGGGAAGTAGGAAAAGCACAAGAAAGAAAAGGAGAAGTAGACAAGAAAGATCAAAAATAAAGAACAAAGAAGGAGAAAAAAAAAAAGAAGAAACAAAAAAGAAAAAAAGAAAAAGAAAAACAGAAAAAAAAGAAAAAAAGGGAAAAAAAGAAAGAAGAAAAATATATAAGAAAGAAGCAAGTCTCACGGTTGCGAGGTGGTCTTGATTAAACGTATCACTCAGTAACACGTCCAAAGCGCACCAAGCCATGTCATGGAACACCTCGCTTGACAGCCAGTGTGTAATTGAGTAGTTGTACAGGAAAATTTGTTTCTGTTTTCTCTTATTTGAGACCAGACACTGCGGGACCTGCAGGCAGCAGCAACGTCCTTCTTGGTCACTGTCTCAGTCAACACGCAGGAGTAAAAAAGAGCTCTTTTTTTTGTCCAGTGCAATTACCTGTACATTTTAACCATTGTGTCCATTGCCTTAATTTCCATATAGTCTAAGAATGAGAAAGGCCAGAGACCTACACACCGGCCTAAAAAATGAGGAGTTGCTTTGGTACCAATGACCTTAATCCTGTTGCACTTGCTGTGTGCAGACAAAACATGACACCGGCCGCAATGTGTGCATTTGGAACTTGAAAGGGGTCAGTTCTCCAAAGCTAAAATAAATCAGCATGATGACTGACTAAAAAGTGGTATTGTTCAAGGATATTTTATTTGCTCAGAAAAACACCACAGATAGGAGAAAGTATTCTGGCTGAAAGGAGACACGGAAGCTGCAACACACCATAAATATGCATCTAGAATGACAGAAAAGGGAAAAAAAAGTGTCATTGAATTAAAATTACAAGTTTAAAAGTCTCATAGCTGAGAGTGTTCCAAAACACATGTAATAAAAAGTACTCTCTCTCAGTCTGAGGCAGCTCCTGCACGTATTGCATTAAAAAGTGCTTTAGAATAGTGGTGTATTTAATCTCAGTGGGCTTTTGGAAACAGATGTCTCTTTAGACTCCATGTAACAGAGGGGAGACTGATGAAGAAGAATTCAGAGGTGTCTCCAAGCATCAGAATGTGCAGTGGCAGAGCAAGAGAAACCCCACTTCTGGCATTTCCTGGGAAGAGAGTGAGTGTCTGGCCACCCTTTCTTCAGGAACAATGGTCCCTGTCCCTTTGAAAACTTACTGAAAATAACTTTATTGTTACTATTGTTATTATTATTACTATTAGCATGGCACAAACCATGTCTGGGTCCTGTAGCCAAGGCAAAACTCTTGCCGAGGCCTACAACCATCCCAAAGATTGTACAAAGGAGCAGATAGCAAAGAGCCAATAATTAAGAAACTGGTAAGGCACAAGGGCCAGGAGGCAGCCACCAGCCCCTGCAGAGGCCATGTAGGCTCCAGTTTCTGAATGCATTTGTCCTGCTCTGCTCAACAGTTTTGTTCTTTTCAACTCTATTTTTAAATATATATATATATATATTTAATATATATATATGTATATATATATATATATATTAAACAGAGTAGTTTTCATTAATGACTACTTTACATCTTGGGACTCCTGCAGAGCTGATAATTTGCAAGAAAAATATCCAAGAGCAAAAGCACTCTGCAGAATACATTAAAACCAGCCCTGCCATCCCCATGAAGCTTGCTTTGGTTATGGCCCAGATTTGGGAGTGCTGTCTGCCTCCAGGATCCCATCCTTTCAGCTCCAGTTAGGCAGAGATGCCCAAGCATGAGTGGGAGCCCTGGAGAGGACCTTTACCCAAAGCACAGCCCACAGCAGCATCAGTCCCCGTACAACAGCCCACCTTGACCGGGCAGCTTGGGTACCCCTTGGGTGGGTTGGTTCCCCCTCAGACTGTGAAGGTACCAGAGCAACTGAGCTGTGGAAGCTGCTGGACACATTTTTTTTCTGCCAGAACCACTACACTGCAGTTGGTTTGCTTTTAACAGCATTTGTGCGCACATGTTAAATACAGCCTCGCAAGTGCCACGGCAAGGTTATGATAGAAGGTACATATAAACGAAAATATCTAAAATAAGTAATTCTTCATAATTCAATATGACATCCTTCCTTTAATTTAAACCTAATCAGGGAATAAGAAACTAAGAACAGCTGTAAGCATTCACATTACATCTCTCCAGGGAAATGTACATAAAGTTAGGATTTGTTTTCACCCAATGGAAATTTTGCGATTTCGCACAGCCACTCTTTTTGTTTAAGCTTCTTCTTTATTACATTTTCCATAACAGAATTTACAATCCTCACAAAATAAAAAGCAATCCCTCTGCATTTTCCTTGGGCAGCGCTCTTGCCCTACCCTCTCCTGCTCTAAACATGAAAAGATTAAACACATAAGTGTTTCTGGTAATCAGGCTATCTCAGCTGTAAATTCAACAGGCAGGAAAGACCCTTTCTAGTTTTTTTCATCAGTAAAATATTCCGGGAAACTCTGCGTGGCACCGCGCAATGTGCACGGTTCTGTTTTTAACGTTCATACCGTAAATAAGCTTTTAGCAAACCACAGCCAAAGGCCCTTTAAAAGCTCTCCCCTCTGCCTGTATCAATCTCTTGGACAACGGTGCTAAAATAAAATGCACAGCGGACTCAAAAGCGAGCGCTTCCAGCTATTAAAGTGTTCCTTCCAGCAGGCATTCCCATACAGCGTGTGGGGGAGCGCGGGACCTTGCAGCACAAAACGACACGGCCTGGGGACCCCAACAAGCCCTCGCTGCTAACGCAGGGTGAGATGCAATGGAAACACGAGATAAGCAGAAGCCTGAGCCCTCAGAAGTCAATGGGAAGCGAATAATCCGATTACAGCGCAAGACTCTTGGAGCGCTGGACGCTAATGAGGGTTTATAGAAAGCGCTCGGCTGCTGAAACTCGCTCAAATAAAACACACGGTATTTGTGAACAGCAATGCCTTATGAATCCACAGCTAGTGCTAGCAACAGCCTCTTAATCTGTACTTAATAATCTTCTGGCAGAGTGAAAGGCTGACCCAAGGCAAAGTTTAATGACCGGGCTGGTCACAATTGGTAACAATTAATTTTTCTACAAACGTGCTTTCCATGGTGGGAAGTGCAACTATTAAACTTCCAGGCATATTTCATCGCATTTCTTTTAATAAAAAAAAGGAGGCAGTACCCACCCCAAATACTGCACAAGACCATATTTGATGTTAAATCCGGGAACAGTGGCAAAATCTTGCAGAAAAAGATGACAGATGAAATTGGGCTATTTGAGCATGGTCACAGCCATGAGTGTTTTCTGCCTCACAGACAGTAGGAACCTAAGAAAAAAAAATGACTGTGAATTTCCCCTCACAATCAGAGGCTGTGAACTTGCCCTTGTAAAAGAGAAAACTACCATGCCATGAATGTACACGGTCTATTGAGAGCCACTTGCCTTCAATGGCTTTTCCCAGCTATATCAACAGGTACAAACAGCCCTTGCCAGCCTAATCCAGCAAAGCATGAAAGTACCTACTCAGTTTTCAACGAGTGGTTTCAGCGGGACAATTCACAGCACATAAAACCGTTTTGCTCACAGGTTGCTCTCCCCTGCTGGGGAGCCTGAGATGGCAGCTTTTGCCCAATCTGCCATTCTGCAGGGCTCTGCCTGCAGGCAGGCATTCTGTAGCCGGGAGTAAGGCTGGGCATTCCCCTCCTTGGTGGCCCTTCAGAAGATGCCGGATGCAGCCAGACTGCACCAAAGCTTTTTGCAACTGACGAGCTCATTACTGTTGGAATTACGTTATAGGTGGAGTTTAAAGCGTCGGTGTGCTTCTTATGAGGACAAAGATGTGCTTTTTTGTTGGACTCTGATGAGAGAGTTGTGAGAGGGAGATTGGAAGAGGCTGTAGAAAGAAAACAAGAGAAAGGAGACAGCCAAGAACGGCCTGTTTTCACCCTGTTTTTAACAATTTGTCCAGCCAATGTTACAGGTTTTAAACATGTGCACCACAAAACTGATTAATTTTTCTTGTGCAGCTTTGGAACCTCTGTTTGTCTTTTTGTCTGCAATTACAAATTTAACTTGGAGTAGAAGGAAAAGAAAAGAAGAAAATGAAGGAAATGAAGGGAAAGAAGAAAAACGAAAGGAAAAGAAAACGAAAAAACATGAAAAGTAGGCACTCCAAAGCATATTTTGCTAGATATTTAGTAGTTATCTCACATCTACAAAGGAGCAGATTTGAACTGGAGGCAAGAACTAGTAGCTTACTAAAAGGCATGTTGTCATGTCATGATGTCATGGTTGCTAAGAACTGTTCTAGTAAGTGAAGACTACAAGGCTTTAGCAATACAGAGAGCACAGATACATTTCATATATGGTAGTGCATGTGCTGAAAAACACTTCTGGCCTACCTCATCAAATTAAAAGCTTTAGCCAGCCTAACTAGGTTCCAGTCTTGCTTTTGACAAAAACACACACATATATACAGCTACATATAATTTTTTCTACGGTAACCATGATTCTGCACACAATACACAAACATTTAATAAGACTTTTAAAACAATTATAACAAAATATAACAATTAAAACAAACAGATCGCTTTCCTTCCAAATTCTGAACTTCACGTAGTTCAAGTCAGGATAAAACAAATCCAGTATGATTCAAAAACAAACACAGGTACATGCGATATTAAAATTAGTTTTATCTGTTGTCCTGATGTTGCCTCTTGGGCAGGGGGTTGTTTTGTGTGTTAGTGGCTGTTTGTGCTTTTTGCCCTCCTTTTTTCCTTTCCTTGCTTTTT
Organism: Gallus gallus; assembly: GCF_016699485.2. Taxonomy (NCBI): domain Eukaryota; kingdom Metazoa; phylum Chordata; class Aves; order Galliformes; family Phasianidae; genus Gallus; species Gallus gallus. Next base: position 42,910,768 of record NC_052535.1, on the reverse strand, counting down.
TTTTTCCTTCTTTTTTTTTTTTTTTTTTTGGCCTGGAAACTGCCACAGAAAAGTCTGGCAGCTATAACCTTCAGCTAACTACTAGCAAATGCTAACATGCTGTAAAGTAGAACATTTATACAAGATCCATCTGGCGCATACAAGTCGGAATCCAAGATTTAAAGTCATTACACTGTGCATATGCATTTACACCTTCACTGGAGCTGGCAGAAGAGTCAATTTTGCCCCATGACTCCAGTAGTAAAAGAAGGGGTGTGAAACGCATGCTGACCTGTGCTCTGCTGTCCGACTGCAGTTGTTACACACTGCACTTGGCGTGTTACATCCCAGGCTTTGTGCCAGGAGTAAATTAGTCCAGTCCTGCCTTGCCTATCAGAAATTAAATAGCACGAGAGCGAAACATGCCCATAAAGTGTTAGAGTAGCTAAGCATTTTCTTTTGATCAAGCTTACAGCTGAAGGAGGGGGGTCCACCGGGTCTGGTAAAACAAGCACCGCTCCCACAAATAGGGTGCCTCAGCTGGCTCTTTTTGCCATAGCTGAGTGGGAAAGAGTGAAAAACAGCTTTGAGTTGATTCATTCCTCTCTGTGTACCTCAGGTGTGCTCAGCCATCTCATGCCTGTGTGTTTTCCTGCATCACACGCGCCCATCTCTGCAGGCAGAGCACACCTGGGGTTGTCAGCCTCGTGGTCTCTTTATCCTCGTGCTGGATGTAGATAGGAAAAAACACCCAAAGTACGCACGAAGTAATGATGAACAGTTCCATCGTCATGTTAAAAACAAAACAAAACAAAACAACAACAACAACCAAAAGGACAAAGCAAGAAAAGTTGAAGGCAAAGGCTACATTTATACTACTGCTACAATAGGTATTTTTGCCAAGGAGCAGAAGCCGGTGACTATAAGGCGTTCGCTAATGCCCTCTGCTGCCTGCCTAGGCGAACTTCGCTGAACACCGCCTCCTCTCAGGAGAAGCACGACGTCGGGAAGCTGTTCAGGGTCCAGCGCAGTGGAGTTGTGAGATCCCCTAAGATGGATGCAGTGCATCTCGGGGCAACGCGTTCTGGTCCTCTGCCACTCTGGCAGTGAAGAATATTTCCCTTTTACGCAGTTTCCCTTCTTGTAACTTGCCAGTCTCATTACACCACACGCACCCAAGAGCACTCCAACTCCTTGATGTTCCCCTGTGGGTCTCCCCATAGCCCCTTCGTCACTAGGCTGAGGAAGGCCAGCCTTCCTTCACACACCACCCACCCCAGTCCCCATCCACCAGACCTCTTTCCAGTTTGCTGCCTCACCCATGGACTTCAGAGCCCAAAGCCAGGTGTAGTGCCCCAGGTTGCAGCCCTACAAGTATTGGAGGGAAGCATGCCTTCAGCAAGCTGCTAGCAGGGCTCCTGCTCTCACAGCTCAGTAGGATTTGGGCCTTCAGCACAGAATCATAGAATCATTAAGGCTGGGGAAGGCCAGCTCAACTATATCCCTCAGCACCACATTTACACTTGTCTTAACACCTCCAGAGACAGTGACTTCACCACTCCCTGGGCAGCCTGTGCCAACATCTCACCACTCCTTCAGAGATGAAATTTTTCGTAATATCCAACTGGAACCTCCCCTGACACAACTTGAGGCCATTCCCTCTTGTCCTGTCACCAGTTAAACAAGAGAAGAGGCCAACTCCCACCTTGTACAATCTCCCTTCAGGTAGTTGTAGAAGGCAATGAGGTCTCCCCTGAGTATCCTTTTCTCCAGACTGAACTACCACCAGCACTGGGGCACAGCACTGGCATAGGCGAGCTTGGGCCCAGCACTCATATCCTCTCTGCTAAGCTGCCCAGGTCTGGTCCAACCCCAGCCTCACTCAGCACATGGCATTTCTCCATTCTCAGGATGGTGCATGTGTCTGCTGCCTTGCTCCTCCTCTAACCTGTGGAGGTCCTGCTGAGCTCAGGTCCCTGCGGGATTGACCAGGCCCTCAGGAAATATTTCTTCTTTGATAGAACCAGAAATAATTGGATTAGCACAGTTACAAACAACAAACACAAATGTAGAATGCTGCTATCTGTTGGGAAGCCTTAAATCTTTCAACTAATCACTCTGAAGTTAGTTCAAATTTTCACTGGTATTACCAACACAGTGACTCTGATTTGGCTTTTGAGCGTGAAAAGCACACCTGGAGACCGCCATGCATGTAGCTGAGAAGCTGCAGTACTGCTCTAGGTGAATTTCCAAAGTCAACAACTGGGAATCCTGATAACACAAATGTAATGGGCCTATTTGAATAACTGTCTTTGAGCTGCCACAGATGTTCTGTCAGATGCCAGCTATTTAATTTCAGTTCCTCCGTGGGAAGTGGAGTGATCAGATTTTATACACTCACACCTCACCAACGTAACGAGATTGTTCTCACACTCACGTGCAGAAACGGAACCCTTGCATCTCCCTCACGTTTTGCTTGTTAAAAAAAAAAAATAATAATAATGACATGTTATTACAAATTGTCCACCAGATGGAGCAGGAGCATCCCAGCCAGATGAGAAGGTGGCTGTAGAGGGAAGAAGTTGCCTGTGCATCCGGCAGTAGGAGCTGTGAGCGGGACAAAACTATCCCCATGCTCTTCCCAGCTGCACAGAGGAAGCATTTTAAAGCATTACTTGCAAGAATATGTGTTGTCATACGATACGCACACACTGTATAACCATTGCACCAGCAAAAGAACTGTATGGACAGGTTCATGAGTGTAATGATGGGATTTCTCCGGGTAACAGCAGGTTTGGGGGTAGGATTAGTGCAGTCAAAACAAGCAATAAACAGCACAAAGCTGTAGACACACACCCCTCCTTGTCTGTCCAACCAGAAAAGCTGTGCACAAGTCAGCCTTTAACAGAAATAAATTTAAATGGCAAAATCATTTTGAAACAAATATAATACTGTTAAAGAAACATCATTAAGGAAAGCTAGTTCTGCACTTTCCAGCAGAAGTCCAAAGGTACCTACATAAACCTCAGTGCTTTCTGTTATGATACGAAGTGGGTTTTCTGTGCATAATGTTTTC